>NC_072802.1:18600773-18903803 GCF_028583425.1 Eublepharis macularius
CATGACCTGGATTACTGTTGAAATGTGTTCCCATCTATGACAAAACAGGATTTTGTAAGAACTGTGCTCTCTGCACACGAACAGAATGCTAAAATTTCATTTTTATCCTTCCAAAAACCTTTCTGTTTTAGGATTTGACACTACATGGACAATGTGAAGGTACCACTTTGTGCAAGGAGACCAGATGGGTTTGTGGCAAGCTTTTGGAAGTTGGAGAACCCTTAGTTCCCCTAGGAGAGATTGTCCATTTCTCAGAGTGATGTCAGTTGTTGCAAAGAAAGAAATCTAGAAAAGGGGGACCTAGAAAACACATCTTTCTCTTATAAGAGCACTCACAATGTTGCAGACTAAGCCTTCCCTTCTTGGCAACAGAATGTTTAAAGGAAATTAAAACGTAACTCAATTTGGAGAGACATCCAAGATGCTCTTCTGACTTCAAAAACTCAACAAAGCATTCAACATGTTTCAGATGAAGTGTCCCATACTGCTCAGATGGTATCAGATGGCTGCATGTACCCCATAAAGGCAGGTACGTAAAAAGCCAAAGCTATCATTTGCTTGGAAACAGACAGATGATGCTCAAGTCTGTGAAAAGAGATTTCCTCCCACTGCACTGGTTATTGCTCAAGATGCTACATTGCTGTCCAATTAGAAAACGACTTCTAAAATTCATGGGTCGGATTGCATAATCACCTCTGGGAGTCTCAAGGCTACAGAAGCCAGCTGTATGCCGAATAAAGAGCAGCCAGGCACTTTATGATACAATGAGCAACCAAGAAAAATGGAACCCTTCTATTTCACTCCTAGCAATGAGGACAAAGGCCAAGTTTTGGATGGTCACAACATGTATATGATGGAGCTTTGGCCCCTTTGTGGGATCATTTAAACCAGCTCTGCTCTGATGGTTCACTGACTACCTAATGAAACCCAGTATAATTTCCCCTTTTCTAAATATACTTTTCCCTTTGGGAGGTTTATTGTCAAGCACAATTTGGCATCAGTACAGTAAAAGTTATTCTGTTATTGCCAGTTAGAACAATAGTTAGGCCATTTCCAAATTCACAACCAAGAACAATGATTAAGATCTGAGGAAGAAGAAAGCTAGGAAAGGGCAGACGAGAATGGAACAGAATGAAGTGCCGTCATGGTTGGGGAAGTCAGAGGAGTTAAATTAGAATTTGAAGGTTTGCAGTTCAGGGCACTCAGTTCAGGGCCAAACGTTACAGCCAAAGAGAGCAGACATTACACAGACATTCAAACCAGCAGGCAAAACAAATTTGAGAATGACAAAGGCATTCAAAATGGATACTTGTTCACTGCCTTTGGAAAAAAGGTAGCAAGAAACAGCCACCGCTGAGCTGATCTGCTCCCTTTTCTGGCTGGGTTTTTCTTTGGTTGCAAGAACAATTGCAAAGCAGGGAGAACTTAGAAGTTCGCTGATGTCATTTATTTATCAGAAGGTGGAAACCTACTGAAACGAAGAGGGCCAAGCAAACGCAAGCAATTAGCAGCCCGTTTCTCATATAAGCACAAAAGGGTTATATTTGCTCCACGGGTTTGGGCCACGTGTTCACACTTTTGCTTCCCTGTACAATGAACGAGCCACAAAGGTCAATCTATGTGCAGGCACCTCCAGGAGACTTGGGCAAGGTCTGTACAAGCTAAGATGAGGCAGAAATGAGATGGCAGAATGAACTGTACCACTTTCAGCTGTGGGAAGAGAGGGGGATTTGAACGCAGTCATGATTAAAAAGATAACCAAATTCTCCTTGCAAGTAGAAAACCAGGCAGCACAGACTGGCCTAAAACCTGTCTTCATGTGAGAATTGCTTGCTTGCTGGCATGTTTTCTTCTAACATGAGGTTGCATTCAAAAGGTGGGCCACCATTAGCAGCCTGAAGTGGTAGAGTCCCCACTACCATCTCAAGGTTCTACCACTGCACTCTGTTGCATGCATAGACCAGGACAAAGCTACTGTTTGACTGGAGGACATACTGTAACGGCCAGTATGGTGTCTGGTTTGGGATGGAAGAGAACGTGGTGCCATTTTTAGCATTTGCTTAGGGTTGTACTGACCTCTTCAACATTTCCCAATTTTGATTCTGAAAAGAAATGCTTTTAGACTAATCTCATGAGGCACTAAATACTGGAATCTAAATATTAGTTTTGCAGAACTGTTCAAACTGTGGGCAGATCAGCCCACCTGGTCTGGTGAGAGGCTATCACCAATCCCACACCTGCACTCACAGGGACAATTAGCATCCCGTTTTGCCTTTTCACATTCAAACTGCCCACACCGAAGGTGGCAACTGCAGGACCAGGCAGCTAACATAAACAGCAGGAAAACAGAGAGGAACAAAGCTGGGAGGGCCAGCTGGGAGAGGTTCTCAAGAACCATTTGCTGAAGAATGGGCCTACTGATCCAACCTTTTTGCGAGTCCAGGCCGAAATCTAGTTCTTAAAAATATTACTACATGGCCAGTCCAGTATCAGACAGAAAATTATTCAAATACAGAACTGACCCGCAACATGAAGACACTCTTGAAGAACGACCATGAAAGCCAAGAAATGTGGCAGAGGGGAATACTCATTAAAAAAGAATCACTCAATGCAAAGCAACTCCCCAGGGGTCTACCAAAGATTCTCATGCACAACACACTCTATGGTTGGTGGAGGCTCTGCCACTGCAGCACCCCTGCTGTGTAGTTCTCAGAAACAAACACATATCCAGTTAATACTTATATCCCAACAAATGGATTTGGTTTGCCATCATTTTCACACTACATTGTTAAAGCTAAACAAGAGGTAGTGAAAACATTTTGCCATATTCCAAATGTTGCTAAAATGCACTTATGTTTTTACAACGAGTGGGGTGGGTTCCCAGGAGTCTGTCACTCCATGCTGAATACACTGATAACAGAAAACTCAGTAAGAGAAAAACTAATAGTTTTTCCTTCCATGCTGCCCAATTTCAGGATGCCAATTGTTTTAGAATAACACTATTTGTTCTCACAGCAGTTACAGCAACCCAGGTGGACTCCAGCTACATTGATCTACAGGAGGATGAGGCTGCCAATGTTAGAAAGGGTTTTCTTTAACAGCACAACTGATTGTGAACAATCAATTGCAATACCCCACTAACTTTGGACCAGCCAACTGGCCAAAATGTACACCTAAAGACTATGTACTTAAGAATCCCAAGCCTGAACTCTATCTACATCAAATGCAAATATGGAGCACTTAAGGATTGCCCTACTAGCTTCAACAGAGGAAGCATATTCGCATGCATGCAGGATCAAAGCACAAAGGAGTATTTCGGCGGTAGGAGAGCTTCGTGTACACCTCAGAGCTCCCAAGCCTAGAAGAGATGGTTGAATTGGAACAACTGTGTTCTAAATACAGCCATATGATCCATATCTAAAATCTGGCTGTATATTAAGTACACTTTTTATATTCTATTAATTTCATTAATGCCATGGTGGTGATGGAGTTTTTGTGCTAACTACACATAGCAATTTAGCAAATTGCTTTCCATTTTGCCGAATCTCTGCTATTAATGTTACAGAAGATCAGTACCAGTCCCTTTTGTACATGCGTATGTGTGACATTATATATAATGCAACTATCTTTTGGGAAAGGTTTGTCAAAATTTCTAACCAATTATGCTTGCTGAAAGATTTATGCAGAGAACTTTTATCAATTTTTTTTAACTTCCTGTCTCTTCTCTCTTTCTCAGTGCTCCGTAGCGATCTGACACTCTGAATTACAAAATCAGGAAAATGCAATTTGATTTAATATAAAAAATGGCATACAATTCAATTAATTATGGTGGTCAAGAAAAGAATGGTCCTCTCCCCTAGACTTCCCTTTTAGCATCATATGTGTTAATGGACTGTTAATTGCGGTTGTAACTAACGTACAATACTCTTTTTCAATATCATCATTAAACCATATGCCAGCATCCCCATCCAGAAGTACATGAAACCATCACGTTTGTGGGGTTCCTTCTTTACTGCAATGGAGGTATCCAACTGGCAGTGCAAAAAAAGAATGGACAGACACTGAATTGGTTCCCTTTCATTGATGTGAATGGGGCAGACCTTAAAGGCAGGGAGTCGTGTGTGCGTGAGCACTGGAACGCCCCTCCAATCAGCAATATCTGGGTACCAGAACACCTGATCTGGAAGTCTGAGTTGTCACTATGGTTTAAAACATGCAGTTACAACAGCACAATTACAACAGGTTAATAAGGGAGGTTAATGTTTTATGGATAAATTTATAAAAAAGAATCATAGGGTAAGTAGGTGGATACTTACAAAGCTCAACTGACTGTATGAACCAAGTTATCTGTGAAAACTGTCTTGTTTCTGCTTGAACTCCATTGCAAACCTCCCCTACACACACACACTAGTTCTTTGTAGTGTCATGAACGGCTCTGCTCCTACTAGAAAACTCATTGCTTTTCCTCCAATAATGTGACTGCAATAATGTTATCTTTGTAAAGTTTCCATTAACTGTGAGTCAGAAAATTTCTGAAGGAAAAAAAGATGACTGTGAAGAGAAGACCTTGCATTACTGATACTAACATCTTAGTGGCAATCTCTGTTAATGCTATAAAAATATCCAGGCAGAGGAAAGAAAATAGACGTAAAGAACTTCTGCATTTGGCACCTTTAAATCTAGATATTCACCATTCTCAAGTATTCCTTTTTAAATAATGTTAATGCATGTGTTAGAATCGCACATCAAAGGTCTGCTACGTATTTACAAGGCACCAACCCTTTCTCTTTCTCTCTCTTTTTAAAACATGAAACTAAAAACCAGTGGGGAAAAGCGTATCAAGACACCCATGTATGAATGCATTTCAGTTCTGCACAGATTCATGGAAGTTTGGCCTGGTAAGATTTAAAATAATCCAGATCCTTCGCACAATAGAGAAACTGTAAACATTTTATAGCTGCCTTTAGGATCGGCTTATTGTGCAAAAGTTATTATGGTGTGTAAGGAATTCATGATGGCAGACAATGTTTTTAAAAACTCTGTAAGAAGGTGCTGTTTCTATAATGCACAAAAAAAAATCCCCCCAAACAAAACAAAAATGAACCAGGAGGCTTCACCATCATGATTCAATGCCATGGCCCTGGGACAAAATGGACGTGTAGTGTGGGGAAGAAGTTATGGATAAGGCTTCTTTCGGCCAAGAGCATGTGGCAATCAGAAGTCTTCAATCACACAAAAAAAACCATACGAGCAAAATGGAAAAGCACCACAGAAAAACGTGAGTGGAGTCCCTCCCCCCCACAATTTGCTTAGTAGAGTTTTTTTCTGGCAAAATCCCTGCAGTAGAAGGCCATTGAAGTCCTAACACCATTGTTCACTTCCATGGATTCCCCCCCTTATCAGTAATTCCATCCCATGAGATGGCTGACCCTGGCCTTTTCTGTCATTTTCCGTACCCTGCCTGACCTGGAAGTACCAAGATTCAGGGGATCCTCGGTGTGCACAAAAGTGTCATTGTCCGAGTCATCATTATATAAAACGGTCCGCCTGCCTTCGTTCCTGGTTTTAATCCGAGGTGGCCTGCCGAACCGCCCACCGAGTGTGTTCTCATTGAAGCGTCCACCAAAAAGATTCTCAAACTCATCATCGGTGATCCGTGGCCTCTTGGCTCTGGAAGCTCCCCTGCAGGCTCCTCTCCCCCGTCCTCTTCTTCCTCCTCTGCCTCCTCTCCTTCCTCGGCCACAGCCTCGCCCTCCCCTACTGCCTCGTCCCCCTCGGCTCCACCTGCCCCACCTGCCCCATCTCCCCCTCCTCCCTGTCCCCCTGCCTTGCCAGTTTCTTTGCCCATTGGAGATGCTCCGTCGAAGTTTCCTCTTCGGTTTCACTTGTACAGATTTGCTGTAGTCATGGTCTCCGTCTACATAGTCCTGATCCGTTCTACCACTCGATTCTGAGTCCGAATCCGAGCCACATCTGCTTTCAGAACTTGAGCTCGATCCTGAGTCCCCACTTTCTGAGGAGGATAAACCTGGTTTCTCTTTCGGTTCTCTCTTTTCTTCCTCCCCTGTGTGCTCATCCTCTTCTGATGCGCTTGACAACTTTCGCTTGACTGCTGTCCGTGGTTCTCTACCATCACCATTTGTGAGGGGCTTATCAAGAGGCTGATCTATAGAGATTAAAATATATATTTATATATTGATTTGTCATCAGTGCCACAGTATGGTTAAGCCTGTTTTCATAGGAAAATACACGTTTCTTCCTACTTGAAAGAGACCTGTTATTAGAACTAGTACTTTTCTCATACGTGTGCTTCTGGGGCAAGCACGTCCTCTAAAGTGATCATTCAACAAAACCTGAATACAAGCAACAGTGAACTCACAGGAAGAATTAATAGCAGCTGAAGAATAAAAATGTACACGCTTTGCTGACTTTCCATGTGGAACCAAATTTTGTATTTAAAATATTTAGTCCATATCTTACAATTAAGCTAATCTTCTGAATAAGCAATTTAAAATAACATTTGAAATGACTACTGAGTAGCCAGCAATGAGACATACCTTAGAAAAATTACCAATACAACCAGCAACAATAAAGCCATTCATAAGTAACAACCCCTAGCATAAAAACAACAGAAATCCAGTGATAAAAACACAGCACAAGCATCTGTGTAATGTGACTGAACCAAAGACAAGAAAGAAAGGCATGCCCACTCCCCCCAAATATGCAAAAGCCAAACCTTCATAAACAAAAAACCCTGGAGAAATAATATTTTCATCTGGTGCTTAATAACAATAACAACATTCAAATTATATACTGCTCTTCAGGATAACTTACCGCCCACTCAGTGGTTTACAAAGTGTGTTATTATTCTCCTCAAGATAACCATCCTGTGAGACTGAGGGACTGACAGAGCTCCAAGAAGCTGTGATTGACCCAAGGTCACCCAGCTGGCTTCAAGCGGAGGAGTGGGGAATCAAACCCGGTTGTCCAGATTAGAGTCCTGCCACTCTTAACCACTACACTAAACTGTCTCTTAAAGCTCACCAAGTTTGGTGCCGGATGAATTTTGGGGGGCAGGGAGCGGGGAGATGTTTATTGTCTTGAAATCCTAGTCACAATAAAAGGAGAAAAGAAGGCATCATGATTTTTATTTTTATTAGCAACAAAACCCATTGTGGGGAAAAATACAACGGGCTCTAGAAAGGGGAGGGCAGGCAGGCATTCCCTCCTCCTCTGTCACTGATCCCAGCCAGATGAAGGAGGGGGGGTGGGCATGACCACCTCCTCTACAACTGATCCTGGCTGGGTGGAGAGGGGTGGGCATTGCCACCTGCTCCACTCCTGATCCCGGCTGGGTGAAGAAGGGACGGGCATTGCCTCCTACTCCGCGCCTGATTCTGGCTGGGTGAAGTGGGGGAGGGCACTGTTGCCTGCTTTCCGCCTGATTCCAGCAGGTTGAACTGGGGGGTGGGGCACTGCCTCATGCTCCACTCCTGATCCCAGCCGGGTGAAGGGGGGTGGGCATTGCCACCTGCTCTGCTTCTGATCCCAGCTAGGTGAAGGGGGTGGGTGGGCATTTCCTCCTGCTCCACGGCTGATCCTGGCTGGGCGAAGGGTGGGGGCAGGCATTGCCACCTGCTCTGCTCCTGATCCCAGCTGAGTGAAGACGGGGAGCGGGCATTTCCACCTGCTCCCAGCTGGGAGTATGGCAGGCGGGCATTGCCACCTGCTCCACTCTTGATTACAGCTCGGTGAAGGCAGGGGATGGGCATTGCCACCTGCTCTGTTCCTGATCCCTGCTGGGTGAAGGCGGGGGGCGGGCATTGTTGCATGCTCCACGCCCGATTCCGGCCTGAGCTTTTCACCGTGTTGCGCTCTCTGGAGCAATGGCTGCCTCATCTGGGCTTCCCTCTACAGCAGCGACCTCTGGTGGTGCACCAGGGTAGGAAGTGAGTTGTCTTGAATACGCTTAGCCTTTAAATAGTAGTATTTACTGCTTCTTACCTTGTTTGACTGGAGTGGATTTATTTCTTACTAGTCTGTTTTTTCCGGGCTCAACATTGTTATTTCCACTACGATTCTGATTGTTTGAGCCAGATGAGGATGGCTGGCTTTCCATCTCTTCGGCGGCAGCTGAGCCTGGCGGTTCCTCAGTAGTATCTGAAACTTCAAACAAATAAAACTTAAACTTATGCAGAGAAGGAAACCAAAAAGGTGCAGGCTGGGGAATGGGCTAGCTGGCAAACAGATCTGAGCAAGAGAAGGCAACGCTCAGTTCTCTGATGAGAGGGTGTTTCTGAGACGGCAGAAGTCCCACTACCCAAGAACTTTTATTTCTTTACATGGAGATGCTACTGATTGCAGCTGCGACCTTCTGTGTTCAAAACATGAACTGTACCACTGAGCTATGAACCCTTGGTTGTGTTTACGTTGCTCAAGGAAGCATCTAATGATCCATGGTTCAGTAGCAGAGCATCCACGGGTTCAATCCTTAGCATCTCCAGGTAAAAGGATCGGGTTAGTAATCATGAAAGATCTCCATCTGCGGCCTTGGAGGCCTGTTGCCAGTGACAGCAGACAAGATCAACCTTGACAGACCAATGCTCTGTCAGGTTTCATGTGTTCATGCAACTCTGGCATGCCTCTATATTCTTCTAATGTCCTCAACGTCTCTTCACTCACCAACAGTTACATGCATGCATGCATATTTAAACATATAAAATATCCAGTTCTTGGGGAGAGGAAGTAAAGACAAGAACCACATACACTCACAAACTACTTCAATCTGTAAAATTTACTATAGATGGAAGGTGAAGGGAAATAAGCAGCGACTGACATTTGTCGACAATCACGGATGTGTGGTCGAGAGCTTGGGAGATACACTCTTCCCTATCTGTTTCTCCTTAGGATGTGGGAGGAGCAGATTCCCTGTGGCATAGATTGGGAAGCCCCACACCTATTGAAGGCAAGGAAGCAGGAGAAGGTAGGCTATAGCTAAAGCCAAGGTCAGTCTCTGGGTTAGGATGAGTTATCCTTTGTGACCACACACAGTCCTGAGGCTAAACTGGTATGTGAGCTCTAGTAAGTGAAGCGTACCTTCTAGGGCAGACTGCAGTTTTATGATGGACAAATCAAGAGGGCAAACATAATTGCCTCTTGGTCTCAGCGGTAGCCTAAATCAACTGGTGATACGTATAGAATTTGGACAGTTCAAACAAAACTCCTCGACGTTGCCATGGAAAGTCACAACTTCTGTGATTCCACTTACCATGAGATGAAACTGAAGAATTAGTCCTAGTTAAAGGCAGTGAGGTATTCAGGTTGGTTTTAGGCTGTATCTTCGGTTGTTTTTGTTTTCCTTTGGGGCTAAAGGTATGGAAAATGAACGTGTTATTCTCAACGAGGAATCTTCCAACTTCCATAAATCACCAGCTTAATCTGAGAAGCTTAATTTCAAGGATTTGAATTAATAATTTACAATACTGAATAGTTAGGGGCAAGTTCAGACGGCATGTTTCCCTTTTCTTGCCTTAGTGACACTGGAAGTGTTGGGTGCAAATTTGATATGCCAACACTGCACGTGAACTTCAGGAGTAATCTACACTATCCCTTCTGTGTCTCCCTTTGTGGAAGACTACGCAACTTACTACAATATGAACAAGAAAATTGTGTTTTCCCCATTCCTCTTCCTTCCTTAAAAGCCATTTTCATTTATTTTTACCCGAGTACATAAAGTGTTATAAGAAAATCAAGTGATGATGTTGGGGGTGGGGGGCGGGGAGTGTCTAGATAAACTGATTAATATATAAGGCTGGGGGAACTGCAGGAAGAAAGGCAATTTGGACTCCCTTCATCTCAAAATCTCCCCATCTATAATTTATTAAGGGTGTTAGCAGGCTGATATCCCTTCTTTCCATTCTTTCTTTAACTGACTCAATTGCTCTCAAAATTCACTGCATTCTGCAGCATGTTCAGACCTCATTCGATCATCTATGCATTCTCTCCGCCGTGTTAAAGTCAAAAAGTCATATTTCACTGTACACTTGGGGACTTCTAGTATGTAGAAAAATCCTACCTTAGTTTGTGGGTGGTCCTGTTGTGATCACAGTGAGGGCTAGCCACATTACTATTTGACTAGTAACAAAGCCTGCTGTGGGAAAAAATACAGTGGGCTCCAGAAAGGGGGGGCAGGTAGGTGGGCATTGCCTCCGTGTCCGGGACTGATCCCAACTGGGTGAAGGTGGGGGTCAGACATTGCCACCTGCTCTGCTCCTGATCCCAGCCGAGTGAAGGGGGAGGGCGGGCATTGCCACCTGCTTGGCTACTGATACCAGCCGGTGAAGGGGATCGGGCATTCCTGCTTGCTCTACATCTGATCCCAGCTGGGTGAAGGGGGGCAGACATTGCCACCAGCTCCGTGCCTGATCCCAGCTGGGTGATGGCGGGGGTCAGACATTGCCACCTGCTCTGCTCCTGATCCCGGCCAAGTGAAGGGGAGGGGCGGGCATTGCCACCTGCTCGGCTACTGCTACCAGCCGGTGAAGGGGATCGGGCATTCCTGCTTGCTCTACATCTGATACCAGCTGGGTGAAGGGGGGCAGACATTGCCACCTGCTCCGTGCCTGATTCCAGTGGGTTGAAGGGGGAGTGTGCATTGCCATCTGCTCTGCTCCTGATCCCAGCTAGGTGAAGGGGGGAGTGGGCATTGCCCCCTGCTCCACACCTGATCGCAGCGGGGTGAAGGCGGAGAGTGGGCATTGCCACCAGCTCCGCTCCAGATCACAGCTGGGTTGGGGGGGCGGGCATTGCCCCCTGCTCCACACCTGATCCCAGCGGGGCGAAGGCGCGGTGGGTGGGTATTACCACCTGTGCCGCTCCTGATCCCAGCTGGGTGAAAGCGGGGGGCAGACATTGCTGCCGTGGCGCGCTCTTGGAGGGATGGGCTGCCTCTTCTGGGCTTCCCTCCATGGCAGTGCCCTCTGGAGGCGCACCATGGTAGGAAGTGAGTTATATGCAACATGGTTAGCTTTTTATGTAGTAGGACATAGCAATTAGAAGAGGGGAACCTGCCAGGAATTGCATGGGAAGAAAATTCTATATGCCCTTTGGCACCATCTTCAGCTCAACCATCACTGCCTCTTCCACCTGGTTTTCAGGCATCTGAATTCTAGCAAACTGCATCTTGTGATGCTTGCGCAGAGACTGCTATTAACTGGGGGGGGCACACAGGGGTTACCTCCAATTTTATTTATTTATTTATTTATTTTACCTGGGGCTTGTGAAATCCTGCATAACAGCTATGGGTAGTCCCATTGTACAAAGCTGGTCACATGCACAGGGGCCAGTCTTCCACTATTACATATCGTGAAACTGGTAGCAAGAGCCAGCATCATTACCTGGGTGCCCTGCTACTAGAAGAAGAACTGCTGCTGCTTCGGAGTCGTTTTCGGTACCGTAGACGTGGCCTTCTCTTCTGATGCTGCACTGCTGACTTGTAATCCGAAATGATAGTTTTAATATGATTTTCAAATAAGGCTGATAATCGAAGTGTCATGCTGTAGATCTGGGAGGGTGGGGTGAGAAGCAAGCATTACTCTCTATCCATAGCAATCCATTTAGCTAAGATAAATCTGTGACTTTAATGAATAATTAAGGATCCTGGATGAACACCCATTCAGCACTGAGCCTGAAATGGAGAAGAGGGCTTCGAGCATGCCTAATGATTGAACTGGGGGGAAACGGAGGGAAAACAGACACCAAACACTGTTAAGGTGACAGAGCTCTAACAAAGAAAATATAAGGCCGTGCACAGGGGGGTTGTGATCCTTTTTCTGAACAAAATAAATATATATTTTCCATTTTTCAGATTGTAAAATTTTAGGTACATGTGCTTAGGTGGCATAGGATGCATCAGCTTGCAGTCTGCTATAAAGTATACGGTATATTTGCAATTTTACTTGGAAAAAAACTAACTTCTAAATTCCATAAATATGTCATATATTGCAATTTTATATGCTAAGTAAGTTATAAATGACTAGCACCAAAGCCCATTGTGGGGGGAAAAACCAACGGGCTCTAGAAAGAGGAGGGCGGGCAGGCTGGCATTCCCTCATCCTCCATCACTGATCCTGACCAGATGAAGGCAGGAGGGGGCGGGCACGGCCACCTCCTCTGCGCCTGATCCAAGCTGAGTGAAGGGGGGGGCAGGCATTGTCACCTGCTCCACTCCTGATCCCGGCCAGGTGAAGGTGTGAGCATTGCCACCTGCTCTGCGTCTGATTCCACCCGGGTGAAGGGGGGACATAGCCACATTATCTGTGCCTGATTCTGGCAGGTTGAATGGGGGGCAGGCATTGCCTCCTGCTCCGTGCCTGATTCCAGCCACGTGAATAGGGGTGGGCATTGCTACCTGATTTGCGCCTGATCCCGGCTGGGTGAAGGGAGGAGCTAGCATTCCCTCCTGATTCACACTTGATACCAGCTGGGTAAAGGGGGGGGGCGGACATTTCCACTTGCTCCGCTCCTGATCCCGGTCGGGTGGTGGTGGGAGGCAGGCACTGCCACCTGTTTCACTCTTGATCCCAGCTGGGTGAAGAGGGGGGGGGTGGACATTTCAACCTGCTCTGCTCCTGATCCCAGCTGGTTGAAGGGGCGAGGGCATTGCCACCTGCTCTGCTCCTGATCCCAGCTGGGTGAAGGGGGGAGGGCATTGCCACCTTCTCCGCTCCTGATCGCACCTGGGTGAAGAGGGGAGCAGGCATTGCCACCTGCTTTGTTCTTGATCTGATTTGGGTGAAAGGGAATGGACATTGCCACCTGCTCCGCTTCTGATCCCAGCTGAGTGACGGCAGCGGGCGGGTATTGCCACCTGCTCCACTCCTGATCCCAGCTGGGTGAAGTGGGCCAGGCATTGCCACCTGCTCTACTCTTGACCCAGCTGTGTGAAGGCAGGGGGTGAGCATTGCCACCTGCTTTGCTCCTCATCCCAGCTGGGTGAAGGCTGGAAGCAGGCATTGCCCCCTCTCTACTCCTGATTCCTGCTGGGTGAAGGTGGGGGCAGTCATTGCCACCTGCTCTGGTCCTGATACCAGCTGGGTGAAGGCGGGGGGGTGGGCATTGCAGCTTGCTCCACGCCTGATCCTGGCCTGGGCTTCCTGCCACAGCATGCTCTCTGAAGGTCTGGCTGCCTCATCTTGGCTTCCCTCCACAGCAGCGCTTTCTGGAGGCATACCACGGTAGGAAGTGAGTTGTCTTGAATACGCTTAGCCTTTTATATAGTAGGATGCATTTTATGCAGTTAAAGCAGTCAAATTAGTGTAGGCTTGATAGGGTAGTAAGTATTGCATATTTTTCAATTTTCCCCAAAGCTGTCATTTTTCCTTGGGGGCAGAGGGAGAAGAGGAGGGGGGGCGCATTTTTTCCCATGGCTTCAAAATTTCTGGAAACTTTGCATCTCTGCCTCTGACTGGCCCTGTGACTCTGACTCAGAGTACTCAGAGGAGGAGCCTGAGAAGCCGAGGCCAGGGAATCAGGAGGACTGGAGGGATCAGGGGGGGCCTGACACTGCAGCAGCACCCGCCAATCACACTGCAGCAGCGCCAGAGGCCACTCTGCCAAAGCCTGCCAGGGAGACTTTGCCACCAATCTCAGAGACAACCACTAGGCTGGACACAAACCCAGGCCTGTAGCCCCTCAGGTTTCGCTCCCACTCTGCAAGAGCAGCATTGGCAGTAGGCCAGAGCCAAGAAAGAGCATAAGAGGCCAGACTGGCAGCGTGCAATCCCAGCCTAGATCCAGAACAAGGCTCTGAGGTTAGTGCTGCTTTGCAAGATTCAGGTCAGGGCACACTTCAGGAGCCTCAAAACTTGCTACCTTAGTTAGGCTGAGGCTTGAGAAGACTGCACTGTGGGATCAACCAGTCCACTAGGTATAAGCTCTGTTTTCCAAGCTCCAGTCTACGCTCCCAAGCCTACCTACCAACAGAGTGTACAGTAAAGGACAAGCAGTGAACGGTGAAATTCTTTGCTTTCTGTTTCTCTTCCTTCACTGGTATGCAATTGATTAATCTGATCTTCTTGGCATAGAGCAAAATCTGAATCCCTCCTCCAGCCTACAGAGTCTTCCAACAATGCAAGTTACTCTTCCACTGAAGGAAGAGCCGCCACCACTGAAGGAAAACTCTTTAGGCTGAAGGAGCCAGTCTGGTGTAGTGGTTAAGAGTGGTGGGACTCTAATCTGGAGAACAGGGTTTGATTCCCCACTCCTCCACTTGAAGCCAGCTGGGTGACCTTGGATCAGTCACAGCGCTCTCAGAGCTCTCTCAGCCCCACCCACCTCACAGGGTGATTGTTGTGGGGATAATAACAACATACTTTGTAAACTGCTCGGAGTGGGCGTTAAGTGGTGGTATATAAATTATTATTATTATTATTATTATTATTATTATTATTATTATTATCGATTGATTGATTGATTGATTGATTGATTGATTGATTGATTGATTGATTGATTGATTGATTAGGCTGGAGGAAGGCTTCAAAGACCTGGTTTTCCCATTCCCGATATTTAACAAAAAAGAGGTAAAAGCACACATAATTAACGCTCTGACCAATATCAATGCGGCTTAAAACTGCTTAGCGTTGCCCAGAAACCGCTCAAAGAGCCGGAACAGAAGCTGCTCGATAATATCATTAGGGCCAAATTACAATTCCAGCCCCAACGGATATATCACAAGTATCTGGGACAAAATGACAGAACACAATAAAAGTTTATGTTACTTATGTGAATACAGAAACGTATTTTTTCAAGTTTTATTGGAATGAAGGAACATATAGAATTAATGATTTAATTTTTACTGAAATTAAGGAAAATCTCATATTCTGTCATACTCATATGTAATGTCTTCATTTGCCCATGTCAGCTCAGGAGCTTCCAGACATCACTACGCATTGCGTCTTACCCGTGACTTCTTATTAGGAGTGTATGCTTTGGAATTGCAGAATATCAAGCGAACATCTTTGTAGAATTCGAGGGGGTTTGTGTAATTTCCCGCTTCCAAGGTTTCTTTCACAGTGCTGAAGTCCATTGGAGTATCTACAATATCTCGGTAATCCTAAGAACATCATTGAAAATATATTCAGTGGGTAATGCCACAAACGGCAGTGAGTTGGTTAAGCTAACATTGTGTGCATCCTAAGCAATAAGTTTTTCATATTCTGTTGTTTACAAAACCATATTTTGTTGGCCATGGATAAATGTATCATTCCACAAACACCCAAAGAGAAGGCATCAAAAGGTTCACTTATGGAGAAGTACCAGACATGTTTTTCTATACATTCACATGGTGCAAGAAGATACCTTTTGACTGTGTCTACCGACCTTATGTTTTGGTGTCTGTGTAAGCTACTGTGGCTAGGAGTGTTGCAGTAAGGCCAGAAAAACCCAGTTCCAGATCCCTACTTGCCCATGAACAATACTCTTCTAATTACGTTTCAAATCAGGTAAAGGCAGGGCTGGTGAATGAATGAATGAATGAATGAATGAATGAATGAATGAATGAATGAATGAATGAAGGAAGGAAGGAAGGAAGGAAGGAAGGAAGGAAGGAAGGAAGGAAGGAAGGAAGGGCTGGTGCATCCTGCCGCTGCTTCATACAGGCACAGATTCTGGAAATGGGAGTGGAATTCAGAATGTGAGAATCTTATGTTCAATTTTCCAAGAGTAAGGAAATATTAGAAATAGGTGGGAAACGTGTAGTGAAACATCAAATCCTGAGAAGTTTGTGGGGCTGGGTAGGATGACTGAGAGGGGTTGGAGTTAATTTTAACATACTCAACCTCTAGCACTAAATAGGCTGCTCTAAGCAGGCTGCGCACACCTTCCTGCCTATCTAGTCGTGGAATCTCTGGTTTCAGTTTCCTATGCTGTTCTTTTGCCTTCACCATTTTGTTTAAAAAACTTACAGGATAGGAAAAGAGATCGACAGGCTGCCGAAAAGGCTCAGAGTCTTCACGTTCGTAGATCAGGCTTAACAACTGTTTGCACTGTTCCTTCCAGGCATCGGCGCAGGCTTTGTTGGGTTGCCTTTTTAGCTGCCATCTTACCTGAAGGTTTGAAAAGGAAGAAACATCACAATTCTACCGTTTTTAAAGAAGTCTTCTTCCATATCAGCTCATTTAGTAGTCATGCGACCAGGGCTTAACCTCTTAACAGTCATGTGACCAGGGCTTAACCCTCTCAGAATCCAGAAACTGCATCCACTCACCAGCTGAGTTTCAACAAAACGTCCTATGCTAAACAGACAATTCTATGAAGACTGTGCACACCCTTAAACAAGAAGGAGAATCAGGTCATGAGGGCAACCTTCAAAACACGTAGAGTTACACGGGGCAGCTGCATGCCTGGCTGGCTCCTTCTCCCATCTAGCTTAAAACCAAGGTGGCAGGCAAAGGACAAGGGTTCTTCCACTAAGGGAAGGGATTTGGGATGCATGTCTGCCGACTGCTGAAGATCTGGACTGAGCTTCTCTGTTCCTTTCTGTTGCTGCAGGTATTAAAGCCCAGGCATGGCCAGAGGTATGAGCTTTCGGTGCAGGCTGAAGGGTAACCGCCAAAGGGCTCTCGGCTCTTAGCCCACGGCCTTGAGTGAGTCAGCCCAGTGGATTCAGGACTGAACCAGGATACCATTTAATGGTATTTGTTGGTTCTTTTCTCTGTATATTTAAACTGTATCTGATTGAACTTGTTTAAACTGTATGTTAGCATTTCTGTAAAGCTGCTCCCCTCCCACCCCTGCTGGAAGAAAAGTCTAAGAAAAATTTAAATAGAAAAGGAATAGCAAGAAAGCCCCACATATACAGATACCATATGTCTGCCCAGCTCAGCATGGATTTGTGCTCTGTAGAAACTGGGCATGTTGCTCTAGCCCTATTGCCAGCTCTACCACAAACAGGTACCTGGGTTAGACTCTCAGCTTCAGGGGAAGGTAACTAGTTGGTACTTAATTCTGCCATAAGATTAACAAACAAACATCAAATACTGCAAGGTAGTTTTGTCATACATATATGACAGGACATCAGTAATGATTATACTAAAATGAACCCAGTCCTTGGCTCCATAAATACCAATATCAAATCTGGATATAGATCATGCAGCTAAAGCTTGATCTCCTGACTTGTATCCAGGGCTTTTTTTCAGCTGGAATGCGGTGGAACGGAGTTCCGGCAACTCTTGAAAATGGTCACATGGCCGGTGGCTGCTGAGCGGTGCGGAGGGCAATCTAAACTCCCCTCTTTCTGGAGAGCAGGGGGCGGGGCCACCGGCCATGTGACCATTTTCACCGAGGGCGATTTAAACTTTAAAAAACTCCCCCCTTGTTCCAGCTGACCCAAAGTGATGTCATTGTGCGGTCCTGAGTTCCACCACCTCTTTTCCCAGAAAAAAAGCCCTGCTTGTCTCTAAGAAGTGGACGTAGATGATAATGAAGAGCCACTCACAGTTCTTTTCCCAGCAGAGGTTCCTGGACCATCTGACTCTGCATAGACTTCTGCCACCTAAAGGAAAGCTTAATTAATACGTGTGAAAAAGAGCTAATTGCTTCTAATTCTGTTGATACCAGTGAAAAAATGCGATTCCAGTTCATGGCATCAATAACGGCGGCAAACAGCTCCTGGTGCTATCATCAAAGGCAACCATTTTTCTCCTGCATTAACTCTGGCCTGTTCCACTCCGCTCTGCATTATGCATGATGTGGAGCTGGCTGGTGCATCCCAGCCATCCAGCAATCAGTTCATTCATCTGGCAATCAGCTTTCATTCAGAGAGGAGAAAAGAGAAAAGGGCTAGTTGGGAAATGGGCAGATAGGTAAATGGATACGACGAACGGTAAAAACGCAGCCCTTTTAAAAGGCTTGCGCAGATAACACATCATAAAGGAAATGGAAGAAAACTGGGACCTATGGATACACCTTGTGTGGCTTTCTGAGATGGTTGCTGCATATTGTGCATGATAGCCATCAGTGGTCTAACACATTAATGTTTTACGCATTTCAGTAGAGTGCTTTTTTACAAAGCAACATGTAGAGGAGGTTTTTAAATCCTTGACACTGAGGCTGAAGTACTTGGATTCCATCTGCTAAGGCCCTGGAAATCAAAGGAGTACATCTCATGCTCTCTAAAGCGGATATTGCATAAGCAGGGCCTGGAGCCTGGATATGCATTTCACATGACAGCCAGTGTGGTGTAGTAGTTAAAGTGTTGGTCTAGGATCTGGGAGACTCCGGGTTCCAATCTCTACTCTGCCATGGAAACTCACTGGGTGACCTTGGGCCAGTCACAAGTTCTCAGTGTAACCTACCTCACAGGGTTATTGTGAGGATAAAATAGAATAAAGAAAAATGATGTACGCTGCTTTGGGTTTCCACTGGGGAGAAAGGCAGGGTATAAATGAATGAACTAAAAAAAATAGAATCCTGCCTTTCCTACACAGATTATAAAGCAATGCCTAACCACGTACATGCTGGGCTGATTTAAGATTGGCAGATTAATAAAAACTGGTACAGCTGTCCCAAATGTATAAGAATATCGTGCACAATGCAAAAAGTAATAGAATATGGCTTCTTGAAATGAGAAGCGTTTGAAAAAGGAAAGCACTAGTCCTCACAGCTTCTCCTCAAACCATTTGAACTAAAGACACAAAAATCAGGCGGCATTCTGCCCCTCTGTGCACTGCATAACTCCCTGATTGTTCCCTAGAGTTCAGTCTCTAGACTCTGACCTCCTCTTCCTCATCTGTGCTGCTCAAATCTTCTGCCTTCACTTTGTTGTAGATCTCCAAGATATCTGTACAACTCTGATCCCTGAAAAACAAAAAGAACATCAAAATACATTGACGTCTCCAAAAAGGTATCCACATTAGGGCTAACAGACAACTAAGTGCCCTAGAGATCAAGAAAACAACACTATCCTGGCTTGGATGGCTCACAAACTAAGGGTGCACCGATATCTTACTAGTGTGCCATGGCTACCGTATTCTTTGGCTTGGTATTAAGCTATTTAAAATTTGATTGACAGGTCATGCCAGATGGTTGGATCAGTGAGGAAAACCAGTGAGTTGTCAGAACACCAATCCCTGGATGCACGTGGTCATTTCCCAAATGATCCATTCTCAGTTCACTGGATAAGAAAGAGGTGAAAGACAATGTGGGGAGAAAGGAAACCACCTGGTAACAAAGTATGCATGCACTATGCACGCTTGTAAATACACATGCATGGTACAACTGTGTCAGGAAAAGGGGAGTTTTCAGAAAAGTATCTCTAAGCTGTGAGAATGTTAGCATGTAAGAAAACAGACTGCTCACCCAATGTATCGAAGTAAGACATCTGTTACGATTTTGGCTGCTTTAACTATAGGACTGTCGGGCTCATTGAAAGTCCTAGCATTATGTTCAATATATCGTACCTCCCACATTAGTGCCGATATTCTCCTGAGAAGATAAAGAAGATAGTAGGCGTTGTTAATATACATACTTTCGCTGGAAAGTATGCATAGAAAACTAAGGAGGGCTATGTTAAGGAAGTTTGCATTCACAATGAACTGAACGATGACATTTTAAAGAAGTAATAATAACAACAACAACATTTGTTTTATATACTGCCCTTCAGGACAACTTAATGCCCACTCAGAGCAGTTTACAAAGTGTGTTATTATTGTCCTCACAACAACCACCCTGTGAGGTAGGTGGGGCTGAGAGAGCTCTGAGAGAGATGCGAGTGACCCAACTTCACACAGTTGGCTTTAAGTGGAGGAGTGGGGAATCAAACCTGGTTCTCCAGATTACAGTCCTCAGCTCTTAACCACTACACCAAACCACACAGTGTTTAAATGAATTAATTCAAAATTGAAGAAAAGGGTCTCCCAAACTTGTTCTCCAACTATGAAGCTGGCAGTTGCTGGAATTAGCATAAAGGAAGAACACAGTTTTCAACATATATAATAAAATGCGTTACCTTTGGAAAACTGCAATCCTTACTGATCTACTGAATGTTCCAAACCACCAGATTAAGTATTTTGCTTACTTAACTATATAAAGAATTCTAATAAAAACTACAGGGTACAGTATGAAGTGTGTTTGTTGCTGTCAGGACAATTCACACCAGATATTAGAAGAGAACTCAAAAGGTTATGAAAGGTGAATTCTAGTTAAACTGGTCAGTTTACCCAAAAGTTCAGCACAAGTCTGATTTGCTAAATGAAATATGAAGTTAGAAACGTAACTATAAGCTCCTATGAATGTATGAAGGAGAGTCAGACCACTGCTTTATCTAGTGTTGGCTATTATGAATGGAGAAAGGTCATTCACAGCCCTGCTGCCGGAGATTCTTTTCAAGGATGATGCCAGGGACAGAAACTGACCCCTTCCAAATGCAAAACATGTGTTGTACTACTGAGTTCTTAACTCTGCTTAAATCAATACAAAGTGACCTGGCTTCATTCTCTACAAATACAAACATCTGTTACCGTTATTGCTAAGAGATTACTGTATAATACCGGAACTCTCTTCGTTAACTAAGTTAACACCTTGCTCTTAAAAACCTTCGCCGATGTCTCTTTCCCCTGATATTTTGCAGTAAAACCAAACAAAATTAAAAACAGCCTAATCTGGATCTCTTTGGAAACAGAATGAAACCCACAAATCCTAGCCTGTTTCATCAGTTTAACGGGACAGATTCTTAGATGCAGCCACAAGACTGTCAAGACGTTTGTAACGGCTGATCTGAACAGGAGGTTCCTGCTAAGATCACAGCCAGAAGGGCCTCAGTTCAGCAAATCAAGAATGCAGTTTTTAAAAAGGCGAGGCAGAGATGTTTGATATGCAGTGGACGGGAATCATCATTCAATACTATTGCATTGTTTATTGGATTTATTATGCTGTCTGATTACATTGTTTACATCATGTGATCCTCCCTGCGTCTCAGCGAGAGAGGTAGGCTATATAATAAGTAAGTAAAGTAAATAAATAAATAAAACCTGACCTGTAAAATCTGTTTTCAAGTCTTCTCCTAATCGTGGTGAGGTCAGTTGGGTAAGCTACTACAGTGCAATACAGAGGATAGGCACTAAGGTCCACTGGGACAGCAAAGGGATTTGAAATATCTGAAACAGAAGAAAGCCAAAGTCAATTAAACCCCATAAGCTATTGTAGGAGTGAAAACTTGGAGGCGGCTGGATATCTGGCTTACTAACGCTACTCCTGGCTGCATATATTGGAAAAACTCCTCTGAAAAGTAACCATCTATTACTGGGTAATAATATTGCTCTAGATATCAAATGGACTGTTGAGATGTCATGAGGTATTCCTAAATAAACTGCCCAGAGAGAAAGTGACAACATTGGAATGCAGGAAAAAAGGTAGAGGAATTAGGGAAGGAAACAGAGGCCAGAAAAGAAAAAAAAGAGGGACAGAACAGTCCAGAGACTTAAAGAAGACGAGAGCTTTGGGAGCGGGAAGGCAATGATGCTAAGAACTGGGACCAGGGGCGGGAGGGGGGGGCAAAGAGACAAAAGACAGCAAGACATGTGCATGTGCGTGTATGAAGCAGATCCCTAGTAAGTTATTATTTTCAAATTTCTTTTTACTCCTGTCATTCCCAGATGCACCTAAGGTTTCTGTCACTGAAGCCATGCTTCCCTGCGTTTCTTATAAGGCACTCAAGATCAGTAATATTCTTACTGAGTTTATCCATTAATTTACTCAAGCCAACAGCCAGCGGTCACTGACATCAGACATGATAAAATTTCACCTTCGAAGCAAGCGAAACTAGAAGGGGCAGCTATGTACTCAGAGCCTATTCCCACTTCTCTTCCAGAATCAAGAGGCAGCCTGCTGGACTCATGAATGTCTCTGCATTTGGCAGCCGCCATACCTAGGGACAAAAGCTGATCGATGCCTCGAAGGACCCGCACGCATTCTTCATCTCGGGAATGGGACCCCCACTCGCCTTCCTGGGGCTTGTACAGCAGAGATGCCAGCTCCTCCGTCGTCACGGGGACTCCTGCACCAACCTCTTCCGGATAAGCAGCTGCAGACAATGGGAGATGGAAGAGAGGGGGAAGAATCCACATTTATAGCCATGTTACTAGTATGGGATTGAAGTAGAAATTATTGATTATCAAAAAAACCCAGAAAAAAAGAGTATTTACTTCCTTCTGGAATAGGCTCCATATCCCAGGGGCTCATTTTTTCTCTTTCATTGTTGTCCCAGCTGTTAAAACAAAATGTATTTTAAAACATAAATAGATCAGCAGCTAAGAAGCTGAGTTGTCGAACAGGAAGTCTCAGTTTTGCCTCTACCTAGAGTTGCCAGCTTCAGCCTGGGGAATTCCCAGAGATGTGGGTGCATTACCTGGGGAGGGAAGGCAGACTGTATGGAGAGGGAAAGAGTTCAGTGGGGATGTGATGCCATAGATTCTTCATTCAGCGTAACTAGTCTGGAGATCAGATTTAATTTCAGAAGAACTCCAGGCCACATCTGGAGATAGGTAACCTTAGCTCTGCCATAAATTCATAAGAAGGTCTTAAGAGAAGCCACTCTTTCTCAACCTCACAACTGCCTTCCCCTCATCACTATGGTTATAACAGCTGATAGGGCTTTTTAAAGAATTACTGACATTAGTTATATGGATATATGAAGGTGTCACGGAGGGTTGGTCCGTTAGCCCAACTGCCCCAATACTGTCCACTCCAACTTGGCTTTGTCTCTCCACGATTTCAGGCCATGGCTGGTTCTGGCACCCCAAGCAAGGGATACCCGCTGGCATCTGGGTACTAGACCAGCTCCTGGGGCAACACTGCTGATGGCAGTGGTATAGGTGGTGGCACAGGTCCCGGTAGTGAAGGAACAAGAGGAAACCAATTCAGGTTTCATGAGAAATTTGTGGCCCAGTGTTAGGGTATGGTATTTCTTGAAGATCTCTCCCTACAAGAACTGGAGTTCACATGTTCTCAGGTCCAGAAGTGCTGCCGCAGGAAATCAAAATAGCTGACAACCTTTGCTTAGTAGATCAGTTAACTCACTTGTGAAAACTTATACAGCAACCATTCATAACTCAAATAAAATATATCCATTATGCTCTTGAAGTTGATGTCAGGCATTTTGATTTCCCCCACCCTAACCCCGGGATCACAATCCTTGGGGGAAAAGGTCTTCAAGGAAAAATGCACCCCAATATTGTACCACAGGTTTCTCATAGAAAACCCCTTTGGTTCCTACGCTCAGGAGGCAATTCCATCCATTCCTACACCAGCAACAGCTGAGCCCCTTTGCGCCCTCTTTGTGCTTTGCCAGAGAAGCAAAAGCCTCCTCCACCCTGCTGCCCAAGGTCCTTTTACTAAGGCCTTTGAAGACCCTAAAGCACTTCATCAGGAGTGGTCTGGCCCTTGCGGCAACCCCAGGGCTTCTCCTGAAGGGCAGACAGCCAGCAAGCCCAGCAGGGAGGAGAGAGTGGAAAGGGAGGGGGATGGGTGTCAGAGACTGCTCCAGTTTAACATGGGAAGACGAGTCCTCATCAGAAGACGATAACCTGCCCCCAAGCCTCTGCCTGGCAGACCCCTCCTGCAAGGCAGGTCCCTTGGGGTTCCCCAAAGGAACCCTGAGCCAGAAAAGGCCCCAGACCTTGAGCCAACAGGTCCCTCAAGCTTGGAGGCCCCAGCATGGACCCATCCACTGCCAGACCTGCTGCGGTCTCCCACAGGAGCAGAGAAGGTGAAGGGCTCGGGCAGAGGCCTGGACAAGGCGCAGGAGTGTGCGCTTAGCAACCCAAGGACTGACCCCTACTGAGGAAGTATCAGGAGAGACCACTAAGTTACTGAAGGATCTGGGCCCCAATACTTCTCAGGAGAAGAGGAGATGACTCAGCTTGTTAAAAGGAGCCTAATGAGGAACTCATAATAGTAACATTTGATTTATATACCACCCTTCTGGACAACTTAACGCTCATTCAGAGCAGTTTACAAAGTATGTCATTATTAGCCTCATGACAATCACCTTGTAAGGTGGGTGGGGCTGAGAGAGCTCTGAGAGAGCTGTGACTGATCCAAGCTCACCCAGCTGGCTTCAAGTGGACGAGTGGGGAATCAAACCCGGTTCTCCAGATTAGAGTCCCGCAGCTCTTAACCACTACCCCAAACTCAGCCTTATCTGTAAGGGAAACTCCCAATATAAGGCTGCAGAGAGGCTGAGGTCAGCGTGGGATCAACCTGTCTGCAGTCTTGCTGACTGGCCCACAAGTTGTCTGACCTGCTTGTTGGCAGATTCTTAGAATCTCGCTGCCTGACCCTTGGACTGCCTTTTGGAATTGCCTTTGGATGACGTTACCTGACCCTGGACTGTGATGTGAGAGCGACAGCTCTTGGAAACCCTGTAAGCTGCTGGGGCTTGTCTCCCACCTGAGGAGGACGACAGAGGGGCTAGCTGGCCAGGAAAGGAGGATGCCACAGCACTTCCTTTCTTCCAGCTGGCTCTCTCTCCCTCCCTCCTTTGTGGGAGCAGGCCAAGGGGCAGGGTCCTTTTCCAGGACCATGTCTTCTTCCCAGTCTGGCCCTGAACTTCATAAACATCTACCTGAAAACTGCCCACAGGGAGCACACGAGCGTATAGAAACCAGTCTTCTGTGATATTCTTCTGAATGATGGGTGTGACAGAAGCCTAAGATTCCATATGGCTCAAGAGCGCCACCTAGAGCATCTGGATTCTGGGACCCCTGGGGCTGACATGAGAGTAACGCTTTATATTCCATTCCACATTAGGGCTACCTGGCCAACTTAATCCTTTTTTGACAAAGGGCAACCAGTTGGGGCCAGATCCCCTTTTTGTAATGTTAGTGCAGAACCATTAAAATGGCGGGATCATCCTGTAGTAATTTTCTGATTGGTGGAAATAGTCTCTGACATCAGAAATGGAGCTTTGCTTGGGATTGGTTAGATTTGCAAGTCAATCTCACCAAGGAGGCTGGCTTAGGCCAGACTCCATTGCCCATAAATATCTGGGAGTTCTGGACTTTTCTCTGTTCCCACTTTGGAACATCTGGAGATCCCCAAGACCGGTGGGCTAGAGGTGAAGGACTCTTCCACTCTCTTGGTACAGCAAGGAACTCTGCATATGCTCTGAGGAATCTTCAATGGGGATTAAGTTATGCTTCCACATTCCCACACGTCTGATACAGCATTACTATTATTATTATTATTATTAGTCCTCTGCTATAATGGTGCTATTACGCTGGTTTTAATGTAGTTGGGGGAAGGGGGCTGACAGATGACACTGTAAATCGTTTGATGGAAAGCTCAGAGAGAAATATTTCTGATAAACATCACTGAGCTCCTCCCTATTAGCAGAAGTAGAATTATGCAAATCCAGAGTTGTGTGAACTAGCTTAATTCATACACGGATACAGACTGAAAAAGGCAGCTTATTGTAGAGCAGATCGGTCTTTTCTTAAAAGGCACAAGCAACCACACAGCCTTGCTTATATTAATCCTTACTGAACGCTGTAGCACTGGAAAGAACTATCAGGATATTCCTGCTGGAATGGTTGCTGGCTCTCTACTGTTCCAAACCACCATGCGTCATCTATTATGCTTCGAAATCTGTCACCTGTAAGGAAGAAGTTGAAGTTAGCCAAGGGTTGTATGCCGATGTCAGCAGTTTCTACTTTTTTTTTTTTTAAGATTACAACCCTTCTCTTCTGCACAAATCTTCAAATAGTGGTATATTTTAAAAAAGGGAAAAAACTTGAGTAAGGAGTTTTGGTGGTGGAAAGTGCCACCACCAGAAAAGCACAGCTGACTTATGGCAACCCCTGGTGGGGTTTTCATGGCAAGAGACTAACAGAGGTGGTTTGCCATTGCAGCCTCTACAACCCTGGTTTTCATTGGAGTTGTCCCATCCAATTACTAACCAAGGCCGACCCTGCTTAGCTTCTGAGATCTGACAAGATCAGGCTCACTTGGGCTATCCAGGTCAGGGTGAGTAAGGCGTTATCCAAACACAAACCATCACTTACCAATCCGCCAGTTCCTTTCTTTGGCTTCATTGTAAAACTGATGCAACACAAGGAAATCAATAACATCTGGCATGTCATGGTACCTGTGAAACACACGTGAAGTAACTCTGACGGAAGCAATACAAGCAACGTCACACATCTCCAGATAAGTCAGAGAAGCTATTTCAACAATAAACGTGGAATTCGAACTTGAGGCCTAATTTCAGAGGCCCCAAATTAGTATTCCAAGTTCATTACAGGAATGCTGAGCCTTACAAGTTGTTCTGAAAAAAGAGCCGTTTAGACTTTTCAGTTTGGAAATTTGTTTTAGGCCCTAACTTAAAAGGGATGTATAACTGCCGCAGAAAGATATTCCTCCTGCCTTTGGTCTCTAGGATAACATTTACGAAGACAGACATGTGACATGATGTCACCACATTCGTCACTTCTCTGCCAATTCACTGGTGACCCTGTACGGTGGCAGGGAACACTGGATGTTGAGACATCAGACTGCACATTCTTTATCTGAAAGTTACAGGGGAGATGCAAGTCAGCCATCGTCCCCCGCCCCGTACTGTTTAATCAGAGTGTTGGTGAGCAACTTACTTAATGGAAAATGATTCGCCAGTCATTTTGCCTGAGATCGGATCAAGAAAGGCAAGCTTCAAGCAGCAAAGGGTAGGTGGTCCAACTTCGTACTTAATCCCCACAATCTTCACAAATTCTTGTTCCTGTTCAATGAACAACAACAGGGGTCAAAAAAGTATTTTTTAATATCTGAGTGGCAATAAAAGGAGATTACTACTTCCATGCATACAAATGAACATCATGGCCAGTGAAGTGCAGAACACACTTTAAGTGGACGTACCAACACTCAAATCCTTGCTTGCTGGGGGTGGGAGACGACCCTGACCAGTCTCTCCCGGCTTAGCCTAGCCCACTTCGCAGGGAGAACTGGAGAGGGGAGCAACTCCGGCTTTTCAGGGGGGAAGCGGCATAATATAATAAAGTAGCCTTATATGCCGATAAAGGCTAACTTGACTTGACTTAATAAAGTTACCAGTTTTAAAAAGAACGTTTCTGTTCTTTCATTCTGCCTCATCGCACATTTACTCACGGCCCTACACTGTTTCTAGCTACCTCCGTTCATATTTACCCACCCATCCAACCTTATACTTTGTACGAAAGAGCAAGAACAGTGACAGACGTTATGAATGGTGGAGTAGGAATGTGATCTCATTTCAGGCAAAGTCAACAAATGCAGGAGCTCCTGACACACCAAACTTCCCATTGTATCTTACTAGAGTGCACTTTGGCCCAAGCTACTGGAATAGTATAAACCTGCAACCAAAACTGATGGCCACGTTAAAATCCAAAAGACACACAACAGGCAGAGCCAAAAAAGAGAGTAAGGTACGGAAATTTGCAGCTTGGTTTGTTCCCTCATCACAAACCAAGGAACAGTGTGAGCAATGCCCAGAAAGCAACTATCATTATACAACAGAAAATAAGCACATCTCAATGAGCTAATGGAACCAAATAAAACATAATTCTGCAAGTATACCTTACCCTGAGTTCCATTTTATTCCATGGCTGCTTTTGCAAGTTGACGCTGTAAATTTTTGCCTTTCGTACTGCACGCACGTAAGCTTCGTGCCCTTGTCTGAAATAGATGATCTTTAAAAAAAAAATTACATTGCTATTTGTATATTAAACACAACACATCTTTCAAATGGTGTAAATGTTTAAAATATCAAATTCTGAAAATAATAATAATAGTAATAACAACAACATTCGATTTATATACCACCCTTCAGGACAACTTAACGCCCACCCAGAGCAGTTTACAAAGTATATTATTATTATCCCCACCACCACCACCACCACCATCATTATCCTCACGATAATCACCCTGTGAGGTGGGTGGGGCTGAGAGAGCTCCTAGAAGCTGTGACTGACCCAAGGTCACCCAGCTAGCTTCAAGCAGAGGAGTGGGGAATCAAACCCGATTCTCCAGATTAGAGTCCTGCCGCTCTTAACCACTACACCAAAATGCCCCACCATCACTTAAAATTATTTAAAAGTGGTCTTTGTGGCAGTTCCAGAAAGTGCATCACTCCTGCATGTTGGGCGGGGGGGGGGGGGAGGGGGGGACACAACATGACACACCTGCACAGTGAAGGCACATCTCAGGAAATGAACAGAGAAATGCTTGCACCCCTCCACTCACCCCCCAACTCCATTTATTTACTTAGGAGCAAGATTGCCTCCTTCCTATAAAGAAAGCTAACAAAGGGAAAACAAACAACAAAAAGCATAAAACAGAAAACAATGAGATAGTCTAGCCGGATTACTCCTGATTAGTATTTGGATGGATGACCACCACCACCACCACCACCAATAATAATAGATTTATACACCGCTCTTCAGGATGACTTACCACCCACTCAGAGCAGTTTACAAAGTATGTCATTATTATCCCCACAATAACAAACACCCTGTCAGGTGGGTGAGGCTGAGAGAGCTCCGAGAAGCTATGACTGACCCCAGGTCACCCAGCTGGCTTCAAGTGGAGATTCAAAGCAGGTTCTCCAGATTAGAGTCCTACACTCTTAACCACTAGGGTTAAGTCTAGGGTTGCTACACAGAGGCAGGCAATGGAATAACACCTCTGAATGACTCTTGCCTTGAAAACCCCATGAGAGGAGGTCTCAAATACTTCACTAATGAGTTAGGGACCATAGTAGTAGCAGCCAATCTGTTTGATGGCGCCTGAATTTTAATGTGTTAATGCGTTAATAAGGTTTTTATTGTATTTAACAGTGTATTTGTTGGAAGCCGCCCTGAGCCCACTTGCAGGAAGGGTGGGGTATAAGTTGAATAAAATAAATAAATAAATAAGCACAACCAGAAATAGTTATAAAAACAGCAGTATGCAGGCTATAAGACGGAAAGCTAAGAAGGATGAGACAGAAGTTCAATTAAGAGCCCAGGAAAAGAGATGTTCTGCCTGGTGTCTAAATGACAGGAAGGTCAGTAATCAGGCAAGCCTCAAGGGAGGGGGGCAACCCAAAGGTAAGTACTACCACTGAGAAGGCCCTGTCCCTAGGTGCCACCTGCCTCACCATTGCAGGAGGTGGCACAAAGAGCAGTACTGGCGGAGAAAATCTTAACTGACGGGCTGGATAACATGGGAAGAGGTGGTATTTCAAGATAAAAATAAGAAACAGCATTTTGAATTTTTCCAGAAACAGACAAACCAGGTGCACATCTTGCAGCACAGGGGAAATAGGAACCATGCATGAGCTCCCATCAACAGCCCGGCCACCTGCACTTTGAGCCACTTAATGTCTGACAGTTTTCAACAGCAGCTGCACATTTCGCATGTTAAAGTAAGCTAAACTGGATGCGATCACAGCACGGATCATCATGGGGAAGCCAGGCTTTTCAAGGAACAGCTATAGCTGGCAAAGCAGCTGAAGCTGGGAAAACGAACTACATGAGGGGCAAAGGAGACCTGAGCCTCCAACCATGAGCCAGGATCTAGCAGAACCCCAAACTGCAAGCCTGCTCCTTCAGAGGGAGTTCAATTCCCTCTGCCTGCACAAGCAGGCACAACAATAAGGATGGGAATTTCACACATCGAGTTTGCATGGATTTAAAAGAGTATGAGTTGTAACCTGACAGCCTCCAACTCTAATATCAGCTCAATCATGACATTTCTGGGCGGCCTTAAATGAGTCTATTTCTCAGCCTAAGCATAGGAGATATGCCCTGCTTTTTACAATATTGCAAGCACTGCTGAAATAGCAGTGAAATGCTATTTCAGGTGTGAAAAAGTTTGAACATTATAAAGACATTATAAACACTGATGATGATTACTGTGCTATTTTGCATCCCAAATAGCAAAATCCCTTCAGATTGCATGTGGGCACTGACAGTATTCCCACACAAGCGCTCTTTCCCATTCACTTACAGGACACAAACACAGAAGAGTTGCCCTTCCCAATGAGAAAAATAGTGACCTGGCTCACGCCAGAGCTCCATGCATGCATCTGAGCACACTGCTGGGGGCGGGGGGCACCTCTGGACTGGGGACAAGGGCATAACGAATTAAAATGAAATTGTGACTACTTGGAAACATTTCCTGAAAACGCATTCGATCCAAGTAGGTTGCTGTCATGGGAAATGTGGCTTAAAACGAGTAAAGAACACAGAGAGACATGTATTATTTTCAAGTTTGATTGGTAACTAAATTCAAGCAGGAGATCACATATTTGGAAGAGTCCTTGCATAATCTTAATAGAAAAGAGTCCAGTAGCACCTTTAAGACTGACCAACTTTACTGTAGCGTAAGCTTTTGAGAACCACAGTTCTCTTCGGCAGATGCATGTGATGAAGAGAGCATCTGACGAAGAGAGCTGTGGCTCTCGAAAGCTTATGCTACAGTAAAGTTGGTCAGTCTTAAAGGTGCTACTGGGCTCTTTTCTATTTTGCTACTACAGACTAACACGGCTAACTCCTCTGGATCTATTGCATAATCTTAAAAGTCACGCTTATCTGAAAGAGCCCTTCATGGCCCTGCCTCCATCAAAAATCTATTTACGTGAGCATGTTAACACACCTGGCAAGATCTTTTACTCTGAGATGTTAAAAGATACTCATATTTGGGAGCAATTTCAAAAAAATGATTCTCTAAAATGGTGGCACACAACATCTAATTTAGTGTTATTGTAGCAAATCTGTAAATGCTTAGATAGCCCATCTTGGGTACAGGTCAGTCACTGCAGTTAAATGAACAAATCAACAACAACAGCTACCTCATCTCCCATTTGTGGGACAAAAGGGGAACGTCGTGGGATGGTATCCAATATCCAGTGGGGAGCAAACCATTCCTCTGTGGGTTCTCCGTCCATTGAAAGCAGTCCGCTGGGTTTCTTAAAAACAAAAACGCTTCAGAGTTTAGGCACCAGTGGAACATGAGAAGAGCTGATTTACACATACACAAACCCAAGAAAAACGATATTGTCTTATCAATTCAGCTCCCTTTAAAAAAACACACACACACAAAACACTGACCTTTTTTCGTGTCTGCTTGGATTTCTTGCGTTTTTCTTCTTGCCCTTTTGTATCTTTCGTGTTTTCATCTTCAGAGCTGCTACAGATTTTGCGGGTAGCTTGTCTTGTTTGTCTCTTCGGAGGCTGGAGGTTAATCCCGGCATCTGCAGTCCAGTCGGAGTATTCACTGGATGAATCACTGAAGATGACACATTAAAAAGTACTAAGCGGCAATATAAAATGCGGTCAGGGGAAAGGTCCCTGATCCTGCTGTCCTAGACACGGTGATTTAACAAGAGCTGTACTCAAACGAAATTCATGTAAAAATAGGCTGTAGGTTGCAAATCACAGAGGGATGGCCATGCGACTCTTACTACAGCAAAAGCAGAAAGGACTTTTATGGCACCTTAAAGATTAACGGCTTGATTATGGCATAAGCTTATGCAGACCAGAGTCGACTCTTGTGTATTTGATCAAATGGTCCCTCATCCACAAACGCTTCTGTCACAATTAATCATTTAGTCTTTAATGTATAACGTATTTCGTTTTCAGTATGTTAAAAAAAATCCGTTTTCAGTATGTTAAAAAAAAATCCAAAGCGTTATTTTGACTGCAAAAATTCCTGCAAAGGCCAACTTTATTCTTACTGGGATTTCATAACAAGGACCCTACAGAGATGGGGAATTTATATTCAGGCAGTTCCCTCCACCACTAGGCTGCATTCCCACAGGCAGTACAATGTTTAGAACAATATATGTGCCCTGCAGCAATTCTCATGATTGCGGATGCCAGAGGAAGTGCTGCCACCAGGATCATTAGAATTGCTGCCGGGTGTCCTTGTGATCATCTGGTTTACACACTCTGTTCGTACAGGTTATGTATAGAGAAAGATCCGAGTGAAGGGCAACGGTAACAGAACAAAATTCAAGTCCAGTAGCACCTTAAAGACCAGCAACATTTTCCAGAGTATAAGATGTCACGTAATCTTAGTTACTGGCTGTGAAATGTTGGAGAGGGGTTGTGGCTCAGTGACAGAGTACTTGCTTTGCAAGCAAAAGGTCTTAGGTTCAATTCCCGGCATCTCCAGTTAAATGGATATGGTAATAAGTTGTGTGAATATCCCACAAACCCACTGCCAGTCACAGTAGACAAGACTGACCTTGATAGACCAAGGGTCTGACTCAGTATAAGGGAAGCATTGTGTGTAGCCCTGTGCATGCATGTGTTCCTAATGTAGCCCTTCTTCATATAAGAAAAAGGAAGATGCCTCATATACATGTTCATTTACAGTGGTGTAATGATAGCGAGACTACCTGGAACTGCTTTCACTTTGCCACGCAGCCACGTTGTCATCTACAGACGCATCGCTTGTGCCAGCTGTGTTGTCTTCCTGAGTTAAAGGGGAAGAAAAAGCACAAATCTTGCCCATTTGCACCACCATTTTGCTATCCTCAGCACAAAATAGTTGCCCTTCTAGCACGGAATATTTCCTGCTAAAAAGTATTGCACCACATTTCCAAACATGATGTATGCCAAAAAGACAGTGTCAATTATTTGCCGGCTACCTCGTGTTCCAAACGGCAAAATCTGAAGCAGCCCATTAAAGGAGGCCTTGGGAGTTAATCTGATCTGCAGAATAAACTTGAAACGCAGAAGGGAGTTCCTCCTTGAACAGCCAAGCATTCTTTAAACATCTGAGAGCACTCAGTGCCCAGCAGTGCAAGATCCTATCCTAGCTTACATGTACCCCCAAGCAAAAAAACCCCCCATCTTCGCACATGGGAACAAACTACATGATACTAAATTGCCATCATCCCAAGTCTTTCTATATTGATTTAGACCACTGGATGCATTTCAGCTATATCATCTTGGGATTTCAATCGTTATGTCCTATTATTGCAGATGGCAGGGCCACATCAGTGGGTGAAGTCTCCACCAAGGACATTCTGTAGCTCAACCACCAAACAACACAAGTTCTCATCTCCCATTTAAATCGGATTTTAATTTCTCTCCAATCTTGTATCTGCAAGTTGGGACACAGCACTATCGCCACCGTCTTCACATCCTATTACGTATACTTGATAATGGCTAGGGTTGTAATGTCTACTTAAACACCACATTAGATAGGGAAAAGGATCTTAAACGTTAAAACTGCTTGAACAACGAACAAGCGAGAAACCACCATGGCCTTGAATGGAGACAATACTGTAAATAAAAATGTCCAACGCCTAACCTCAGAGGAGCTTTCAGAATCTTCCTGGGTATGTGAATTTCTCCTTGCACCTTGGGAATGATGTTCTATGGTGGAGCGTGTTTGGTAAGCATGCTGGCGCTTGCGTTGATTTCTTCGCAAAGACCGTCCACTGCCAGGTTGATAATCACTCTTTCGTGGTATTAGGGAAAAGAGAGGAGGAGGAATGATTTTAGAAACTGCAAGAGAAAATACTGAGGGGATCACAGAACCTGTATCTGATAGAAAATCTAGAAAAAAGCATGCGTGAGGGTCTAATGTGGCCTCAGTAGGAGGGATGCATTGCGAGATGTCTAGCCGACAAGTGTTTCCCAGAATGAAGAACACCCCACTGTTGCCTTGTCATGGGACCAAGCCTATAGGTGACTGTTCAGTCCCAACATGGAGTTTTAAAGGGCTGGACTGAATACGACCCATGCTGTGTGCCTTGTCAGTGAGGCAACCTGAGAGTCAGCCTGGGTGACTGATCACAAAGGGGTTGGGTCTTATTGGTGGGGATCTGCCCCCAAAGAACTGAAGTTCCAGAGCCAAATTTAAACTCCCTGCTGCCTCCATGGCTCCCTTGCAGCTGCTTTGCCCCAGCTGCTCTTCAAGAGCTCCACCAGGAGCATCTTCTCTCCTTCCTTGTGGTACAGGGCACTGACGTCACTTACGGAACACTCACGCTCACATTCAGGCCCTGCTCACATGCAGGGCCACCTAATAAGGATTCCTACTGTAGTACATGACATCTTCCGTAATATTTTAAACCAGCCAAGTTAGTTTGGTGAAAGGGATGCATTTATTTTTCCCATGAGTTTCTCCACTAACTAAATATCTACATTTCTTCCCTCATTTATCCCAAAGAATTGGGATAAATCCTCCCGTCTAGCATTAGCATACAAGCTCTTACATGCAGTGTTCCCTCTCTAAATTCCTTTGTGAGTATAACTGTCCCTATAATTCTCCAGTTTCTTCAAATGGCTGTTTCTGGATGCTCATTGCCAAGTTTTATCTTGTAGAAAAGAGCAAGAGTCCAGTAGCGCCTATAAGACTAACAAAATTTGTGGTAGATTATGAACTTGTGCTAGAGTAGTGGGTGTGGAGAAATCAGCATTGGTAATGAGACAGGAAGCCTAGATCTCTATTCAGTCCAGGTGGATGCATTGTCTAGAGCTTCGTTATCAGTTGCAATTCAGCAATCTTTTTTTCTAATCTCCCTTTGAAATTCCTCTGCAGGAGAACTGCAACTGAATGTCCTGGAAGGTTAAAATGTCCTGGAAGGTTAAAACTTCCCCCTGCTGTTTTTGGGTGTTTTGGTCCTGATGTCAGACCTATTTCCATTAATTCTTTGTCAAAGGGATTGGCCAGTTTGTCCAATGTAGAGGGTGGAGGGGCATCTTTTATCTTGAAACCAAACCTCTAAGGGATCAGTGCCCTACAATGGATGCTTCCCAGCTCCTATCAGCTTTCCCCACAGGAGCTAGTTCAAAACCTGCTCTGCAGAGGCACTGCAGTCAGATTGAACATGAATACACAAACTGCCTCACACCAAGACAGGCCCTCGGTCTGTTGAGGTCAACGGTCAACTTTGAGGCAGTGGCTCTCTCCAGTCTTTCCTATCAACTGCTACCTTTTACCCGGAGTTGCCAAATATTGAGCCTGGGACTTTTTGCTCTATCACTGACCCACAACTTTCTATTGCACTTCAAGCGGAACATTTTCCATAAAGGCTCACCTTCTCCCAAAAGGATTTGCAGTCCCTACCATATCTAAAACCTTCCTCCCGATACACTGCCTCATTTATGTGGCAAGACCCTACAACTACGCCTGTAGAGCTGGGTATGTTCATAACATTCACAGCATTTCTGAAAACATGGTGCTTTTCTCACCCTTTGTAAAGTGTGGGAAGGCTTCCTCTTCTTTTCAGATGTGTACAGATGGATTTCTAATTCACCTTTGGCAGCTCGGCATTCTTCCTGGACTCTGAGGCGAAGGAGAATGAATTAGGATTACTGACTGAATCTTTAAAATAGAACAGCAGCAGCAGCAGCAATTGATTTATATACCGCCCTTCAGGACAACTTAATGCCCACTCAGAGCAGTTTACAAAGTATGTCATTATTATCCCCACAACAAAACACCCTGTGAGGAGGGTGGGACTGAGAGAGCTCCAGAGAGCCATGACTAGCCCAAGGTCACCCAGCTGCCTTCAAGTGGAGGAGTGGGGAATCAAACCCAGCTCTCCAGATTAGAGTCCTGCGCTCTTAACCACTACACCAAACTGGCTCTCTACACCAAACTATGCTCATCCAAAGTTCTTGCTATGATTGTTACTGAATTCTTTTTTGCCAGGACTTCTAATCCATTTATCTGGTCTAATGTACCTCAGTCTAGAATGCCACCCAAAGAACACCTGTCCACATAGTCATTTCCATGGAGGGATCAGATTTGCACATTCAAAAGAAGATGTAGCAGAAATTGCTCGAATGAAATGGAGAAATTGTTCTGGATGGAAAAACCTCTGCACAGATTTTAGCCAGGACAAATCAGGGCAACACTGCTTGAAGAGTTACGATCTCTGTGCTTTAGTTTTGCATTTAAAGAAGAAACCATTTTTAACATCATTCCAGGTCAACCTGCACTAGACATTCAGATTTCTTAACTCAAGATGGACCAAATAATTTTGAATAAACAATGACAAGAACAGCATTTCAAAATTTCAAGGAAGAGGTACATTTTGATTTTGGTAATATTTAGGGTAGGCAACGGGGGACTTTGAGGATCGACGGCTAAGAAACTGCAAGCTCCCAAATTTGCAATGCAAAATAATGCCTGTTGGCAAAATGGAACCAAAATAAAACCTTTATAGCTTTCAGATTTGAAGAAGAAGAAAAAACCCTTTGACTTTTAGGGAGTCCTCAGACATAAATCCAAGTAACGAATATCAGAGTGACCTGACTAGTAGCAGCTCTAGGACAGAGATATTTTGGGCAATACTCGTTGCAGAGGGAGGGCATCAGGGAAAGGAGCGAAGAGTTTCTTCCATTTTGGGCTGCTAACATTGATCAATTTATGCTCCATATCTAGCAGAAGTAAGGCAGGAAGACAACGGAGCACTGGGGAAAGCTGGAGAGGGGGGGTTGTAAACCCCATGAAGGAAGTCGCATTTCTCTTGTCACTACTCTCATGTCAAAGTTAGAAAAGAACTAGCTTTGGCATATGAAATTGTTATCCAAGTTGCAACAGGATGTTTCCTTCCTCTAGTAGCTGGAAATGGTTTTAGAAAAACTATAGAAAATAGTTACTTATAGCAGCAAGAAGGCACCTGGCTGACGCTCCAGGCGTTTGCTTGATTGTTTTGCAAGTGAAATAAAGTTCAATGAAGCACAAAACAGTTTATAAAATTTTTGGTTAGCAAGAACCTAGCAAAGCAAGGCAAATCGGCTCCTTAGGCACCAGACATTTTTGCCAGCCCACAAAGTATTCATTGGAAAATCAGTCACTTTGGAAGAGAAGCTTTTCCAGGCAACGACCTGAATGGGGCATCAACAGAAATGTCTGCTGTGAACAATTTACTAAACAAGCACTTTCAAAACCTAGCTCGGCATTAAACATAATACCAATAAACATCACTTTATCAAAAATGAATGTTCTTATTTTGCTTTCAGCGCAAAATACAAAATACAGGATTCACATAATACTACAGTGTCTGTAAATATAATTTAGACAGAGACAATACCAAAAACACAAGCCAGCCAAAGAAACCAAATCCCGATTGACAAAAGCAGCGTATTGCATCCCTTACAGGGAGTGTTGTAGCTTTCTGCAAATCTTTATGAAAATGACGCATGAGTGCAGGGGGCTAGGATAACGGCAATCCTACTCACACATCAAGCCCTCGTCGGAGGACTCATACAGGCGACACCACGAACACAGCGCGCTCGGCACCACGTCCTCTTACCTGCTGACCCCAGGATGCAGCTCATTCACCACGACTCTCCTGCTCCATGCCATGAGATCTCTCTCCGTGGCTATCTGACTTCTCGGGGCATTGTGATGCATCTGCCTGACGCCTTCAATCTGACCGCTCCGTCTCAGCCCGACGTTTGGTGGAGAAGCAAGATCCAAACTTGGACTTCTCAAAACTAATGGAGAGGAAAGCCCAAACAATAACAAAACCCTCAAAACAGATCAACTTTTCACAAATTTGCTATAACAAGGTTGAAATCTGTGATTTCCTAGTTTTCTACAAAAGTAGGAGATGACAACTCTTACTGCTAACAGGATGTGATCTGTTCTGTGGAGGATCTGAAGGAGCTTCGCTTTCACTACGCCTTCTCATATCTTGTTCTCGTTGCAGCTCTCGGATCATTCCATCGAGGATGCTCTCTTCGTGGTCATTGGTTTGCTGCCCAATCACTTGCTCTACCACCTCTCCATCACCTTGGAAGATCAGAGGTACCAAGTGAACCATTTGGCCTGTACCAGCAACCCAAGCCCTAGCACATCGATCCTAAACAGGCATGCCAATGAAAAGCCAAAAGCGGAACAGGCACTGTAACAGAAAGGGACCGGCCCTTTTTAGGAGTAGACCATGGTTGAGATGGAGCTTTCATTTTGGCTTCATAATCTGGATCCATCTGACCAGAGAGAGCTGAAATGTGGGACCTAGACGTTTGGAGGCAGCACACCTCTGAATACCAGCTGCTTGCCATCACAGCAGGAGGAGGTTTTGCCCTCTGCACCCTGCTAAGAGCCTTCTGGGGTGTGTTTGGCCATTCTGGGAAATCAGATGTTAGATCAGATGGTCCACTGGTCCAACCCAGAACTTTTGTTATGTTCTTAGAAAGCCCAGGTCCTCAGGCTCGCTCCCCACACTTGAGATGCCAAGGAGACCCACAGCAGGGTCTCTGCAGCTGAGCTGATGGGCACTGCCAGCTGGTAGGCAGTAGTGCAGGCAGGCCTATAATGCTCATTCACTATGCAGAAGCAACTGTTTCCCTTTCAGGAATTTACGTACACTGCTCACATTGCTTTGACCATTCATTGCCAGGGGAGAGCAGCTCACAGGGTCTCTGACTGGATGCCTCTTTTATTATTTTGACTGAGTTTTATTTTGATTTGTGTTCTAACACAGCATACCGAACCCACCTATTCCTTGCACCGTTGGCTTTCTGGACTCACTTTGTTAAAATGCCCCTTCTCTCTTCTCATGTATCTACCCCACTTCAGTTGGGGGAAGTTCACCAGAGTTTGTCACAATAAATGTCTAAGCCTTGAAAGTGCCACTAGTTTTTTCATCATTTACAGCTAAAACATGGGAAACACGGCACTAAATGTGTTGTCACAGTTCTACTAGGAAATCATTCCATTATTAAGATTGTATTATCTGAGTGTTACCATATTTTAGACCATCCTTTCTCCAGAGAGCTCTAGATGGCACATATAGATACCTCTCCTCCTCCTCCATTTTACCTTCACAATAACCCTGTGAAACAGGTTAAGCTCAGAGAGAGTGATGGGCTCGGGTTCTCCAAGTGAGCTTCGTATCCAGCTGTTATCAGTACACAATCTGACACCCTACACACACTGCCTCTCTTATAGCCCCTCGTCTTTTTACAATACATTCATAATCAACCCATGCACAAACTTAATTAAGCTGGAAACCATAATTATTAGCCTTGCTTCACAGGACTGTTGAGGCCTGAGGGGAGAGGGGAATAGAACCATCCCATCCATTTACGTTACTCTTGGAGAAAAAGTAGGATAAAAACATGAAGAATGAATGTTATATTAGAAAAATAGATGCAGAGGAGTTAGCCGTGTTAGTCTGTAGTAGCAAAATCAAAAAGAGTCCAGTAGCACCTTTAAGACTAACCAATTTTATTGTAGCGTAAGCTTTTGAGAATAAAGTTCTCTTCGTCAGATGCATCTGACGAAGAGAACTTGATTCTCGAAAGCTTATGCTACAATAAAATTGGTTAGTCATAAAGGTGCTACTGGACTCTTTTTGATATTAGAAAAAAATAAACTGTTTCAGTAGGAAAATATAAACTTATCCTGCTGAAAAATTAATAATTGGTGAATCCTCCCCTTCCCGCTTTGCTTCAGCTCTATGGCCGAGGACGTACCATTTGCAACATATCCCAGCTGAGGAATGAGTTGTTCATCTTTACAGTTCTCCCGCCCTGGAACAAGCCGTTGGTATCGAGTGGGGTGGGGATTTCCATCCACATCTACCAAGAAGGGGGGAGGCATGAGATGTGGGGCTTGCTGAGTTTGTTCATCCAGCACATAGTTATTAGCGTCACGGATCAAGGGGCGATAATCTGTATGGAAGAACATCTGATCCGGAATCTGTATGAGAGAAGCTCAGAAATCAGTACTGCAAACACTGGAACATTGCTTACATCTGCTCGTACAATTCCTATTACAGAAGTTAGCCCCTGGCCCCAAAAGGACAGTTTTCTCCCAAATGGAAAAGTTTCACTTCACTCCCATCAACTATTCCCTCTTGAAAGGATAGTGAATGTTGTGCCTTTGCAGCACGCAGAATGAATGCAGGCTCGCTGCAGCCTAGTTCATAGGCTCTTCTCGGCAGAGCTATGCAGACAATGCTGAAGCAAGCCTGCATTCTCTACGGCACAGAATTCAGCACTTTAGAAACAAAAAACATTTTTCTAGTCCTTTAAAAGAGAAGTTGACTAAATGTTTGGAAGCTGCAGAAGTTGTCATGCCCGCTCCCCTTCACCCTGCAGGGATCAGGCGACAATGCCCACCCCCTTCACCCAGCCAAGGTCTGGCACCCTTCTGAGCAGCCAGAATTTTGCAAACTTATTTTTATAAGAACTTCTCTGCAAACTATAGTAGCTTCCAAATTTTGTAGGTATGGACCTACAAAAGGCCTTTTAAGAGAGTATCCCTCCTACAAGCAATCACATTCCACTCACGTTCTAAGGACAGAAAATTCCCCCAGCAAAAAGATCTGCTATTGTACAGATGGTGCATACTGTCTAAGAATATGGGTTTCAGCCCAAACTTACTTTCGTTATGATACTGATTATGTATAGTACGACTGAGAAGATGTCAGACCAGTGTGTTCCAACTTATCGGTCCCAACCCAAAAGTGGGTTGCAAAGCCTGCGAAAATGGTTCCCAGGCTTTTACAGTGTTACTGATTTGTGCAGTCTCTATTTTTTAAAAAGTGAATCACCATACAAAGTAATTTTGGATTTGGGGGTTACCAAACCAAAAATTTTGGGATCTACTGCCTTAAGCAACCATTGTAATAAAGTCATAATGAAAACCAATAATTCTCAGCCCATTGTGTATAACTTGAAAGCAGAAACTTTCGTGGTGGGCATACATGCAAGCTTGTGTGCGCATGTAATAGGATTTGAAGGACTGGGGTCATTGCATAAGAAGCAGGGCTGTGGCTCAGTGGTAGAGTGTCTGCTCGGCATGCAGAAGGTCCCAGGTTCAGTCCCCAGCATCTCAAGTTAAGAAGTTCAGGTAGTAATTGATATGAAATTACTGAGACCTTGGAGAGCCATGTCCACTCTGAATAGACAATGGATCAATCGTCTGATTCAGTATAAGGTAGCCTCATGCATTTACATGTTCATATATGTACTTACATTTTACATCATCTTAAACTTGTTTCAATAAAGAGATCAGATTATCTTCATGCTATTTTGATAAAAAAATTAATGTATTCTTGGGAGGATTTAGGTCCTCTGATAAAACATTAAATTTTATGTCCCCCAGTCCTAAAAACTTCACTGAAAGGGGATGCTCCAAAGCAAGCTACTTGGACAGCACAGCCCAAATGTCTGTCAGTCTATCTACTGCAAAAATCTCAGCGAAATTAAAAACATACCGTGTACCATTTGTTTCTGATGCATGCCCTGTTCATTGAAAGAGAAACCTACAAGGCTGTCAAACCCACCTTTTCATAAAATTTATTGCATCCAAAACCAAATAGCAGCAGATGTCCATGCGAATCTGTGCAGGCAAAATGTTGTCCATCGGAGGAAAATTTGCAATCAAACACTGCACCATGGCCTTGGCCTTCAATCTGTAACCAACACACACAACAACATCAGAACTCATTCCTCTGAATAAGCCTCCATTAAAATTCAATTCGTCCCTGATCTGTTGTTTCCCAAGCATGTCTAGTCTTCTGACTTGGTATTTTCCTTTAGCTGTATTATAACATTGTGCGCTTGTACACAAATTAAGCCAATTGCAGCAGTTCACTGGGAAAGCAAGGTCCCTTTGCAATCCTGGAATCTGGCTGGACTTTTGGTTAGATCTCCCAAGTTCAGCGTTTGCAAGTATCCTCCTCCATTATCAGAAAATTAAACATTTTCAAAACTCAGCAAATCAACTTCTCTGGTGCAATGAAGATCCCACAAAACAGGGCTTCCAATCATAAGAGCAGAAAGGTACACTAACAGTGCACCTGCCTCTCTCCTCCGCCCATCCTCCAACAGCTACCTGCACACTCAACAGAGCAGTCCTAAAAGGACTTACACCCTTCTAAGCCCACTCTGTTTAGGGTAGCACTGCCAACCATTTTGACCATGGTAGTGTCCTAATGGCCTATCCTAGCTCTTTAAAGCTAAGACATAAAGCAAAGCTAGGCAGCTTATTTCCAAAACAGGAAACAGAAGCACTACAGAGTGTAGTACTACGCACATACTTTCAGAGGCCTTAAAAAGCCAGCGCTAGAGGTGCTGCCCTAACATGCAATGTGCTGAAGGGTCAAATTGCAGCTGGCCCTGGAGAAGGAGCTGAGCAGAAGACTGCACCTCTGATATAATGGACAGTAAGGTTTTCCTTCTTGCCCCAAAGCCTACTGAAGCACAAAAACCGTGGCCTATATTACCATGTTGAAGTAATTGCGGATTTTTGTTCCTTTCTCGAGGTCCCAAATAAAAATGTTCCCATCGTGGCCTGCAGAGAGCATGATCCTTTGGTCAAATGGGTGAGCTTCCAAAACGAATACTTCATCATCGTGGCCCTGCAATAAAAGCAGAAGAATGGAACGTTTGCCACAGAAGTTCCAGCCACAGGTGAAGCAGCTCTCCAGACTTCCATGTGGAAAAAGTCTTTCCTGATCCCTGGTACCTGAGATGCTTTGCCTGGAGACTTTCTGCATGCATATCCTGTCCTCCACCACTGAGTTGCTCTGCCATGGGCACTAAGATGCCCAGTAAAAGCCTTTCCTGACCGTTATGGACCACATTTGAATAATTAAAGGAACAGTATGAAAATACAGTAACTGTGCTTATATACCACTCTTCTAGACAGATTAGCACCCCACTCAGAGCAGTGAAAGAAGTCAGTGTTGTTATGATCCCCGCAATACAGCTGGCGTGCTGGGGCTGAGATGAGTGGCCTACCCAAGGCCACCTGCTGAGCTCATGGCAGTAGTGGGATTCAAGCCATCATCAGACCATTGGTCTATTCAATTCAGTAATGTCTGCTGGTATCAATTCTCAAAGGTGTCAGCCAGAAAACTCTGGTCCCAAATACTTAGATCCTTTAAGTGTAGATGCCAGGGACGAATCCTAGAATCTTATGCAAACATCGACTTGGATCCTATATTTCCTTTCCGCTTGCAGGAGCAGAAAGGCCCTAGGTGCTGAGGAATATATTCTTTCTTTCTTTCTTTCTTTCTTTCTTTCTTTCTTTCTTTCTTTCTTTCTTTCTTTCTTTCTTTCTTTCTTTCTTTCTTTCTTTCTTTCTTTCTTTCTTTCTAGGAATACATTCTTGCGGCTGTGCAAGCAGAAGAAAAAAGTATAGACCCCCAAGCTTTATGCTGTACCACTGAGCCACAGCTGCCTCTCCCTTCCAGAAGTGAACCTTCCCAAGAAAAAAAAGCACTGCTGCAGCATGTAATTGAATAACTGAAACACGGGAGAAATCCAAATCAGTTTTCTCTGCGCAGCTAGATTTATAAAGAGTAACATAAGAAAGATACTTCTGCCAATGAATGCTGACAAAATACACTAATGAATCAAGTCTTTCATCTGCACGTGTTTTTGAGATTTCAGAATACCATGTCTTTCTATATTCTTTATCTATACAATCTTATGAACAATGTTATTTGCGTATGTCATTATTAAATGTATTTTATGCATAACTATTTACGATACATCTTTTGGTTTACTGAAGGCAGCTGCTCATCACATGGACAAACTTTTTTCTTGAAAGGCAATGTTACTTTTTCACACCTAATTCACCTTTCCTCTGGTTTGTTTTGACACAGACACACAAAATAGCAGGATGGGTTTAAAACACATGAAAATCAGATGTCTATAAATATTATATCAAAGTTAACCAGACTGGCATGCACTTTGGTTTCTAGATGCAAGAGAATTCTCTTTAAAAGCTATGGGACAATCGGATTAGTCGAGAAACTTGACACCCTTTCAGGGAACACACTGTGCCACCAACAGTAAAAGTTTTTCCACTGCTTGCATAAATGAAAGTTTGTTTTGTTTGTTTCTTTTGGAGGATTGGTCCAGCTCCTTGGTCTTCGTATTGAGTTCTTAGATGCAGATGATCAAAGTGTTTTGAGTTTCTTCTTTCAAAAGTTCAAGAGAGCAGAGGCCCAGAAAGAAGACAAGACAGAGGAAAATGTGGAAGATCACATGTCCTGAACTGTGCTGACTTCACTGAGTAGCACCTTCCCTTCCCTCTGTACCCTTTCTTCATCCTTGGGATCAATTGGTGCCATCACTGTATTTCCAAGATGTATTCCATGAGTATGATCAGAATTTTCTTTTAAGAGGCTATTTCTAATTCTTAATTACACCCAGGGCTTTTTTTCTGGGAAAAGAGGTGGTGGAACGCACAATGATGTCACTTTGGGTCAGCTGGAACGGGGGGGGGGGGTTAAAATTTAAATTGCCCTTGGCGAACATGGTCACATGGCCAGTGGCCTCACCCTCTGATCTCCACTGGCACAGAGGGCAGTCTAAACTCCCCTCTGTCTGGAGATCAGGGGGCGGGGCCACCAGCCATGTGACCATTTTCAAGAGGTGCCAGAACTCTGTTCCACTGCGTTCCAGCTGAAAAAAAGCCCTGATTACACCAATTTAGTAGTACAAATCTTTATAATAAACTCAGTACGATAAACTAAAAGCTAGAAGCTAGGTTTGGGCTCTAAAGCCAGCATTAAACTCCTTGGTATTCTTCTTCAAAGTCATCCACTCAAGTTTTACTTACAGATAAGGTGTGAAGAAGCTGCCCTGTAGAAGAATTCCACACTTTCAAGAGGAAATTGTTGACTGCGGTGATAACGGTGGAATCATACCGATCCCAAGCAACCATGGTCACCTTCAGCTTAGACACCTTGTCCTCTCCAGACACAACACTATTCCTGAGCAATTTGGCAGATAAAAAAGTAGGAGAAAAACCTTGTAAGTACCACCTTAATTTTATACGAGTTTATTCTGCTTTTCACAGAAATCCATTTTTGGAAAAAATGTATTATGTTGGAATTTATTCGAGCAATGCAATCCAAAGCTCAGAAGTAACTTTGCTTAGGATCGCACTGCAAGTTACATAAGAGCAAATATAGTTGCTGAACTGTATTCTGTTGAACTTGGGAACCGTAGTGCATTTTGCATGTAGTGTATTGGCTGGAACACTTCTACAGCTGCAGAGCAACCAAAAAAATGAGGTTCATGTAATACAAGCAACAATAAGAAACACATTCTGCTCTGGAAAGAGGAACAGAAAATCCAATCATGTTCTTTTCCCCTAACTTTTCTAGACAAGCATGAGTTGAAAAAGAAAATAATCTGAGCACACTACTGAAGGCTCACTCCCAAACGAAAGATTTCTCAAAATGGAATTAGACCAGGAGAGGAAACAAGAAACTTCACACGAGCCACTTATAAAACAGTCCAAGATGACCTGGAAAGGCTTGTCCATTAAAACCACTCTTGGCCATGGTTCGAATGTCAGCTTCTGATGTAGCAGGGCAACAAGATTCCCTTTGGGAAAATTTCCCTCGTTTATGATGCAACGAGAGCTCCCTCTAGAGTGATTTAGTTTAAAAATGCAACTCGAACATTGACGACACGGGTAGCAGAGGGTCTTGAGGGAGAAAACCCGCTCCGGATCTGCATCCACCCCCTTTCTGATTGGCATCAACCTCAGGAGCAACGCTGAGCAAGCTGCACACTGCTTGGCTGCCTTTCCCCTGACTGCACTAGTGTTTTTAAATAAAATTAAGTAGATTGGTCTTTTACTATTTTTCCCAATAGCCTACCCTAAAGTATAGAAGGGTAGAGGCAGCTCATCCAAAGACAGAAAGACTTGCATTTGCTCTAGAAGGGAAGTATGTCTGGTGAATTCTTAATGTGAGGAGTAAGCCCTCTGTAGGGGACATAGGTGCCAAACAGTAAATCACTCGCTGCAGCTCCACAGGCTTTGCCCTCTGTATGTAATACGATGATATAAAAGCCAATCAGAAGGGAGCGCTATCCTACCAAAACCTTCCATGAGAGGCATGTGAGAGGATTTTTATTCAGCAACCTTGAGAGTTATATAAAAGCGACAGGGAGCAAGCTTAAGGCATTCCAATGGCAAATGTTTTCTCTGCCTTTTACCCAGCCATCTTGGTAGCCATATCCAACACTATGTCCTTCCATTCTTGCTGCTGGTATTGCCACACTCTTGCTGTGCCATCTCTGCTTCCACTGACAAACCGCAGCCTGCAGAAAAAAAGGGAGGGAGGAAGTCACACCCATGCAACTCTCAGCCCTTCCTGCCCTCTTCCTGCGTTCAGGACGGGGTTTCCCTGGTGACAGCCAGGCTCACAGCACCCCTCAGTTCCTGCAAAGTAACATCTCCAGCTTTACATTACAAAAAGAAACCTCATCATCGCCTCTTCACCGATATTCAAATATGGAAACACAAGACAAGCAAGCAGGGCTTGCTTGTATGACTGGCTTGTCCACACATGCGTCATCTGATGTGGGAACAGGCTTACCTCAGATGTAAGGCCACAACTTTCCACACATCTCCAAAGCGCAGTGCTTTTTAAGGGAGTTAGTTCACACATTCGCCTAGCAGCAATCAGGTAAAACCCTGACCTGGATGGCCCAGGCTCGCCCAATCTCATCAGATCTCAGAAGCTAAGCAGGGCTGGCCTTAGTTAGTACTTGGATGGGAGGCCGCCAAGGAAGACCAGGGCTACTCGCTACGCAGAGGCAGGCAGCTCTTGCCTGGAAAATCCTAAGGGGTTGCCGTAAGTCGACGGTGAGTTGATGGCACTTTACACACATGCAATCAGCTATAAAGAAATCAAATGATGTACGCATATGCAAGAATCACCCTGAGCGATCTGTTTGTCTCAAATGTTAACACAGGGCTTTTACTAATGCTGGTAAAGTCTGCAGGTGGGATTCATATATGAAAAATAATCACACAAAGCCTGAGCGTACAGCATGGTACTCATTAAATTTCACAGGTATAATTCAGATCATGTCACGTGTGTGCCCAAGCTGCACTTCAAGAGATGGGATAAGGTTTGTAGTGTTGGGCAGAGACACAGCTGGTCTGCTGGGCTTGCACACTCCCTTCATTTCTCTGACCTCCCTTTGCAATCAAGGCATGACCAAAAGCTTCCCGATATGATCAATTCATCATGATTTCGGAATGCAGGCACCTGGGGGAATTGGAGTTTGTTTCTTCCCTGTGCAAACCAGGATTAAAACTAAGGTTTAGGATCCTGGCTTGTGGGGAGCAAATGAATTCCACTTTGCTCTGGCACCAGACATCATGGTGAACTGGAGCTCGATCGGACGTGAAAATTTTGAATCTTACTCTGTGCATGAAGGAAGGTGAGAAAAAAAAGGGGAACACATGAACCGAGCAAACAAATTGTGCTTGTGCCAGACACTGAGAAGCTTCTGTTTAATTTCAGTTGCCTGTGACATCTGAATATAGCCATAGTCAAACACTCAACTTCCAAGTTTTTATTTCAATGGGTTTTATCTGGGCTTTTTTTCAGCAGGAACGCGGTGGAACGGAGTTCTGGCACCTCTTGAAAATGGTCACATGGCCGGTGGCCCCGCCCCCTGATCTCCAGACAGAGGGGAGTTTAGATTGCCCTCCATGCTACATGGGGCGGGGCCACCAGCCATATGACCACTTTCGCCAAGGGCGATTTAAACTTTTAAAAACTCCCCCCTTGTTCCAGCTGACGCAAAGTAATGTCACTGTGCGGTCCTGAGTTCCCCCACTGAGTTCCACCACCTCTTTCCCCAGAAAAAAAGCCCTGGGTTTTACCGTGATAGCACCCCCATCATTTCAAGCTCCCATAAAGCTTATATGCTTATTTGGCCCTGTATTCTCTACAAGAAGCCATGAAATTTTAAGCATAGTCCACTGGGGGAGAAACCAATGGAACAGGAAACACAGTGTCATATAAGGTCAGAATCATACTTCGTGAGAGAACATTAAATCTTTTCCAGGACTCTCAGCAGCGCTTTTGAGTCTCTGCAGTCAGAACACGAAGAGTTTACAATGTTCATGGTCCGATGCAGCACAATACAAATAAGCTACAACATTCATTACATCTGCTTAACAGCTATCAGATGGCCATGGCGTGAATTCAATATCGTACTTCAGACAACCGGCTTTTTTTAAAAAAAAAATTACATCAGCATCTCTCTTGAGAAACATACAATGGAAACGAGAAAAAGAAAAACAAATAGCTGGGTTCTGTTCCCTCTCTCGCTCTAATCCTGCCTATTGAATTGGGGACATGGCAACGACTCCGAGGCATTTCTTTAGCCATGGGCCTGTAAAGATGGTGGTTTTGACCCTGTTCACAGGAGGTCTTTTTCCTATTGTCCAAGCCAAGCCCTTGGTGTGGTTATTGGAACAGCTGGTGCAATTGTGCGGATCCAGCACTGTTGCACAAACCCTGCGAGAGATTTGTTTTTCTTAAAGAGGAAACAACATGCAAATCCCACCCATGAAAGCCAAGGAACAGCCCGGTCACCCCAACATATGCCCACGCATATGGTCACAATGGAAAGGGGGGGGGATTCACATGCTTTGCCTCCTTCTTCAGAGACAGAATGAAAGCTGCCCACAAACTGGTCTCTCTACGCCCTCCCTGCTCCACTCCATCCTGCGTCCTCCACACTTTTCTCCTTCCCGTGACAAGAAGACGTCTGTGCTTGTGTAACCCCTCCTGCCCCATCTCAAATCCTGGTTGATCCAATCATGTCCAGCCTTCATGACTCTGTCCTGAGTTGCTTCTCTTCCTGTCTTATTGGTTGCTTAATGTTTCCAGATTCCTTTTCCTCAGGGATCTGTTCTTCGCTCCTCTGCATGCTGTCACTGGCTAACCTCATCAGACCAAATGGCCTTCAGTACCACCCTATGTGAGGAGGATGCCAGCTCTGCCTCTCTACCCCAGACCTTTCTCCTCCCGCCAATTCTGCAGCATTATCTGCCTTGTATGGTCATGCTGCTTGGATGTCTCATCTCAAACTCACTACATCTATGACTGTAATTCCTAAGGGGTATAATCCATGTCTGAACTTCTAATTTGTTCTCCTAAGTATTCCTCTTGTATTTTCTTTGTTTACCAACATCTTCCCTGCTGACCAGGAACAAAGACTGACTTTATCTTTAAGTCAGGTCCATATTCAATCCACCATCATGTCACTTTTCCATTTACAACACTGCAAAAATGCAGCCCTTCCTTTCCATCTGCTCAATGAAAATTCTTGGTCATTTCCCATCTTGACTGCCGCAATCTTTTCTTCTCCTGGTTGTTGTGGATTTTCCGGGCTGCATAGCCGTGGTCTTGGCATTGTAGTTCCTGACGTTTCGCCAGCAGCTGTGGCTGGCATCTTCAGAGGTGTAGCACCAAAAGACAGAGATCTCTCAGGATACAGTGAAGCCTCCCTCCGTTAGCATTCCACACCCTGGGAAACTCCTACAGGATGACTCAGCCCAACCCCACCCCTCCTGAGTAGATATAAATGACCTGCCAACATCTTTTCCACACTGTGACACTGAGAGATCTCTGTCTTTTGGTGCTACACCTCTGAAGATGCCAGCCACAGCTGCTGGCGAAACGTCAGGAACTACAATGCCAAGACCACGGCAATACAGCCCGGAAAACCCACAACAACCATCGTTCTCCGGCCGTGAAAGCCTTCGACAAGATATTTTCTTCTCTTGCTTGCCATTATCACACATTATACCTCTCAATTCTAGCAAGCATCCTGCTGCTAAGTCAATGATACTCCATATAACATAGGGCAATGAGAACAGAATGAAGAATGAAACTCAACTGCACCATAACTAACGTATCTGCGGGGATCTGCTACAAAGACCAGCTCATCGTTCCTGATGGACTCACTGCACTGAACCTCCGTGTAGACAGAAGAAGCCCAGAAAACTCTCCAAGATGGGCCAACCTGGTAAAAGGAGAGCGTTTCTTTTCTCGAAAAGAGCCAGAAAGCCAATGAGCGGAAAAGAGAGCCACAGGATTCAAAGAAAAGTTGTTCACAGCCCCAGAGACACTCATGACAAGTTGAAGGTTATTTACAGAAACTTGCAGGGAATAAAGTTGGGCAAGTCATCTGGAGCATTGTTAATGCAGGCAGCTCAACACAAGAGGAAATGTAGCTTGGATGCAGAGACAGCTTCATCCACGTACGGAGAAACAGCCAGGAGCAGACTTAGTGCTCTCTAGCGACACAGCAAATGGGAGTGTTGCTGCTCCGTGACGAGATGCTTTTATTCAAGAGCTCACAACTGGGCAGGTGCTTTTTCTTCAAAGTGACTAGCAGCTTCTTTGCTATCTAGTGCGGAATTCTGACAGTAGCGGAACTAAACAGAGCGCCCTGCTTTTATAAGTGCAGGACCAGCAATCCACACAGACAGGAATCTGCTGCTGGAGAATTTTATTGCTTCAGACAAACCCCCTTCCCCAAGTGGAAGCCTGCAGAAAGATGGCTAGTATTTTACAAGATTGCTCTGCAGCGTTACTTTGGGGGAATTTGAAAAAACAGTATGAAAAACATCACCTTGCAGCTGAAGATGTCTAGAACAGGGGCTTACCTGTCTCCGTTGTTGCAGAACTGAACGGCAACGACTTTGTCCTTTAAATTAAAAAAAAAAAAGATTTTTTTGACAATGCTTTACTTTTCAGTTAACCGATTTGCAACTTCCTCCCCATCCCATGTTAGTCTTAACTCTTCCAGACCTCTTAGGTTTCCCTGTGCCCTGCAGAAGGATCGCCGGAGGGCCTGCAGTGGATCCTGGACAGTATGCAAGACCCAAGTCAGCGTTAATTAAACAGATAGAAGAACAGCCCTACTCTGAAACGTCTCTCAAGACCCTCACCTCTCTTATGGCCCGTCACTCTCCGTGGTCAGTGGCAGAACAGCCACACCACTATTTCTTGACATTTTTGAAGTCGTGTGTGTGTGTGTGTGTGTGTGTGTGCGTGCTCACGCACACACATGCTCACATTCAATTTGGGGGGTGGAACTGAAGTATATTCAATATCTATGTCTCATCAGATTTCAATTTGCTTTGTTACTTTAATAAAATAAAGACATCCCAGGGCGGTTAGTTAACATGTAAAATTTCAATGCTTAGTACGTCTGAAAATTATAAAGAAAATTAGTCCTACTCAAGCTGTAATTTGCAAATACACCCTGTGTCAGTGATAAAACAGCAAGGGCTTCGTAAGGTATCTAAGGAAATCTTAATTTGTGCCAGCTGGGAAAGCAGGAAAAAAAGTTAAGATGTAAAATTGGAACCTGCCAAGGCCATAGTAAGAATAAGAATGGGAGAGGGAATTTATCATCTGGACTCAAACACCAGTCCATTTTCCATACAGTCAGCATTATCCAGAAATAATACAAAAACCTGCACCTCCTGCTTACCAAAGGCAACAACGTGATTCGCACACATACCACAAGCAAGAATCCCCATTTCAAATACCTTTCAACATACTGCAAAAACAGCATCTCACCCTGCCAAGCAGACCACAGGATTAAAGGCAGCAAGTAAGCCTGGATACCATATTACACTTTAGAATACCGCTGATGCGCTCACTAAGGAGCCATCTCACAGTTAAACATTATAGTAGCTGACAATAAAGCTGCAGGAAAACCCATAATCATGTTTACACTCAGGGCTTTTTTTCTGGGAAAGGAGGTGGTGGAACTCAGTGGGTTGCCCCCTGGAGAAAATGGTCACATGGCCGGTGCCCCCCCCCCCTGATCTCCAGACAGAGGGGAGTTGAGATTTAGAATCTAAATTCCCCTCTGTCTGGAGATCAGAGGGCGGGGCCACCGGCCATGTGACCATTTTCAAGAGGTGCCAGAACTCTGTTCCACCGCGTTCCAGCTGAAAAAAAGCCCTGTTTACACCTTTTGAAAAGAGAGCATCAAGATTCCGTCTCTAACGAGAATTGGTTTCTGAAAGATCAGTAGCTGCTGATTGTCAACATTCATGTTCCCCGCAATGTGAAAGATTTGCATGGATTGAATCAAGCTTCTCTACTGTTCCTCGTGCATGCCTGTTTCTTCGATTATGTGTACGCCCTTCCAAACACTGACCAGATTCCTTAACAAGCTGCAGAAGCTGGAGTAATGTAACGAAAACAAGGGGATCTAAGCGCTGGGTGTGTCTATCATGCACAGGAATTGGACTTATCTGATACTGAAGCTTGCTTTACATATTTTTACTTATTAGAAAGTATTCTGAGGGACTAAAGGGCAGCAAAAACATTATTTTAAAGTGTTGCCTTAAAAGCAGTAAATGTCATTCGAAAAGAGAAAAATATTTCACAAGGAGACCCCTCCCATTCACTCCAAAATTTCAATTTTTCCACAGGGGGTGGCTATTTCTCCATCCACACTTCTCCAGATTTTTTAAGGCTTCCATGTCTCTTGCTCCTTCCAGATTCCTACCTCAGATCATCAATGTGTTGATTCCCACACAATTTGAGATAATCGTAACAACGGACCACTGCCATGTCACAGTATCAGTACCTATGCTGCTTCTATCCAAAACAAACACATTCTTGCAAAATTCTTTTCAGCAAAACATTTTCAGTAGAAGGAGTAAAGGGCAGCTGTACACAGCAACATTTTTATCTAGAATAAATTTGATTATTTCCAAGTAACATCTTTAGATTTGCTACAGCCAAAACAAGAAGAAGCCTGCGGCATATTCAATATTAATAAATATACTGAAACAGAAGCTTTTGTGAGGAAAAACTCAAAAGGGGTTCATAAAAGCTTACCCCCAGAATCAAATTAACACCCTTTAAGGTGCTACAAGACTTGCATGTGTAATGAAGCTGCCATCTCCACTGAGGAAAACAAAGATGCCTGTACAAGAGTTTAGGTCGGGGGGGGGGGGGGAGTGGCTATATACATACAAAGAATTAAACCTGAGCAGCCTTTTTAAAAAGATGATGAACTTCAGTATGCAGGGTTGGATTAACACTGGGGAAGACCAGTGGATGACCTCTGGCTGTTGTGAAAATGTGTGTGTGCGTGTTCCAGAGGTCATTTGGTGGGTTATTTCCCATGCACGAGCAGGTCATGATGACCCCAGTTTGTCAGTGTTTTTTGTGAAACTTGTTTTGCTCCATTTTCATTTTTGATGCCGCTTTTTTCGCGCAATTATCTACCGTGTCAATGCATCCAGAGGCTTTTTTTCACTTCAGAAGAGCCCTCCCACCAATCTTCAACCCCTCCTCTTGCCATTACCCCTCCTACCTCCAGATGCATACGTCTGGCTTGCATGTGCAATCGTATAACCCCCTCCCCCCCTTTTTAAACTTTTAAAAACAGTCCTTGCGCTATTACGATAAAGGGAATCATACTGCAGTGCTTGCAACATTGGGTCACTTAGCAATCAGATTGTCAATTACAACAGGCCCTAGTAGCACTCCTCCCTCCCCGCGTGCCTCTCCCAATGGCATCAGTCGAAAGGGGGTTCAGGGAAGATATCCTCTTCCTCTGGCCCTTTGGCCACCGCTTAGCTTGTGCAAGGCCCTGCGGAGGCGGCGGGGAGCCCCACCCCTGGCTGCTGCAGGACCATGGGAGGGCCTTGTCGTCGTGCTGAGCCTTTCCGTGTCTCTGGAAGCCCGAGGAGAAAGCAGGGAGGCAAACTGTTTTGCCCCCAACTCGCTTCTTATCCCTGCGTACTACGCCTGCATGGGGATAAGGAGTGAGTGGTCAGTTTGCCTTTTATTTAGGATATGGAATCGTGCGACTGTGCTACTCTACTGAGTGCATATTTATGAAACACTTTTGCATTTAAAACTCTGAGTGGGAAATCAATGGTAGAGAATGCTGTACTATGCAGGCTCAGTTTCGGGACAATAGTATAGCACAATCCCGCATGTGCTCAAAAAAAAAGGGGGGGGAGTTGGGTGGGAATGCGCCAATGTCATTTGTGACACACAGAGAGAGGGGGGGTACGCCATTTAAGCTCTTTGGAGGAAGGATTAAAATAATATTTTATAAATAAATAAATAAATAACAATGTTTCCAGTTTTCTTCTTACCGTATGAGATTCTAACTCTGCAATTTTCTCTGGAGATTCAGAGCCCAGGTAATATATTCTTATCACATGGTCAGTGCTCCCTGTTGCAATAAACATGCCACCTAAAGAAGGGGAAAGGGGATAAGCAAGCAAGCAACTTTAAAACTTTTAATTTAGTGAGAATTATGCTGTTTGTAAAGCATTTTCCCTTCTGGAAAAGCTGGACCTTGTGAGAACTTTTACTTTTCAGATGGACCTTTCAGGTTTAAAAAGTGGCAATGTCTCTAATCAAACTTATTGGCCTGTGAAATCAGCATTACCTGGAGCTATGCAGATGTGAACCCTAATCGGCAGTCTGAATCAGAGACTGCTGGGAACATAACAACGGGTGACATACATATCTTGGGAATGGCCCTTTAAGAATTTCCATCTTAAGGTTTTTAGCTGGCTTCTAGATTTTAAAGACTTTTACTGAAAAGGAAGTGTTACTACTGCTTTTTAGATACGCTGTTTTATTCTTAGCAGAGAGAAATTTATCACACTAGTTCTATCTTTGAAGTTTCAGAGGAAATATCCAGCCATAAAGATCTCAACAAGGAATCTACACAGAAAGCAAACCTGATAGCTGAAAATAGATTTATTTACAAAATTTATAATGCACCTTTCCATTCTCATCAAGGCCACCTAGATGGCTGAAAGATTAAAAACATACATAATAAAATAACACACCTTAAAACCATTAAAACAAAACAAAAAGACATCATTGAAACAATTAAAACTAAAGTTAAAATACACATACAAAAACATAAAATACAGGGCATGAAGGAGGGATCACTGAAGGAGGCGTACCAGATGAAACAAAAATGTCTTCACGTACTGCCAGAAGGCAATGACAGAGAGAGACAGAGAAATCTCTCTCGGGAGAGAGTTCCAGGGTTTTGGTGCCATGACTGAGAAGGCCCTCCTCTCCTGGGATGCCAGCTGCACAATCCTAAAAGGCAGAAACCCCTGAAGCAGAACATTGGAAGAAGACCATACTGGTTGGGTAGGTTCATAAGGGAGTAGGCAGTCCTTCTCTCTTTATCAGGTATGCTGGTCCCAAGCCACTCAATAACAAAGATTTAAGACCTACATGAGGACAGACTGCCCTGCTCCCCTATCACCTTTTCTAAAAGCAATCAAGTGAGTGAAGTTTCCTGTCTTCCAATAACTTACCACGTATTTTTATCAATTAATACTGGCTCTGCTTAGAAACTGTTGCAACTCTGGCATGTTCCCAGAAAATACAGGTGTTTGCTGTTTTTCAAAATCACTGTTTAGCTCTTATAAAAACATGAAAAGATCTTTCGTACATAAGCAACGTTCATAACCCTTAGGTAATTTTTGTTCCTGAAGAACATGTACATACCCGAGCTGAAAGATGAACAAGATATCTGAACGCCAGGTCTTGATCTCTCAGTAAATTTAACTGGCCGATCCCTGAAATAATATGTAGCCAAAAGGTACAAGGTTTAGTGCATCCAAAGAAACAATTCGTATTTGTAGAAGCTGCAGCCTATAGTAGAATGCATCCGCAGTTCCTAATGCGCTAGGAAAGTCACCCCCTTAAAAGATCATCTTGCAGAAGAAAAGTTGACAACATGCCCTTAATTTGCACCAGTCAATAAAAAACTAAGCCAGCTGGAAATAGTGTCTGCAGCAACCAGAACCCCCAGTTACGATCCATAGTATTTGTGTCCAGGGCTTTTTTTCTGGGAAAAGAGGTGGTGGAACTCAGTGGGTTGCTCTCAGAGAAAATAGTCACATGGCTGGTGGCCCCGCCCCCTGATCTCCAGACAGAGGGGAGTTGAGATGGCCCTCCGCGCTGCTGAGCGGCACGGAGGGCAATCTCAACTCCCCTCTGACTGGAGATCAAGGGGCGGAGCCACCAGCCATGTGACCATTTTCAAGAGGTTCCGGAACTCCGTTCCCCCGCGTTCCCCCTGAAAAAAAGCCCTGTTTGTGTCTATGAATTCCTTACAGAAGCCACAAACTGCTGAATTCAGATATTGAAAACCAGGAAATTACAGCTTGCAAAACAGAAGGAACAGCAGCACTCTCCAGTTCACAGATCTACAGCTTGTACTAAACACAAAAGCGAAACTGCTAATAAAAAAAGTCACAAGATGCTTCAGAGAGAACTGCCAGCAAACTCCATCAACTGCCTCAGTCGGATTAGCCACCACCTCTTCCCGTTCGCCTGCAAGGATCTCAAGCAAAAATCTTCCGGTTTAACAAAAGCCCTAAGCAAAAGTCCTGCTTTTAAGATAAGGACATCCCATTCGCTGTCTGAATGAGGACTCATTCAAACGTTAAGTAAACTTGCATGTTGGCCTGAATTAAACAGGAGTCCTGTAGCGCCTCAAAAGTTAACAACATTTAACATTTAAGGTTAACAACATTTATTACAAAATCAGTATTTGGGAGTCAAAGCTGGCTTCATCAAATGTATGGAACATATATTCAGCGGACTGATGTACACTACATGTATTTAATCAAGCAGCCTCTGACTCACAGAAACTGATGCTCAAATAAATTTTGTTAGTCTTTAAGATCTGTTGCTTATGACTCAAGTTGTAAAAACAGTAAGAAGTAAAGTCTTTAAGGTTCACTGCAACCTTTAATTCTGCTGCAACAGAGTAACACAGCTGCCTCTCTGGAATTATGAAGAGAGCTGGATTATCTTGTTGGGCCCTACCACAGGACTACTTCTTTCTCCATATAATGCTTCATTGGTGAGATGACTGTTAGGAGTTACTTTTGGAAAGGAGATTACCACTCAGTAGTAGGGTGTGCATCTGAAAAGATTCGGGTTTCCCACTTCAGGTTTACCCGAAGTGGGGGAAAAAATGTGGAAATACCATTCCGAACCGGCAAGCCGCTTCGGAATTATGGTATTTACTTGCTTCGGTATGCTCCATAAATATTTGGAGCATAATGAAGTGAGGGGGAGCAATTCCCCCACCTTCTACTCCCCCAGGGCAACACCTACACCCTCCACCCCCACCCACTTACCTCGCCGGAGGGAGAGGGGGAGGGTGATCAGCTGCGTGGCGGGCTGCCATAGCAGCGGCAGTGGCAGCAGCATGCACGGCAGCGTGAGGCTGTGACGGCTTGGAGCCAGATGGCTCCTCTGCTGCTGCACTGCCTCCTGAGAGTGCAGGGCGGTAGGGAAGGCCAGAGCCACCGCTTCCAGCCCTTCCTGCACCTCAAATGGCCACAGCGCCGCAGTGGCCGGGGCAGGAAGGGCTTTCTCCGCCTCCTCCACCACTCTGCGGCCCCACGGGTGGTGGGGAGGGCCGGAGCCACCGCTGCCGCTGCAAAGGAAGTGGGGGTGAGTAGGGGGCTGGGGTGATGTTTAAAGGGCCCTGCCACTGCTTGCAGGCAGCAGTGGAGCCCTTTAAACTCAGCCCCAAAGCTTTCCAAAGCATTACGAGTGCTTTGGAAAGCTTTGATTCGGAAATCCCAAATCTTTACAGATCGAGTCCGATTCGGACATTTTTTCCTAATTGGATTCCCAAACCGCATATGCCTACTCAGTAGTAGACCTCCAACAAAGACCAAGGTTGCAGAGGCAGGCAATGGCAAACCATCTCTGTTTATCTCTTGCCATGAAAACCCCAACAGGGGTCGCCATAAGTCAGCTATGACTTGAGGGCATTCTCCGCCACCACTAACCTCAACTTGGAGACTTGCTGCCAACTGCACTAAAGAGAAGGGGCTGAAATGGATCAATGTTCTCCCTGTAACAGGCAATTTCAATTACAGTGCCACTGCTCCCATGATCTCCATACAAATTCTTAAATTTCAAGATAAAGGGAGGAGAAGGTGCTCTCATAGTTTCCCCACTCAAAAACTAACATCTGTAAGGCCTTCTTCCTTTCCCAAGCTTATCTCATCCATCTCTTTGTTTTAGGCACTACAGTGACTCAAAAATCGTTAAAATAAGTTGACCTAAGAGGGAGGATGAATGTAGCATCTACAAGAAGATACCTACTTAAATTTCATTGTGTTCAAATGCCATTGCCAGAAGCAGATAGTTCCGTCAGCACCAGTAGAAGTGAGGTATCGAGTTGTTCCTTTTCTGGCTGGAGAAAACTAAAAACAAAGCAAAACCAAAAATTGTAAGCCACATGATTTTCTCAAACTGTTATAGAATAGATGCAGAGGAGTTAGCCGTGTTAGTCTGTGGTAGCAAAATCAAAAAGAGTCCAGTAGCACCTTTAAGACTAACCAATTTTATTGTAGCATAAGCTTTCGAGAATCAAGTTCTCTTCGTCAGATGCCTGATACAGAGACTGGTCAAACACAGAAGAGCAGGAGAGGGAAGAGGCAATTAGGGGGGGCCTGCTGTGGATTTGCCACATGATCGGCGATCAAGCAGGGTTTGAGGCAGGCCTTTCCTAGATGCCTCTGGCCGTGATAAAAACACATCAGGAAACTTATAGCTCACTGGAAGGAGTTTTCAATCATTTCTTTCCCAAGGGATGGACCTAACATGTGACCGCACAGATTCAGTTCTGCGTCTTGCAGCAAATCAGTTACAAAAACCAAGGAATGCCAGTTGTCCACCTTACCTGTATGGAAGTAATGGAAGCTGAGTGGCCCAGCAGCACCGCAACAGGAGCACAAGTTCGAAGACACCAGACTCTGACTACCTTGTCACAGCTGCCTGCAGCAAGTAGCGTGTTTTCATAGCTAACAGCCATGTCAGAAATTTCAGCCGAATGGCCTCGGAGTGTTGAGAGCAGACGCCCATCGTCCGTAGCCCAGATTTTTACCAAGCAATCATCAGAGCCCTAATGATTCATAAAAAAAAAATGCATGGTCCAAGGGGTAACAACAAGCAGAAGGGGGTTGAAAGGTGAGGTATAAATGTCCTTAGCAAATAAATAAATGTTACCAATTGCAATATATATGATCCTGAAAAACACAGGAGGGGATTTGCTCATACAGGGCTAGCAGCTTCTACAGCATGCCCTTTCAAATTATTTTTCAAGTATCCGAGAAAAAACAAAAGACAGTGCCATCCTAAACAGAGTTGCACCTTTCTAAACACAGTGACTTCAATGGACATAAAAAGGTGTGACTTTGCTTATGATGGCACACAGAATGGCACATTCCTTCTTCTCTTTTTTTTCTAGTAGGAAACATACTTGGGGCATTCCAAGAGCAAAACCCAAGCCAACTCACCGTGAAAATTCGCCGCCCGCTCCGATCAAATGCAACACAATACACAGATGATAAGTGTCCCAAAATCCTCTTGTGCATCTTGATGTGCTGATAGAAGGATGTTGGGAACAAATGGCCAAAGCGCCCATATCCAGTTACATGCCTGGCACAGATGAGACTTACTAGAAGAGGGGGAAAACACACGTAGTTAACCTTCTGAATTTGACTAACTTGAGCCCAACCCATGTTAACAGTTTGATCCTTTCTACCACTGTGGACATTGTAGCTGAATCAAAGGCTCGTCTAGCAACACCTTCACATTCGAAGCACCTGTGACCAACTTGCTACTATTTGAAAGGGAGAAAATACCTACCGTCCTCTCAGCATCCTTGGGAACATGTCTGCCAACTGTAAACACCTAGGCGGAGCTTCTATTTCCCTCCCTGTTGAAGGCCTGTAAACTTAGGAGTGGCCAGGGGCTCCTTCAGCAAGGGACAGATATAAGGTGCATCTCTGCCAAGCTGCGCTTATTCCCCTTCCTGCTGCAAGTATATAAGCCTGGGTATGGCCAAAGGCATGAGACAAGAACCAAAGAGGTCCTAGCCTTTGTCTCGCAGCCTGAGGCCACGAGACCCAGAATCAGCCAAGATGTTGTTAGTGTACTGCTGGTTGGTCCTATTTATTTATATTGTAATTTTAATCTACGTAGATTGTCTGGTTTGTTAAACTATATTTTGTTATTTTTGTATGCCACTTTGTGTCACCATTGGGGAGAAAAGCAGGGTAAAATTGTTGGAAAAGAAAATATAATGTAGCAGTTGGCTGGCCAAAAGAATATGCCAGCAGTTCAAACTTGAAAATCGCTCTGGAGGCTCCTGGGCTGGGTGCAAGCTTCCTCGCCCACACAGAGGCCCGTGTCCAGTGCTTCTGAACCTTGTAAGGGCTGTAACAGAGTGCTTGGAGCACTGCCAGCACTGCCAGCACTGCAGAGTTCCTCTGCACCAGCACTGCAAGCCTTGACTGCTTTGCTGCAGCTGAAAGTAACGGAGCATCGGACTGGATTCTAAACTACAAGTGTGGGCTTGAGCTTTGACCCACCTGCTATTTCAATCTAACCGTCTAAGGTTTTCGTTGATTTTATAAACATGCTTTTCTGCCATGTTTTTCCAGATTTTGTTCAGCCATGCTTCCCAGATTTCACTCAGTCATTGTTAGACTACATAAGTCACATCTACTAATGCATACCTGAAATTGTATCACCTCTCTTATTTCTAAACCATTATTTATTTTCTCCTTTTTTGGCTTCCCACAGTCAGGAAGTATTTATTACTCTCTTCAGACGGTCTTTGCAAGGGTTTCCTCCCCATGTTCATTAGGGCACTGAAGAACAGTTCAACCAGACACAGAATTGTTGGGCAGCATGGAGAGATGATTTAATCAATGTGCTTTGTTCACGTTTGCAATTGAACTTGCTGCCATACTCGTGGATGGGCAAGAATCTGCAGGGAAGACGAGCAACGCTGGGGGATGACAGGCCAGCCTCGCAACAGGGGACTTGGGCTCCGTGACTTTTTGGGTCCTTCCCAATTTTTCATCCTACAAAGCTGATTCTGTCGTAAGTGTGTGTTTGAGAGTGTTTGCTACTCAAGGACAGGAACACAGTGGAGGAAATGATAACCCTCTTTCTTCTTCCCATGAAATCTCAGACTAGTTTCCAGTTGCTGATGCATAAACTTTGGATTTTCAGCAAGTTGATCCTTACCCACGTTTGGTGGTTTCCCATAGTTCACAGGTAGTTCGGGAGGCCGGCCTCTGTGCAGAGCTGCAAATGCCGAGCCCTTCCATGCCGTGTGTCTGCAGTCTATGTGAAAAAGATTCATAGCAGGTCACAAGACTAAGCTACAGTGGTGGGCTCGGCCACCAACCTGGCTTCTCTTGCCAGAACTAGACACATCAAAAACTATGAATGTCAGCTCTTTTCAACCCATCCCTTCCCAATCTACAAAGATTCTTTGGCTATTAAAAAAGCAAGAAATGAAACCCCCAAGCTCTTGCTGTAAAACATTGCTTGCTTTTTCAAAGACTGTCTCAACACTGAAAGTGAATGTACAGTTCTTTCTGCTTGTTTGTCCAGTGTTTACAAAAATAACAAGAGCAATGGAGTTTTAACGTACTTATATTTATGTACAAGAAATTATTTGTTTTATGCACTGTTTGCTTTTATACTATGCAATATTTTGTAGGCCATTGTAACAAACTGCATATGGTGGGCTGTTGATTTTAAAATCCGTAACTTTTATATGTGACCCGCATCTCACCTTTCGCTGCCCTCAGCAAGGACTGCCGCCCCACTCCCAGTAAAGTCTGCACCCCAAGTACGCTCTGTGGGATCTCCTTGTCCAACAAAGGTCCAATCCGCTCGCAGATTTTGAGAAGGTAGTCCGGAGGGATGTGTGCATTAGCTGCCACCTAAATTTGAAACGCAGACAGGCACTTTTTAAACCTTTTCTTCTGAGGCTGGGAGGAAATACTGGTTTCCTTTACACTTCAGTACTTTTCATTTATTTCTTATATTTATATCCTATACTCCTCCTATTATGAAACTCAAGGTGGCATACAGAAGGTTCCCAGGGCATACAGGCCAAAGCCTTCCTTGGATGCTGCCGCTGGTGTTCTCTTTAGTCACCATGGCTAGTAGCCACTGACGGCTCTGTCCCCCATCAAATTCCCTCTTAAAGCCATCTGGGCTCATGGTCATCACTCTGTCCAACGGCAATGAATTCTATACATCAATTACTTGTCAAGTAAACAATTTCCTTTTTTCCGCCCTATATTGACTTCCCATCAACTTCAATTTTTACCCCTGAGTTCTACTATTATGGAGAGCAGAAAAAGCTCCCTCTGTCTACTTTCTCCACTCTATACATATTATAAACCCCTATGCCCCCATTAGCTGTCTTTTTTTCTAAACCAAAAAATCCCACTCTCTCCTGTTTTCCCTCGTAGGAAACCCCGTGGTCATCTTTTTGAGGTACAGAGACCAGACCTGTACATATTACTCCAAAAGAGACCATACTGTTGCTCTATAAAAGGACATGACAGTTATCAGTCATTTTATTTTCAATTCCTTTCCTAATAATCCTCATCACGGAGCTTGGTTTTTCACTGCTGCTGTACACCGACTCGACATTTTATCAAACTGTCCACTATAACCCCAAGATTTCTTTCCGCAGTCTTGGCTAGTTCAGACCCCATCAGTGGATATGTAAAGTTGGAATTTTTTTCGTACCAGTGGGCTTCACCTTACACTTAGTGATCTTCAGGTTCATAGGGCTATAGTTTGGGGCAGGGTTTTTTTTCTGGGAAAAGAGGTGGTGGAACTCAGTGGGTTGACCTCGGAGAAAATGGTCACATGGCCGGTGGCCCCGCCCCCTGATCTCCAGACAGAGGGGAGTTTAGATTGCCCTCTATGCCGCTGAGCGGTGCAGAGGGCAATCCAAACTCCCCTCTGTCTGGAGATCAGGGGGCAGGGCCACCAGCCATGTGACCATTTTCAAGAGGTTCCGGAACTCCATTCCCCCGTGTTCCTGCTGGAAAAAGCCCTGGTTTGGGGTAAATAAGATCATCACCTCAGTTCAGAAAACTGGTATATCACAACACAACTCTGGCAAGTAAAGGCCTCCTGAATGCAAATCTCTCTCTCTCTCTCTCTCTCTCTCTCTCTCACTCTCAAGACTTCTACAAGCGATCACTTGGTCAGAGCAAAAGACTAAAGCACTGACGTTCTTGGCGGCATCATGGACAGGTGCAAAGAGGCTCATTTTCTTACTTTCTTGCACCCAGGAAAAGAGAATACTGGCCTTCCGTTTTCATTTAGTTTTCCCTCTGGACCTGGGCCTCACAGGGCATTTCTAAAATGGCCCTGTTCAATATTTTACAAGTGTATCAATACTTAGGGTATGAATGCAAAAAATCTGTATTAAACAGGCATGCTTGCTAAGCAATGACAGGGAAAAAAAGCATTGAGAAGGGGCTCAAAGCCATTTGGATCAGGTGGGCAAGATAGGTATTTTACACATCAGTTTCCTAAGTGCTTAACTTGCCATTGTTGTTCAAATGTTTCAATAAAAACAAACTTAAGTTTGTAACTTACAAATCACAAAAAAAAGAAGCAGCTCAATTCCTATAGTGCTGTGAACAGCAGTGCACGCACAGCCAGTTTCAGAAGAAGAAAAAGTTTCCAGTTCTAGAACATCTCTGACTAGGGCTCATTTTAAGGTTTGCACAAGCCATAATATGAATCCAAATTAAATGTAAGTTTAAAGTTCTAAAATGAAGGGGAAGGGTCATGGCTCATTGGCTTTGCATGCAAAAGACTCCCGGGTCAACCCCTGGCATCTCCAGTTAAGGCAATGTGAAGGAGTTCAGTCCAAGATCCTGGAGAGCCGCTCTCAGTCTAAACAGACAGGACTGCCCTTGACAGATCAATTGTCTGACTCAGTATAAGGCACTATCACACATGTGTGCATTCAACTCAGAACAGGTAAAAGCATGGATTTTCACATCTCATTTACTCAGCACTTCAGAGTCCCTGTAGTTTTGCCCATCATAAATTGCAAAGCTTGGGTTCCAATTCAGGCCTTCCAAAATATCATAAACCAAGCTTTTCCAATCTGACACCATGCCACACCATAGTTAAACTTCCTGAAACATGCCAGTTCACTTCTTCAGATACCAAGTGAGCTGTGACTCATGAAAGCTCATACCCTACCACAAATTTCGTTAGACTTTTAGGCGCTACTGGACTCTTTCTTTTCTACTGCTACAGACAACTAACCCGGCTACCCATCTTGATCTTCCTGAAACATGCTTTTGATATGATGTCTAGAGGCTTTATTAGGAGAGCAGATGGCACAACTCACAGAGAAGCCAGCATGGCATGAGTATTGGACTAGGAACTGGGCAACCTGGGTTCAAATCCCCACTCTGCCATGGAAGCTTATGGGGTGGCATTGGGCTCATCACTCTCTCTGAGCCTAACCTATCCCACAGGGTTGTTGTAAGGATAAAGGGGAGAAAGAAAGAACAATTTTGGGAGATGTTTTGAGTCCCCTCTGAGAAGAAAAGTTAATAGAAGAGAGTTGGAACATCTGCCCTCTCACCTAATCTGCCTCCTCCCCAGCTTCATTCTCTCCCTACCCACCAACTTTAAGAAGGGTTAATTGTTATATCAGCAACGATGTTAATGCTAACCAGAATTCTCTCTTTTAACTAGATGTTAAACTAGACATTAAAGAAAGTGGTATCTGTGTGTTTTTTAAAAAAAACCTTTACTAATTCTACAAACCGCTATCATGAGTTTCAGTGGATGCAGTACACAGCTACTCCACGTCCAGAGCCAGTAAACGTCTGAATACCAGTGCCAGGAGACAACCGTGGGGCCCTGGCCTCTATGCTCTGCTGCTGGCCCTTCGGAGTAACTAGTGGGTCACTGTGTGACACCGGATGATGGACTAGATGGACCAGCAGTCTGAACGAGCCAGGCTCTTCTTGCGTAATCCTAGATGGCTTTTCTAGCAACCTTGGCATCAGCAAGTTCCATTCCTATTCAAACTATGAAGTTTTATTTACTTACTTCATTTATACCCCACCTTTCTTCTCAATGGAGGCCCAAAGCAGCTTCCTTTATTCTGCTCTCCTCCACAGTTTATCCTCACAACAACCCTGTGAGGCAGGTTAGGCTAAGCGTGTGCCACTGGCTCAAGGATCCCCAATGGGTTTCCATGGCAGAGTGGGGATTCGAACTTGGGTCTCCCAGGTTTTAGTCCAACACCCTGACCACTGGTTCTCACAAAGCAATCAGAGAGACAGAAAATATATTTATTGTCTACCAGTAACCCCAAGTTTATAAGCCCTCTGTTCCCTTACCAAGGTACGTGGAGCAGATGCAAAGCGGGAAAACTAATTGCTACTAATGATCAAGAATCTGGTTTGTCTAAGTTTGTTTCACATGTAAATGTTATGCTTATCTATTTAATACATTCAATGTTCAAGGCATTTCACAAATATTGAGAAAAGCCACAGATATACACTGACACACAATAACAAGCTTCTAACATCCTCTAATGCAAATGCAACAGAAAAAAACATAGCGCCCCCCCCCCCCAAAACAAAATTCAGCAGGTTTCTCACAACTATTCAATTAAAAGCCAGTTTTTTTTAAAAAAAGAAGCATCTTGTACTCCCTATCAAAATTTAAAAGTGAACTAGCTGTTCTAACTTCCTTTGCAAGGAGGTTCCAAACATTCTCATTCTGCATCTTTTTGACTTTACATAGTAGAAAGATGGCAGTGAATTTTAATTGATTAGTGGGCTCATATGGAAAGAGGGGTTTTTTTGCTATGTGGGTCCCAGGCTGTGATGGACCCATTTAACACCAGCATGTCTGGAAGTTAACTGGTGCAAACAAATAATGAATACATTGCATACAGTTACGCTAACTCACCGGACAAAAGGTGCGTAGCTGCATTCTGCACTAATTGAAGCTTCTGAGTTATCCACTAAAGCAGACTTCCATAAAGTGTGTTACAGTGACTAAGTCTGTAAATTTCTGAAACATGGATCAATGGTGCGAGGTCAGATATATTTATCAGGAAGGAAAGTCTATGTACAAAGAGGCAGGTGGAAAAGCGCACTCCTGCTCACCAACTTGTTTCTATTATATTTTTATCCAGTCCTTCCTTCAAGGATCTCTGGGTACTGCACATGGCCCTCTTCTCTTCCATTTTAACATAGCAACAAACTTTAGAGATAGATTATTAGAAGGAAACTATGAGTCTCTCATAGTCTCATGAGACATCTTACACCGGGACGCTCAAATGTAGGGAGATGCAATGTTAGCTGGGAAGTGTAGTTTAAAAAGACAAAGACAAAGGCTCTGCCAATTTCACCTCTCTTCACAGAGCCTGCAGAGATTGTTCCTCAAAGGGTATGTTAATTTCCAGAATCAAAACTGACAGAGCCTGAGGTGAGGTGAAGATGAAAATAACAAGCCCTCTGAGGAGCACTCTCTACCAGCTCTGTCTTTTTAAACTATTTTCCCGTAGAGAGGTGAAGCTGACAGAGCCTTTGGCTCCGTCTTTTTAAACTACACCTCCTGGCTAACATTGCGTCTCTTTACACTTGAGCATCCCGATGTAAGATGTCTCGTGTAGAGAGACCCTATGTGACAGGCCCAAGATCATTCAGTGAGCTTCACGGTGGACTGGAGATTTGAACCCCCGATTCCCAGGTTGTAGTCTAGAACTTCAACCACTGTTTCCTTCTTTTATACCCTGCCTTTCTCCCAAATGGGGAGCCACAATGGCCTACATAGTTATCCTCTCCTCCAATTTATCCTCACAATAAACTTCTGAGGTAGGTTAGGCTGAGAGTGTGTTACTAGGCCAAGGTCACCCAGCAAGCCTCCATGGTAGAGCGCAGGTTTGAAACCGAGTTTCCCAGATTGCAGTGTGACAGCCAAACCACTGACCCACACTGGCTCTTCTCATACTGCTGTTTTTCAAAAAGCAGATCCGGGCCCAGAAGTACTCCAAGGCTCTTGATTAATTAGGCTTTTCACTAAATTGGTCTGAAACATGAACACATAAACACTTGCAGTGTTTAGCAACGGTGGGGTGTACGTGTATTTCTTTTCTGCATTCTAGATCACATTAATATTTACACTTGGCACAGACAGACAGTGTGAAAGCCAGCATGGTGCAGTTGTAAAAGTGCTGGACTAGCATCTGGAGGACCCAGGCTCCAATCTTCCCTCTGACGTGGAACCCTGCCAGGTGACCTTGGGCCAGGCACAGGCTCTTGGCCTAAACCAACTCACAGGATTGTTGTGAGGCTAAATCGGAAGAGGAGGGATATGATGTTGTAAGCTGGTTTGGGTCCCCATTGGGGAGAAAGGCAGGGCATAAATGAAGTAAATAAACAAATTGATATACTAAGGCCCTTTTTAGTGACTCTTCTTTAAATGATGAAAAAATACCTTAGATGGAAAAAATCTGCCTATATCATGCAGCAAAACAAAGGAAAAACACCCAGGATGGGACTACACTGAAACATATAGGCTTGAGTCAATATCTGGGAGATCAACAGAGGCAGAAAAGAGCTCTAGATGCCATTCCCAATTGTGCCCCTTTTCTGTGACTCATTGTTTTTATTTGTAAGCCAGAGGGCAAGACCTCTGTCATGTCTGCCTGATGTACACAGTCTGCCAGTTTCTGGGTTCAATTCAAGGTATGGGTTATCATATACAAAGCCCTTTGTTTTAATTTATTTACTTACTTCATTTATAACCCACTTTTCTCCTTAATGGGCACCCAAAGTCTACAGTTTATTATGGTGGAGACATTCTATCAGATGGTTGTTTTATAGATTCCCTCAAGAGCCGTGAGCGAAACATCTTTTTTCCCACTGCATCATTTTTTCTTCTCTGCATTTCCTAGTATTTTCAGCAATGACTTTATTGTAGTCTCACTTGCCAATCCTCAGTGGAAGTACAAAGCTTTATCATTTCACACTATAGTATGTTTTGCGGTATGACATAAAAAGCTTACGCAAGAAGTTCTTGCCATTTCTTGTTTATGTGTTAACTTGACACCACTGAGTGGTGGAAGGTGAATTTATTTCTTAACCAATATATTGGCTCCAATATTCAATTAAACAGAGTTTTTAAAAACAATCATGAAATTATGAGCAACTGGGGAGAAGTTTGGTTAGAGTTACAGATAAGCTTTTTGTTATGGAAATGGCTACCAGGGCTACCCCATGTTTATTTATATACTACAACACTTTTGCATAGCTTGCGACAGCAATAAGTAGCAAATATGGTCATCAAAATACAAGACCCTGAAGGCTGAAAAATGAGACGGGCTCCTAAAAATTTGAGCTGGCTTCTAGAGCCAAAGAAAATTTGTCAAGGCCTTTTTAATGTATTCAATGCATTTCCCATCCATTTTTGCAATGGCTTGGATCCAAATTACTATAAATGGAGTGGAGATCATAGGAAGGATCTTTGCCAAGCCTCTCTTCCCCCCCCCCCCGCCCCGGCCCCGTCCTCTCCCTGGGCTTTTGAGGGAAAACTGTTCTCAATAGACAAGGCAGGGCCTTCAGAGCAGCTCAAAACACAGCTGAGATCTGCAATGTAAGAATGGGGGGGGGGGGTTCCCTAGTAATTTCCTCCTCCTCAATACTATGCAGTCAACTCTATCTCACAGTGTTTCTAGGAGTTCTCCAGCCTTCAACACTCATTTGGGAAGAGGAATGGGGGCTTCATAAACAGGTTGGGTTCCAACAAATTAGTTCACAGCCAACTCAATTATCCTTACAACATTCCACATTCCTCTAAACTAAGACAGTTAGCATCCCGCTGTTGCAGATCGGAGGGGGAGAGGGAGACAGAGAGAAACTGACTCACTCAAGGCCATCCGCTCAGGAACTTTCTGGCTTCAGAATTTACAGTGTGTGTTTTACTAGATCTCCTTAAGAATCAGGCTAGAAATAAGCACATTTGCCATTTGGTCTATGAGTGTCAACTGTGCTAAACAAGCCTGCCCGATACCCCCTCCCTCAAAAGCTGGAAGTGACTCTGAAGCAAAGTCTTACCATTTGTCTCATAAACAAAGCAGAGAGATACCTGTTAGTTCTTTTGCTGGAATATCCTTAACTTGTTAAACTCTATGCAAATTTATGAATGAAGTCCTTGTTATTAAACCTTTAGGAGATTTAAAAGCCTCAGTTTTTAATGGAACTGTTACAAGCAACAGCCTAGCATGGTAGAAAGGAGCAGAAAAGAGGGGCAGGTGTATAAACAAACACACCGGTTGAAAATGAAATGACCTAAACACAGAACTAAATTTAACTGGACACACAGACAGCTGCAACACAAATGCCTTTAAGCATTCTGCAAAGTCAAAAACCCAACTGTACAATCTGCTGGGCATTTGGGTTTTCTGTGAAGCCCAGCCTGGGTGACCAAGACAACCATCAAGCAAGAGAGGGGCCACAGACAAATCATCTGTAAATGAAAAGCTGCTTGACTCAGGCAAACAGGTGTTAATGGACAAACATGAGGATTCTGGGGTGTGTCAAGCACTCTTATTATGGATACGGGAGGGAAACACAATAAAGCCCCTTTGTCTTGTAAAAACAGCTGCAGGGCCAACACTCAAACCTCTTACTAATAAAAAAAAGGACTGTAGCTGGAATGATTCAGCTATCTCAATGGTGGCCAACCCTTTTGGCAAGAGTGCTGCAAATCCAAAGCATTCTTGAGGCTGGAGGAAGAAGAGAAAGTATGCAGGCAGCACTCCATCTTGTCTGGGTCTCCAGGCACCTGACAAAGTGGGCCCCAGTCCACAGACATAACATCGTGTTACTCTCTAAGGTGCCACAAGGCTCCTCTATTTGTTTTTGGTGCAATGGACTAAGATGGCTAGTATTTTCCTATCTGAAGACCAAAGAAGAAAGGGAAGCAGGCAGGCATTCTTGATGAATGCTGCCCAAGCATCATTTATTACATTTTTATTTCACAATTTGTATTTCTTAGTTTTAAAAATTACTATAAACTGCTTTTGGAGCCAAATTATGGCTGAAATGCAGAATAAAATAAATAAATTAAAATGATTTTTTGCCTCTCTAGCACACAATACTGTGCATCAACAGTATCTTACTGCCACTTTTGCATTTCAGAGTGCTTTTTGCCTCCAGTAGACTGAAGCAGCTGCACAGCTGGGAAAGAGGCAGCATGACATAGTAGTTAGAGTGCTAGACTATGATCTCGGAGATCAGGGTTCAAGTGCTCTGCCTGACTTCAAGCCAACTGGATGATTTTGGGCCAGACACCTTCTCAGTCTGTAATAACTTACAGGGGGTTTGTGAGGATATAAGGCAGTTAACTTAGGACCACGTACGCCACCATGGGTGGAATGATGGGAGAAAAAATGGACAGGTAGAAGGAGAAAGAAATGTAGGCTTAACTCTGCCCCAGCCAGGTTCACCATGTCCTGTCCAGGCATGACACAAATTCCCAGTGCTTGGTACAACCAGGGCAGGATGACAACCCCAACTACTTGCTTTGCAAGCAAAAACAACAAGCTCTACTTCATCAGATACATGAACTGACATTACTACACTGCTTTTAAAACAATGGCTACCATTAAGCATTTGCAAAGTCAAAAAGGTGCTTGCACTATTCACTTGGGTTTGCATGAAAATCTAGATTAAGACAGCCAACGGGACAGAGGAAGAGTAGATCGGAGGCTTCAGTTGGCAGACTGTACACTCACACATAGGTCTAAAGTGGGGTGGAGAACCTTTTTTCTGCCAAGGGCCAATTGGGATATTTATAACATCATTCGCGGGCCATACAAAATTATCAACTTAAAAATTAGCCTGCTATATTGAACCCCGGGAAAGGCATAATCCATAGGTCCGCCCCTTTCCTGTCATTTTCTCTTCACAGTAGCAAAACCTGGAGTGTCTGCTGGAAGCTACTTTGAGGGGCTACAAACTGTCCATCCCAATGTCCACCAAATTTGCAGGGGACCTAGGCCTCACTGCCTTCTAAAGACCCCCCAAGTTTCAGAGAGATTGAAACCCAGGAAAGGCAAGATCCATGGGTCCCTCCCTTTCCTGTCATTTTCTCTTCACAGTGGCAAAAATGGGAGTGTCTGCTGGCAGCTAATTTGAGGGGCTACAAACTGACCTTCCCAATGTCCAATACCACCAAGCACATGAAGCAATAGGCACAGCCTGATTGCTTCTGCGCCACATGTCCCGTGGTGCTGCTGCCGGGTCGGGCCAGGGGCGTAAGCGCATGAAGCAACAGCCTGATTGCTTCTGCACTGCGCGTCCTGCGGTGCTGCCACCGGGTCGGGCCAGGGGCACAAGCGTACGAAGCAACAGGCACAGCCTGCTTGCTTCTGCACTGTGCAGCCCGCGGCACTGGTGTCAGGTCAGGACAGGGGGTTGTTGGGGGCTGGCACGGGCCACAGCGCCTCCTTCAGAGAGCTGCACTCGAGGTGGCTGCTGGCTCCACCTCAATGGACACACTGGCCCTGCAGGCCAGACCAAATGATTTTGCGAGCTATATCTGGCCCGCGGGCTGGACGTTCCCCACCCCTGGTCTAAAGCAAAAATACATAATTATAAACAGCAGAGCCAAAAGGCCATGGAAAATGAGATGACGACATCTCCATGCCAAGCTGAAATATATTCAAGATGAAGATAGGAATCACCCAAAACGGCAGAAAATGATGATACCGCAATCTTTCTTGCTATGGCTACACTGACATAATTACCTGCAACAGATGAGAAAGCCTTGGTTGCAATTTATGCATCAGAAAAGTTTAGAAGGACTGAGCCTGCAATCCTAGGTGTACTCGCTTGGAAACAAGTCCCATTAGATCCATTAGGCTTACTTTGAAACAAATGCGCATAGGATTGGGCTACATACATTATGTTGATGATGACGCTTAGTCACATATATGATTTCAGGTATCACTTGGTTGCATGCCATGAGCTTTTCCATTTTTTAAAACATGGCTCTGTATCTGGGGCTAGGTATAAAGCATTGTCCACTGTCAGTTTTAAACAGTACAAAAATATCCCTGCAGATGAAACTCATTTGTTAAAATAACACAGTTTACCCACAGACTATTCTCATACTAGTGCTTTGCATATCCAGGATAAATTTAGAAATTCTTTTGGGAGGATACATGTGAAAGTGTTTGATCTGAGTATATCATTCAGGTATCTTGATCAAATGTACTCCTACACAGTGAGTTTTCAGGGAATTCAGGACCTGCCTGGCAAAATGTTATACAAATTTTAGATCATCAGTCTGTGGGCTATCACACTAAGATGTGTATAAAGCCATCCTGTTTATACAAGATACACACACAACATATTGTTTACGTAAACAATTCAAAGATTAAACAGTGCATCGTGACAGAAGCTTATGTAGGCAACAGTCTATTTCTTCCAAACACGAAATTTGGATACATCTGGGTCAATATAATTCTATGGCTCTCAAACTTTTTGAAGTGGGACACATTTCTAAACTCGGGACTCACTCGCACACTAACTTCATGCTACCTTCTCCCTCCTCAGCATAAAATGCAAAAATCTTATATTGGTTAACAATTACTTATATTTTTAAGAAGTGTTATACATATATATCACTATTAAGCAATAGCCTGTATTTCAGAGCAGTTTCTCAAATTATGCATGTGGTCCCTCCTCCTGGCCTCTGTCCTGACCCACCTACAAGAGAGTTGTGGCCCACAGCTAGAAAAACTGCTGGTGTAATTGTCTGCTGCACTGGTATAATGCTATTAAGAGAACATTGTTTGTAGTGTTTTATTTATTTATTTAATTTTGGTCTGCCTTTCTCACTGGGACTCAAGGTGGATTACATAGTGTGAACCAGTACAATCAATATCAAGACATTTCAATATACACGTAATAGGTATATACCTGCAATTTGCAAGATTTAAAAAGAAAGGAAGAATGAATGAAAAGAAAGGTTTAAAGATGAAACAAAGCATAGGCAAATTCCATGACTGATTAAACAACACAGGAACTACCCAGTAGGATCATGCTTATAGCAATAAGTGTATGGTCCCTCACCCTTTACAGCAGGGGTGGGGAACATCATTTGGACTGGCCCGCGGAGAGAGACAAGTGGTGGTGCTGAGAGCAAATCCCCCGATCCCACCCACTCCCACTTGGCGGGGGGTGCACTCCTTTGGGGGCGCGCTCTTGCACTGCGAGAGCAGGCAGCAGCGGCAGTGAAAACAGGCCACTCTCGCTGCCGCCGAGAGCAACCCGCAGCGCTGGCAAAAGCGGCCTGCACTGCCATGAGAGCAAGCGGCGGCTGCAGCGGGGGCGCTGGCAACAGCTGCTGCCGCCACCGCCACCACGAGCGGGTCACAGCAGTGGCGGCAGGGAGAAAGGGGCCCCATCGCCCTTTCTTCCGCATGTGTGATGGCGCTCCCAGAAGTGACATCATCACACACGCTGTGTGACGTCTTTTCCAGGAGCGCCGTCACGCGTGTGGAAGAAAGGCCGCTCCCCACGCAGGACAGAACATAAACTTGGCCCTCAGCAGAAAAAAGGTTCCCCATCCCTGCTTTACAGCAATAGTAGTAAAGTCTATGGTCCCTCACTGTTTACAGCAATAGCAGTAAAGAGCTACAGTATTAAGCACTTATATACTGATGCAAAATATTTCATAGTTCAAGAGCCTGTAAGAGATAAATACGAAGCAATAGATGAAAGCCATCCTTATGAGTCAAAAACCAGGTAAAAGAGCATGATAAGATTTCCAGCAAGGATAGTTGGGGCAAGGAGCCCCAACTCCAGGCAGAGCTGTGACATAGAGGAAAATAAGGATTTGACTCCAATCTCAGCTGGCCTTTCCTCCCAGAACTGCTATCTGTACCATTGTGAGAACAAACTTTAAAAAAGCCACAGCACGCTACAAGTTGATTCGGAGATCCCTATGGCAGCTATTTACCAAGTTAAAAAATGCACTGAAGATCCAGTCATAGTTATTTCAATGCCTGTTTCTAAAATTCCCCAGTTGCTAAGAATGCCCAGTTAGAAGTACAGAATTGGAAAACACTAATTGGAACATCTAAGTCCTTAGGCCTAACCTGAGGTAAGGAATCACATGCCAAGATTGCAGATAAGGCCACAAAACAAACAAACCCACCCAACCTCCAAGCCCATACATATCTACCAACATACCCCAGAGCACTGAGAGGGTTCTGGCAAGATAGTAATCCTGAAGAAATATCTTCTTCAAACAGTCAGCTACAAGGCTGCCCCCACAACCCAAGATACCCCCAACAAATATCTTCTTTAGAAGTTCAGAGCATGGTTACATTAAATTCCACCTCCCGAGGGAAATCTGGTTGCTCCTGCACAATATGCCAAGTACGTGAAAGAAGAACAGTATTGGCAAATAGGCACATATAGGTCCCAGCCCATTAAGGGTTTGAAAAGTAGAAGTAGGCCATTGAATCAAGGTCAGAAAGAAACTAATTGATGCAATCAATTGATGAAATCAATTGATGCAATTGATCTAGTCTAAACCTAATATGACTAAAGGGGGGCAGGGTGAGCTAAACATAATTAGCAAAGAATTCTTAGCATCCTCACCAACAATTTCCCAAATATCTGGACGGAAAGCTATGTTAGTTAAACTGCTATTTTAAAAAAGGATAGCAAAAAGATATATCCACAGGGGACAAGCCACCTCTCCCAAAGTTTGTTCAAAAAACACAACTTCAAAATGTAAAAGAAATGTAAGCACACTTGATAGCAGCGTTATTTTGAATGAGCAACAATGGTTCCATGTCACTCTGCACTAAGCGTACATGTCAGAATCCAGCCGCCAGCCATGCCAACCTCTACGGATCAGATTTTTCTTTCCTTAATGAGTATGTGATCTTCTGCAGAGTACATGATCGGTTGTAATATTAACAGATCACAATTGTTGTAAGAGAGAAACATATTCAACTGTGGCACCTTCTCTTATGGAAACCCACTGCCATGTACCATAGCTGTTACAAAGACTGCGGTTAATTCAGTTAGATAAGTGCGCGGCACACAACAAACACTGGTGGCATATTCATATTGATTGCTTATAAAGTCTTGTAGGTTTAATTTAGCCACAACGTCAGGAAAAGTAACAGAAATTCCTTGGCATCAGTATCAGAAAAAATATCTTTAGTACCACATCAGCAGCCACACTGAAGACTTCAAAGCAATCAGCCTTACCTTCAAAGCCCTCCCCCCATAGCCTTGCCTGGCTAATTTCTCCTGTTGATACCAGAATACAACCCTGTCTGTGATTTTTGCTCCTCCAGCTGTGCCATCCTCAGATACCCTCAAACAATTCCACCCTTTCTCCCTTGTTGCCTCTTATGCCGCCTCCCAGAATACCTCTGTGATATCACTTCCTTCAAATCCCTCCTCAAAATCCATCCAAAATCCTTTTTCATGAAAAATGAGGAATCTTTAGTCCAATGGCCCACATCAAAACAAAGTTTAATTAGAATGCTTCTTCCTCCTCTACTTGTTCCCTACCTCAGCTTCCCTTCCTCTCCTTTATTGTCTTCCATGGGTCCATTTTTAAATTGTAAGTTCCATGGGGCAGAGACCTGCTCTTGTACTTTGTAATGCACACTGATGTCACCTCTAGCAGGTTTGGAGAAGTGGCCTACAAATCTTCTAAGTAATAAATGGTACAGTATAAACATTTTTGTATTGTTTGTCATGCAATTCTGTACGTATTCATTTATGCTATTTATACCCCACTTTTCTCCACAGTGGACCCAAGTTGGTTTACATCATTCTCTTCCATTTTAGCCAAATAATAAACCCTGTGACGTAAGTTAGGCTGCGAGTGTGTGACTGGCAGGGTGGGAATTTGAACCTGCGTCTCCTAGATCCTAGTCTGACACTCTAACCATTATACCACACTGGCTCTCATTTGATTTCACATTCTTCCCCTTCACACTGCTCTATCAGTTTAGCCTTCATTTGAGTTTAAGTTTTATACTACTGTTTAAAAAGCAGGAATTCAAAAAACAAGCTGAACTTTTCTGTGAAAAAAATCACTATATAACTGAGCAAATTAAACCTTGAAAGATTTGGTCTTTCCCTACTTATATTGAGATCTTAAGACTTTTTTCCTGTATCTAATTCCTATGATTTCAAAAAATAAGCAACTGTCCTGGAAACAATGATCTCTGTTCTCACCACACTGTGAAATAGGCAGGTAAGTATCAACAGCATATCCGTATGAACTTCCAGAAAGAAAATATTTGTTACAGGGTAAAAACTAAGGAATGGCATTAGTCACTGCAATTGTCCACACTTCCAAATTATCTTCCAATATATTTACAATTTACAAAGTAAACAGAAGCCTCTTAATGGGTGAGTGAGCTCCTTGGCATACATGGAACTGATTACAGGTAGCAAAGATCAAAGAAAATCTAGCGCTTGAACTGCAAAACTCTCAACCTGTATTTCAAAAATACCTCATTAATATTACTTTTTGCATCCACACACAAACGAGATGACAATTCACCTGCCTTGGAGGTATTTTACCCTATAATGAGTGATACTCGGTGGCTCCAAAGCCACACATGCCTCTTTCACATGTCACCTGTGGCTTTTCTGAGCACTATTTCCTAATGTAGGGAATGTGTGCACGGCTGTTGCCCAGTAGGGCTTGTGATTGGCAGGCTGTTCCCACCAACAGAGGAACTGGTATACTGTGAGCCTCATGCTAGGGATGGAAGTAAAATGTTGTTTTTTTGATTGATGGTAATTGTGAAAGTGGCTCTCCTCAAGCCAAGGACGGAATACGACGGCTGTAAAATATTTTACTTTAGATACGCAGTGTTGGCTTAAAAACACACTGAACTGAAAAGTGACAAGTGCAAATGCTAATTATTATATAACAGCTTGCTGTGAAAGAGAAAAAAAGAGAGGAGAAATTTTCAGAACAAGCCCTCTGAAATAACCAAGCCTGAGAAATCAGGCGGACAGACAACTCATCAGCAATATTTAGAACTGGCAAGTGCTAAACCAAACTTTCTGCAACCCCTCTGCTGCTCTCTGGCATCACTAAATAAAGCGGAGCATCGTGCATATTACACTTTGATGCTCAAAAAGTGCTTGAGATTTGCATAGCCTGACCAGTTTGGGAGCATCAGAGCAACTCCCTTTTGGGGTACAGTTCGCAATGATACACAAACACACACAGAACTCAGCATATCCGATTCCTGACATATGATAGAATAGCATATTTTAAAATCCAAATGGGAAAGGCAATCTGAATACTCCCCCCTCCCCCAAATCTCACAACCAGAACAAATGAGCTCGCTCTAATGCACCTACAGTTCGGCATTACCTGCTTGCATGCTGAAATATCTACAGAATATACTTTCACCAGCACCAAGATAGAAAATGAACAGAAGCCAGGCCACACTCACTCTATCAGACCATCTTTCATTTTTTCTCCCTTCTTTATAAGCCAACTTCTTTATTTCACAAGGAAACGGGGATGTTTTCGGTCTTTAAAATTACAAATTTTTCTTTACCACTCATCTTTATTTCAGCTTCCAACAGAAACAAGCAAAAGTGCTCATTTCAGAATTTATTTACATTCTACTATTAAAGGCCTAAGCTTTTCTAAAGCGGATAACAGAAATGACCCCCATCTCAACAGATTCTCTGTCAGTACCCAATATTATTTGGTGCATGGGGAGGGAGGCACAGGATTTTTAATGCAGTAAAACCACACTTCTCTCGTCGGTTCCTAGCGTCTGAAACTACAACCAATCAGCAAGCAGCTATCATTTACAAACACGGAACTTAAGCCTGATAGGAGCCATACCATTGGCCTGAGCAGAACCCCCTTTTACATGCCCTCAAATAACCCTCCCTGGTTCCTCCACAATAGACACCTCTTGGGGAAAGAATGACACTGAAAATAAACCCCAGATCACCCCGTAAGTGACTCCGACAACCCTTCATATAAGGTCAAATTCTGTTTGGCCTTCCCGGATTGGAGCACCCCCCCCTCCCCGCACACAATTTTAAGCCAGCAAGCCTTTACTCACCAGATCTTCAAAGCTCCTTCGGTGCTCCTTGCCCTGCCAATCCAGACGTCTTGGGATCAGCTGTGGGTGGGGGGTAGCCGTTAGAGCATGTATAAGTGAAGGAGAGGAAATAACTATTCCCCCTCCCCAATTTCCCCCTCCAGCAAAGCCTTCAATGATTCTTAACACACAGGGCTTCCATCTTCCCCCTATGCCACCTGCACCCAACCGGAAAAGTCCAAGACTTACCTCCCCCACCAGCACCCAACCAGAAAAAAGTCTAAGACTTACCCCTCACACACCAATTTAAAGAAATCCAGGGGGAACATAGTTTAAAAAAAGAAAAGACACAGAGGACCAACTCTTAAACATTATGCTGTCTTGAATGGTGACAAGAGGTAATCCTTATTGGTGACCTGTACTAAAGGGCAGTTCTTCACAACATACAGGACGTCCGGCTGACTCAGCAAAGGTTCCCCATCCTGTCCATTAATCAAAACACTGGGGAGGGGGCGGAAATTGCCCTCTTTTTTCAAGTCCTGTTCATAGTGGGAAGTTATTCATAATTACACTTGCATCCCACCCTCCCTCCAAGGCAAAGCAGCGCACACAAGTTTCCCCATCTCTTTATCCTCACAACAACCTCACAAGGCAGATCTGGCTAAAAGCAAGCCAACAGCTCAAGGTTACCCAGTCAGCTTTCACAGGGAAGGGAGCATTTGAACCCCAGGCCTAATTCCACACCACACATCCTACCGGCTTTGGGACGAAATTTTAAAAAGCCTCCCGCAGAACTTTAGTAGGAGAAGCGAGTGAGCAAATGTGTGTGTGTGGAGGGGGGGGGGGTGGAAAGAGAAGTCCAGTGGCACTTTAAAGCCTAACAAAATTTGTTCCAGCATAAGCTCACTTCATCAGATGCACGACAGCGTCCTTCTATAACAAATCTATACTCACAGCTACAAGCAACAAAAAGAAATAGCAGCCAACTGGGGGGGCAGGACGCCCCCCAACCCCTTTTAAGGGCTGGAGAGAAGTCACAGGAGGAGGAGTCCACCCCCTTCCCTGCTCAGCCCCAGCCCCCACCTCCCCAGGCCCCCCCCCCCAGCCCTCCTGGGCATTACCTGGTGCTCTTCCAGCTCCTCCACCAGCACCTGAGACAGAGAAGACACAAAGGGGCGTGAGGGGCCGCCGGGGGTCCCACTTCCCCACCCCACCGCCCCCGGGCTCTTTCCTCGGGAGTCGGCCCTGCTCTTTCCTCTCCGGGGTCACAGCCTTCGGGGGAACGGGGGGGGGAGGCGGGCGAGCCCCCCGCAGGCCGGCCCAGCAGCCCCTTCCCGGGAGCCTCACCTGGGCGGATTTCTTGCACGGGCCGGACTGGAGGAAGCGGGCGATCAGGTAGTAGAGCTCTGAAAGGAGAAAAGGCAGGGTAAGGCGGAGGTCGGCCGAGGGGAGCGGGCAGGGCAGCCGCGGCGGGCGCGGGCGAGGGACCCACCGGCTTCCAGCTGGGTCGGCGCGGCCGCCGCTGGGGCCGCCATCCTCGGGGCTGAGGGAGCAGGCCCGGCGAGGAGGGAGGCGGGCGGGCGGGCGAAGCCGAAAGGCGCCCCGCCGCTGTCGCCGGGATGGGAAGACGGTTTGGCCGAGGAGCGGCTCCTCTCTCACGGCCGCCCGGAGCAGCCCCGCCGGCGGGGGTCGTCAAGCGCCGCTCGCCGCCGCCGCCTCATCGCCCCGGCGCCGAAGGCTCCATGGAGGGAGGCAGGCAGGCGGGAGCCCCGGCGCGGCACACTCCGACGGGCTGCCGCGCCGGAGGGGAGGCGAGGAGAGGCGGACGGAGAGAGGGAGCGAGACAGCGGCTCGGTAAAGGGGGGAGCCTGGCCGGGGGAGAGAGGCAGGCAGGCAGGCAGGCAGGCAGGCGGCTGCGGGAAGCCTCCGGCCGCGCGGGGGCGACGGAGCAGGCCGGCCTGCGCGGCTGAGGCGGCCCTCAGGAAAGGCCGGGCGGAGGAAGGGGCGGGGAAGGGGAAAGGGGAGGCTGCGGCCTAGCTGAGGCGAGGCGCGCCTGGGCCTGTGCTGAGGGCCGCCCTCGCCTCGTTCTGCGGCGCTCGCTTCGCGGGTGGGGGAGCGAAATCACCCCTGAGGGGAAATGAGCGCAGCGGGCCGGCCCTTGCCGGGACTCAGATGGGCCCTGCTGGCCGTCGTCTTTCAGCCCCGCGGGGAGAGGGGTGGCAAGCCGGACGGGCGGCCTTCGCGTTAGGGGCAGGGGGGCTGCTGGCTGGTTTACTGAGAGAGGGTGGGAACTATAAGTGACATGGAGCTTTTGAGGGACAAAGTACATTAAAACGGGGTGCTTTCGATGCTTTTGGACATGCGTTTTGTTCTCTCGAGCGTTAGGAAATGGTTAGTTGGTTGGGGGGTAGGAATATGTTGTATGTTGGTTTGGTTTTTATGGTAAAGGGTTGGTTTTGGTGACTTGTATGTGAGCGTCTTATTTCATTGCTTATGGGGTACATATATGCACAAAACGGGGTGAGCTTGTGGTCTCAGGTAAGAAATAAGGGGTTTCCGGTCTTACTTACGGGAAAGGGTTGAATACCTCCTCTTTCCTGTAAGGGAAATACTGATAGAAGAAGGTGTAAATATTCATTTTCATTTTTCATGTTAACAGTGACAGATTATGAAAGAAGAGCAAGATCTGGCTCTAGTGACAACTTAAAGAGCAACTAGATTTCCAAATCTCCATTTGTGGACAGGAACGAGTTCTTATGTCTCCCTTTTCCCATTCTTTATATCTGACTCAATAAAAGAAGCCACATCCTCTAATGTGCAGGATCTGAGCAAGTCTGTTAATGATAGGACGTTTTGGAGGTCTTTCCTTCATAGGGTTGTTATAGGTCAGAGACTTGACAACACATAACACACACATATCTGATGAAGGGAACTTTTATTCTTAAAAGCTCACACCTTGGAAATGTAGTTGGTCTTTAAGGACGCAGATTTTGCTCTTTGACTGTAGACCAACATGGCTACCCACCTGGAACAAGAAGAGTCAGGGTTAGACTTCAAGAAGTGTACCTTTCTAATACGGGTTCAAGAGCGGATTTGAATCCCAACTCTGCCCTGGAAACTCACTGGGTGACCTTGATCCAGTCACACACAGTCAGTCCAACCTACCTCAAAGAATTGTTCTGAAGATAAATGAAAGAAGGAAGAATGATGTAAGCTGCTCTGTTGTCTCCACTGGGGAGAAAGGCAGGGTATAAATGAAGTAAATAAATAAATATGGGGGTCATGCTGGTAGTTTTTTACATTACAGTAATTCTTGATGAGGAGTATCACTGTCTACTTAATGCAGATACGTGGGGGGAATGTTGGCGTTGCTGGTTTTGTGATCAAAATAAATGGAAGTCCTCCATGTTTAAATGTAGCAGAAGTGCATTCCTAGCATATTGTAAGATAAAAACTGGAATAAGAGGGAGGCTGACGCTCTGCCTCTTAATGATAGAAGTATATGGGGGGAAGGGGTGTTACTGGCATTCTTTGTATGGATAAAAAAACTTAAATGTTCACAGAAGCAGCCAATCTTTATTGTCAGAAATACAAGAGAGGGTTATTATAAGCCACAGTGGTATTAATGGCAATTTCTGGATAGATCTTGCCATTAATACCACTGTGGCTTATAATAACCCTCTCTTGTACTTCTGACAGTAAAGATTGGCTACTTCTGTGAGGCAATGGCAAACCATCCCGTAACAAAAGTCTGCCAAGAAAATGTCATGATGCGATTGCCCCCACCCCCCATGGGTCAGTAATGACTCCATGCTTGCACAGGGTCATTACTGGATAGGTCTAGATTTCTGAGAAATAAATAAAAGAGGTGACAGGTTTGTTGGTTTTTGACATTCTGTCAAAAACAAGCAAATGGCTAGTAGCCTGTGCAGCTCAGGAATATTTCAAAAATGAGCTCAGATTCAAACGGTTCTTACAGGATTATTTTAAAAATTGTTTTAAACAGAGAGAAGGCTGCAGATCAAAATATTAAAAGCTGACCATTTTATGTTGTTTCTAGGCCATATTTGTTATCAAGAGGCTATTGCTGGAATGTTTCAGCTCAAATATTGAGAATTAAGGTCTTGCCCTGCATGTGTCATAGGGGACATTTGCAGATTTTTTTAAAAATGCAAGTACAGCATTTCAAGCAGTAAGGGAATAAGACATGCTTTTGTGTTGACAGACACGTATTGTAATCTGCAATTCCTCCACCCACATAAGGAAGTAGTTAAAGAGTTGCTAAGAAAAGAACTGACTCAGTCCCTGACATACTCTAACAGTGGAATCTTAAGCAGAGTTACTCCAGTCTAAGCCCATTGAAATCAGTGGTGTTAGACTGGAGTAACTCTTCTTAGGATTGCACTATAAATTATGTTGCTTGCATTTAACGATTAGTCTCTTATGTTCACATAGAACTCTTTCCCACTCTATTAGATGGTTAATTCTTCTCTTACATCGTCATATAGCCTTCTTAACATCACAAGGAAGGAAGAGTGCAATAGTTTGTTAAAGGCAGTTTCTCACATGCTGTAGCAAACCTGAGTTTGCCATTAAGTGTACATTCAACAGAGAACCACAGCTAGACTTGGCTATCTATTATGTATCTCTATAATACATATATTGTCCAAAATCTATTTGTAGCATTTGAATATTACATGGTTAGATAAATGCCTACAATATATAATGTGTGAAGCACATCCAATTCTTTGGAAATACCAGCTTCTTTATGGAAACCAGTGTTTTTTAACTAGTAGCCCTGACCTGGATCGTCCATGTAGCCTGATCTCGTCAGATCTCAGAAGCTGAACAGAGTTGGCCTGCTCAGTATTTGGGTGAGAGACCACCAAGAAAGGTCAGAGTTGCTGCACAGAGGCAGCCTATGGCAAACCACGTCGGTCTCTTCCCTTGAAAACCCTATGGGGTCACCATAAGCTGACTGAATTGGCAGCACACACACAAAAAGCCTACTGTAGCTAGTGATGAGTCATGCTTCAAGAACAATATTTTGACTGAGGAAATTTTGCTTTATACCACACCAGTTAATTTCACTGGAAAGACTTTAAAATTAAACATTACCCTGCTGATCTAAAAAAACCCTGTTTCCTGAATTATTTTAACAAACTAGGAAAAAATTAAAAAATTAAATGAAAAATTCTTAAAAGTGGGTCTAGTGAATGTACATTGTCTTTGGGTGTCTCTCACTAACTAAAATGCTAAGGAACACCAGCTGACTTTCTTCTGACTTACGATGGCATCCCAAAAGTAGCAACAGCTACTTTCCTCGCCGTGCTTTCTGCCCTACCTTTCTTTTCCTACTGTTGGATCATTTTTATGGGAAATCTAGCAATGAAGAGGTGATATGAATTTGGTTTTCCAATGGGCTCAGTTGTAAAGGAGATAGCACTCTGTTTCTATCAAAGAGCCTTTTCGTGCAAAACCCAGTAACCAATGGGCCTTGCAGCAAGTAATTTAGAATAAACAGAGAATTGCATTTCCAAACTTTTTAGTACATTCAGTGTGATTAGCTGACCTTAAGCAGTCTCGAATGCAGCATATGCCATCTTTTCATTTTTGTTGGATAGTTGCGGAGTCTAATCCACAATGTATGGAATATAAATTGAGCACTTTATTTTCTATTGTAGTGTATTCAGTATCAGGATAAGTACGGGAAGAAAAGATAAATTAAATTTGAACATGGAGCGTTTTTATCTGCAATTGTATCAAGTTTTAAATTTAGCTACTTTTATGTACTGGATAATGTAAGGCAGAGCTTTGAGCAAGCTCGGACAAATCTCTCTAGATAAAGAAAAGATGAGGGGCCCTTCCTTGCCTCAATGGGGACAGGGAGTGGGAGACTCTTTAAGGATACATAGATTTTAAATCCATCCATACATAAAACGTCTGCATAAAGTACCTTATATAAAAAGGATTTTCGAGACTCGAAAACCACCTTGGACCAAAGCACCCAGGGAGATCCAACTGGATCGACCTGTACCACATTAGAAAGCTATCTCATTACAAGCAAACAAAAATGATTAAAATATTTTCATAGTAGAGCAGCCATAATGCTAAATATTATTAGAAAGGGAGGTGTAAAGGAATAATAAAAGAAAAAGGATTAGGACTAACACAAAGAAAGGACTGGGATGAAAGAAGGAATGCATCAAGAGGAATCATTACTATGTTGTATATCAATAATATCTCTGTTTTGCATCTGGTTAATCCCATAGCTTTTTATATGTTGTACATGCTGTGAACATGCCCATTACTCTTCAGTACATCATACGTTCACAAGTGAAAGCTTATCTAGCCACTGTTCTACCTTTCATTATATTTGCATTTACTTATTTATATAGCCATTTATCTGTTATCTAAGGGACAACAATTTAGAAATGGTGTAAATTGTTACTTTGAAAGAAGAAAGACACTAATTGTTCTTGCAAGACATCCCGAAGTTTCAAAATAACTGAACAAATCTACCCAGTGTGTGATAAAATTCCCCGAGTGGTGTCACAATGCCATTGCTTATCATTAGGTTTCACGCCCATTCTGGACAGCCTGTATTGACATTTTGTTGAATTAAAGGATCCAGTGTCCAGCCTTTGCTCTTGATGTTTCCCCCCATGCTATCCTTAAAGAGGACATCCTGCATTTAAATCAATCACATGCTTTATGGCAAAATACTCTAGAAGCTTTGACTGGGTGTAAAGTTACATTTGCTTGGGCTGTAAACACAGGAAACCCTTAAAGATGAAAAAGATATGGTCATGGAGTTTCTTGGCTTCTTTCACATTTATATATGAGGAAATAATTTGTAAACTATGATGCAGATGGTATCTTACATCAGGCAAAATGATCTTTTTCTATAAAGATCCCATTGTTCCTCAGTTTTTTTGTACAGAGGCGCATATTATTGCATATGCAGTTGACACACAATAATTGCAGTCCTTCTGGAATGAAGTACTTTGCATTGTAGAGAAGCATCAGGTATCACAAACAGTCCACCTGTAGATTACATGTTGGTTTAAATGTGTGAATTTATGTACAGAAAAGCTGGCCTGCCACATGAGTGTTGCAAAGGGAGAGGAAAGCCAGGATGTTTTGTATTAAAACCTTTGCAGATGAATTGAGTACAAAGCAGTATTTTTAGGAAATACATGTTATAAATCATAGTTGAGTTTACAGGAAATGAATCGGTACTGTTGATCTGGTGATATTTAAAGGGAAATGGGAGGTTGGTTTGATTTGTTGGGGTTTTTAATTCAATTGATTTAGAGATGCTTCAGTCTACAGTTAGAATGAGGTTCAAAAAGAGTTTGCATTTTGAGGTTCACTTTCTTCTTCCCATGAAAATATTCTAACGTTCAATATTTTAAAATATGGTCTCTGAATGATTAACAAGAGACTGGTAAGCACAGAAATAACACATAGAAAACTATTCACTTTTTATTATGCCTGTTGTACCCCTGAGGTCTCATTGGCAACCCATCAGCATTCTAAATTTGTTATATATTCCAAGGATCTTCCAATATTTTGTTTGGTTAGTGTCTCAATTTCTTTTCATCATGAAGCCCAGGCAGTGAATTTCCATAGGTTATTGTTCAAATTTCCATTTGATCATAGATGGATTATGATGTTGTCCTGCCCACGGGCACACTTTGAGTTATTCTACTTTATAGTCTGACAAATTACCAAAATCCTCCAGGTCTTTTTAATCTTTGAATTAACTATGCTTTCTAAACTTGGTCTCTGTATGGATATGAAACCTGATTATTTTCTCCAGTGCTGTGAAAACCTACTCTCAATTTCTAGAAAACACAGTAACTTTGTGATACTAATTCTGAAGTCATTTGTGTTCCTAGACTTCTATGGAACTGTATCCAGTTCCATTCACCAAACAGATGGTTGGTACTAAATGTCCTTGGGCCAGTCACTAACCTCGCAGCTTGCCTACCTCGCCTGGTAGGTGAAAAGATAAAATAGGGGAAGAGACCCTATGTGCACCACTCCAAGTTCTTTGGAGGAAAGACAAGGTGCTAACATCTGTTGGAGAAAAAGTGTGTTTTGAATCAAAGATGCTCATGTACCCACAGATTAAAGCAGATGATTTGTACTATCAGAGCTGACTGCGCTAATTGTTGAGGATGGCACGCATATAAGCACTGTCCAGAATTATCATTCATTATGTATTTGTCTTCAGCAACTGCTACCAGTAGGAACCCAGCACGTCGTATGTTACAGCCATAATATTTTGTGGTCACTCCTATACATGTCCCAAAAATGGATGCAAGAAAATTGGCTGCTTCCTGGTTACTAGGAGCAAATCTAAAGAAAAAGGTCTACCATGTTATCTGAAATAGTGTGGCCTGGGTATACATGGGCTTATGTGGCACAATGGGTTGAATCCAATCAGCTCTTCCACTGATGACAAAAGGCTGCATGGACAAAATTCACATGGGATTGGGGGCTGTCTGTGTTAATGAAGAGACTTGGGCTAGATTGAGTGAAAAAACTGGCTGTAACCCAATGAATCTTTGTGTGTCCCAAACGTTCTGTTGTGGGCTACATTCAGGCAAGCAACTCTGCTGGTCTGATGTTTAGATAAGCTCTACATGTCCTAAGTTGCCTAAGTCATCATAGAGAATTACTAATAAAAGACTAACGTGGCATTGCCTAGCAGTTAAGCTGTGAAGGAGGAAATCCCCAGTTCAGACAGCATTGGGCTCACCAAGGTGTTTGTTTTCCCATACAAGGACAGGCTTGTGTAGTTCACCCATTGCTGCAGTAGTTGCCATATACAGCACAGAGGCAATCGGTCTTTCGTGTGGTGGGTTTCCCCATAGTTTCTCTGCCGGAGTCCCCCAAGTAGCTGGCATATCCCCCTACCCCCAGGCTTTTTAGGGGTGTTTTTTAGGCAGTTGAATATCATAACAATTCAACAATATATCAGGTTCTCTAAATTCCTAGCTTTCATTCTTAAAAAAAGCAAATCTTTCCCCTTCTCAACAAAAGGGACTAGAGACCTTTTCTTTAAAAAATGAAAATGGGGAATGTGGAGAGCCTGATCACAGATTGTTATAAGGATACTCAATTGCTTTTTTAAAAAGCTTCCTAATGGGGGAGTGGCCTGCAGCTGAGAAAATGGCTGCCATGTGGGTGGGACCAGGAAAATCAGCAATTTCCCACTACATGGCAGCCATCCGGTCTTTGCTGTGATCTGTACAGAACTTGGGAGCAAAGCAGGTTTGGGAAAGATTGGAGAAAAAACAGATGCCCCAGAAGGTACACAAATGTGCCATGATACTCTGGAGAAGCAGAAAAATAACCTGCTGCCAAGCAGCTGGGGCAAATAGCCCATGTAGAAATGACTAGGTGGCTTTATGTAAGCCATATCTCTCAGCCTGTCTATGGGTAATGCCACCCTACCAAACAGTGTTGTTAAAAAAAAGTTATGTGAAGTGCTGTTTGGGGAATTATGGAAGGTCAATTCCAGCATCTTGAGTTATGCTTGGAAATGCCTTGCACTCAATGCATATTTGAATCCTAATGGGTATAACATAGTTATGGCAGCTCCCCTTGTCTCTCTTGAATCAAACCATATTTTTTGTACCAGCTGATGTGTCTGAAGTTTTCCTGAGGAGCTTCACACACAGCACATTGCAGTAGTTTATCTTTGTGGTTTCAAAGTCACAAGCGACACTTTTACGTGTGAATCAGAAAAATTATTGTGGCTTCCTTACTAGATGCAAAATGCATTCTTAGCTGTTGCTGTGACATAAAAATCCAGACGCCATAGAGGATCCAGCCCAACTTTGCAGACAACCCAAGCATTTCCTTGCAGTGCCAATGTCTTCAGAAATGCCATTGAACCAAGATGCCACCTGAGATGTGTTCGCCCTAGTGTTCTCCATGGCACCATAGAAATCATGGAGCAGGCAGTTCAGGTTGTTTGGTGCAGGTTGTTTGGGCGTCATCGCTGTTCTAAGCAGGCCTCCTTGATCCATAAATGAATTGCCTGAGGAAGCATTAATGACAAATGGGCATCCACACATGTGCATGCATGAGAGAGAGGCTGCCACAGCCCTGCCAGCTAGGTTCAGCCTCTGATTTTGTGGACCCATTTCATAATCCAGGTGAGTAGATTAAAAACTTTCACCTTTTTAATGAATAATTTCGCTGGATGAGAAAAATCTCTGGGTATTATAACTGAAACAAGGGACAAATGATGATAGTTCTATCAAGAGGGCCTGGGAAGGGGAATTGGGAGGGACACCATAAACTGAGCTCTCCCTAAGGGAAATAACCCCTTCTGGACCACACTGGTGACTGTAGATTGGGCAAGCAGTACCGTTGCATCTTCCTCCACCAAGGCACTTCTGTCCTAGATACGTGTGCTGCTTTCAGTCTAGGAAAACCAGGTTTGAATCCTTCCTCTGCCACGGAAGCTCATTGGTGTCCTTGAGCTAGTCGCACAGTCTCATCCTAACCTATCTCATAGGGCTGTGATGATAAAATGGAAGAGAGGAGAATGATGTAAACTGCTTTGGGTCTCCGTGAGATAGGCGAGGTATCAGTGGAATCAATAGATAATTCACTGCCTCCCTCCTCTCTTGCTGAATCCAGGTCTGTTCTTCCCTTAACCTCAGCTTCTAATCCTGCCCCCTTTCTCCCTCCACCATTCCAGATATTTTCCCGAGTACACTCTTAATTTCTGTTTCCTACATTTCCTTCTCCGGAATGGCAGGTGGAAGGCCTTTCCCATACAGCTATTTTTGTTTTGCTTTAATTTGGTAAAATCTGAGGGGCCATCTTGCATTATAGGAATGCCTCCCCTAGATGGCGCACCATAACCAAGAACTGCTCTGAGTCCTATCAGGTATATGTTGAAAAGGCTGGTTTTAGAGGCCCTCTTCTTTGTTTCACAATTGTGTTTCAGAATTCCCCTTGTTCGGAAACATACAGGCTTTGTAAATACGCTCGCAAATTATTTGAGCCATTCAGAGTCTTGGAGAAAATGTCTCCCGTGAGGCATTATATAATCTGCCGTAGCCTGATTTGTATCACAGAACATCTATGGCAGCCATCATGTTCTGTCTCCTGGCAATCTACTGGCACACTTTTGATCTATAATAACAGCATCTCTTATTCAAACAAACTGGACACTGTTTTCTAAACAATGTGATTTTAAACCTGTACTATGGATGATGTATGTAAATACGTTCAACTAAACATGGTTAAAATATTTTTAAAAATTGGCTGGTGATAGATATTGGTGTGGGAAAGTATTCTTAAGTATTTTTATCATATGTTTTAAGGGTTGTAATCTGGCACTGAGATTCTGGGCCTGGCTCTGAAAGCAGACTTTGATGAAGGCACGACCCGACTGCCTCTTATTAAAGGCCACGCCCAAGGCATCTTCCTCCTCAAGGCAAATGTTATTTTTCCTTATACAAAACTATTTCTGCCCCTACATCCCCTCTTCCTTCATCTGTTTAGCTTCCAAAACTTTTGACGAAGGCAGTAGATGTGTCCAGCTCTTCAGATCTTACAGATTCCAGCCAGTCTGTTTTGTTTTGAAATCTAGGCATTTCTTATGGCAATTCTTTGGCTAATATTTGTGCCTTTTCTCCACGTAGCTCTTTTAAAGCCAGTTCCTCTTTAATGCCACATTCTTCTTAAAAGCAGCCTTGGACTCTCCTGAAGTTTCTGATGTTCTTTCAATATGCCTATAATCAGGGCTTTTTTTCTGGGAAAAGAGGTGGTGGAACTCAGTGGGTTGCCCTTGGAGAAAATGGTCACGTGGCTGGTGGCCGAGCGGCGCAGAGGGCAATCTCAACTCCCCTCTGTCTGGAGATTAGGGGGCGGGGCCACCAGCCACGTGACCATTTTCAAGAGGTTCCGGAACTCCCTTCCACCGTGTTCCTGCTGAAAAAAAGCCCTGCCTCTAATGCTCTTTCTTCAAGCGAGTTTGTTTCCTCGTTGCTTCAGAGGTCAGGGATGGATAGTAGGTCTGTAGGCCAGAAACAGTTTCATTGTTCTCTTGTCAGTATTCCCAAATGTTAATTATGGTGTAGTAAAAGTAGCCCATCATTTTATTCGTAAAGAAGAACATCTCTTTTCTTGACAGGGTGTGAATGAGTGAGAGAGCGGGAATGAGTGAGAGAGCTATTATGTATGTTCAACAACAACAACAACAAAGCCTTTATTGGCATATCTCAGGTTATCAATACAGTACAGAAATATAAAGGTAACAAGGGTAATATTACGTATGTTAATATTGTGTGCATCTTTGGTGTTTTGTTTGTATCAACTGAACTGTGCTTGACTGAATCATGGCCCTTGCATTGACTTGTTGAGCCTGACTTTGTATGAAATCTTCCTGTTATGTTGTAAAATGTTATATTGTGTGATCTCTCAGTTAGAGTGCTGTAACATGCTCACTGTGGGGCTGCTTTTGATGTTGTCGGGGAAGTTTAGTTGGTGGAAACCATAGCAGCCTGCCTTTTGACAGGCATTCCATTCCATTAGCACATTATCTCTATATTAAAACTGGTGCCTCTTAGGTTCTGGGTTTAGTTCAAGGTGCTAGATCTTACCGATAATAGCCAGTTTGGTGTAATGGTGTAATGGTTAAGAGCACAGGACTCTAATCTGGAGAGCTGGGTTTGATTCCCCACTCCTCCACTTGAAGGCAGCTGGGTGACCTTGGGCTAGTCACGGCTCTCTGGAGCTCTCTCAGCCCCACCCACCTCACAGGGTGTTTGTTGTGGGGATAATAACAACATACTTTGTAAACTGCTCTGAGTGGGCATTGTTGTCCTGAAGGATGGTATATAAATTGAATGTTGTTGTTGTTAGTGTTATGGGGACCTTTCACCACATACGCCTATTTGATAATTTAGATTAGTTCACATATCTTCTGCTCCTCCCTTTCTGTCTGTGAAGTGCAGTTCTGTGGTTGGCTGCTGACTTGTATTGACAAATGTTCAATTATTATGATCTACAGCATAACATATGCAAAAGGACTGGTAGCATTAACTGTTGCATTGTGGATAGCCACAGTTCCCAAGTGTGCAAATGGCCATTTCCGCGCATCCTTAGAAGTACACCCTTGGAACTTTGGTGGCTTTTCTGCAAGCATGCACACATTATCATTTACAAACTGTGTGCATATTGAGTTTTTTTACCAGGTTTTTTGCATATTTACCAGGACTGCACTTGCTCCTATGTTTTCTTTCGTTACGGGTTTCCGGTGGTTTATTTTTATTTATTTATTTGCTTTTTCTGGCATATATGAATTTGAAGCGTTTCTGAGGAAACCTCCTACTCCTTTCAATCACCGCCCAGTTCTTCCCCCGAAGCTCTTGCCCTTCCTTCTTCACATTTCTGTTCAGCCACAGAAGCCTGCTTGCAACAGTAGTTGCATGGAATCGCACACATGCAAAGTAAAAAAAAAAATTAAAAGTGGGAACGGGTGCTCTTAGTCTATGATTACAAAAGTGCCCAACCTCCCCTCCAAAACTGTGTTTGTTTTGCTTTTTTTTTTTTACTGTTTGGAGGTTTTCCTGCGACCTCAACCAAAGGTAAGCGCTTGTGGAGGATGAGTTATTGGCGCAATTCAGCAAAACACAGACCTAAAGCAGGGAAAAGGCAGGAACAAGAGGCTGTGCAAAAACGGCCAGTGTCCCAAAAAAGCAGCACATGTACACAAAGATTCATAAGGAGAGTTCTCGGAGAACAGCCAAGCTTCTTCCATACATTTTCCAATGAAGTTTGTCATTATCAAGCCAATTCCAAAATAAGCTGAGGGGGACTTCACCCCTCTCTGGAAAGTATGCATGGAAAATAGATAATGAAAAATTGTTATAAATACCTGCAACTGTTGTGGACCTCGCCTTGTTAATATTTTGAGCATGCACCTAATAAACGGCTTAGTTTTCACTCTTATTAAACCAGAAGTTGCCATAGCCCATTATTAGGTGTACATTATAATCTGGGAGTCACACCTGAATTGAAGATCATTTACATACAATTAATGTGATTTGCATATACTTTTTTTAGATCTAGCAGGTGGCATTGCTATCGGAGGTGTTTGTTGTTCCTTTACTGAAACTGGGGCTCTCAAAAGTGAAAATTCACATTGGTTCTTTACAGAAATGAGTGGTATCAATGTAGAAATAATACCAGGAGTTATCGTAAAACTAAGTTATGCAATATGACTGTGGCTGTATTACATAGTCCACCGTTTCTTGAAGCTTTTGCCTCACTGTTGAGAAACAGCTGCACATGTCTGGGCTATCTGATTTTGTGCATTCTACAAGAGCACCTCTTGGTATTGACCTGCAAACTAGAAATATGGTAGTTTTCCATTAAAATGCCATAGGCCTGAAACACTGTTATGAAACTGGCATGGATGGAACAAATGACCATATTAAGTAAGGCTAAGGGGATATGATGGCATTAAGTTGGTAATCTTCCCACTTCCTCTTTGCAAACAAAGAAATGAAAATTTAAATGCTAAATATAAGGATGTTTAAATAACAAAGGGAACTTGTTTAAAAACCCTTTGGAACTCTGAAAAATTGCTGCCATGTTCTCAAGATCTTTTGTGATTGGGTATATAGCTTTCTAGGAAAAAGTCTAAAGAACATGGGTTATATAGATACATATCAGAATATGTGCTTAAATTTTCTTTAACCACAGTGTAAGTTTATTTTTCTTGGTCCTTATTTTTAATATGAATTATATGAATCAGTGTTGCTTGGGGAATCAAATTGCTTTTTATTAATGTATTATTTTACTAGTGTTGCTTGCCAGTGAGTTTGCACATTGGAAAAGTAAAATTGCTTGCATCCTATTGGCTCTTAATTTGTGTTTGTGTCATTAAAGTTATGTAGTGGTTGATCTAAACTGACATGAGTCAGATATGAAAATGGCTACTAGGCACTCTCTAGAGTGGATGGCTTTAGTCAGTCTGAAAACATATTGCTCAAATGAAGGATTTCCACTAGGATTTGTGGTAATGAAGCTGGCTGTGGTGGTTTCAAAAATAGCAAGGTTCGTGACCTGGTGCTTTATTAGCGTTGCCAGCCTCCAGGTAGTGGCTGGAGATCTCCCGGAATTGCAGCTGGTCTCCAGGCCACAGGTATCAGTTCACCTGGAGAAAATGGCTACTTTGGGGGTGGACTCTATGGAATTATGCCATGTGAAGGTCCTTTCCCTCTCAAACCCCACTTTCTCCAGGTTTCTCCAGGTTTCACCCCCCAGATCTCCAGGAATTTCCCAACTTGGAGCTGGCAACCCTTTGCTTTATTCACTAACGCTTCCACAACAAAGGTCTTGTGTAGCATTCTAATATACTCCCAGAACAACACAAATATCTAAATGAAATTAGTACTGAAGTGGGGAAAATGACATGATCCAAGCCGTCTATTTAGGTCCAGGTTGTTTGCGTGGAGGGTGTTATGTTCAAGGACCTGGAATTCCAGTTGCCTGAGTAATCAGTGTCACATTTGGAAAAATCCCGTAAGTTCATATGGGTGAAAATCCTTTGCCTCCCTCCAACTGCAGGCCTTCAGAGTTGCCAAGAAACAAATAAAACCTGTCTTCTAACTTTTCATTTTCTTTTCTGCTTTGATAAAATACTGAAGAAGCTGAGGGACTACTTGAAGAACCATTCTATCCAGTTATGTTTTCTTATATTGTGACGCTCATTCTCTCTAGTGCTAAATTCAAAATGATAGACAGTTAAGCTGCAGACTCAGGAATGGAAAGTGATACATCGCCTTAATAAGAAACAAGAATTGATATGAATTGTATGTAGGGTTGCCAACCTCCTAGAAGGGCTTGGAGATCTCCTGGAGTTACAACTGACCTCCAGACAGTAAAGATTAGTCCCCTTGGAGAAAATGACTGCTTTGGATGGTGGACTATGACTAGAGATGGGCACGATCCGCATTACGATTGAAAAAAACCCACGATAATGGCGATCGCGCGATCGGGACCTGGCGGATCGTGCTTGGGCACGGCCAACAATCCAGCGGTCGGGAGGGGGGCTTGATCGGGGCGATCGTGCATGGATCAGGAAGCCAGACACTCAGGCACCAGCGATCTATTCCCCTGGCAACAGAGCCAGGGGAATGCCTGAGCTATGTTTGCCCTCCTTCTGTCACCCTGGAAACCCAAATGGAAGCCCAGCTTGCCTTGATCAGCAGGGCTTCCTTCCAACCACGGAGCAGCAAAGCAGTCACCAGCTGGGAGAAGACACCCAAGGTAGGGAGGGGGAAGGGGGTGTTCTGTAGCCATGGGCACTCCAATCTCATCCCTGCAAACCCTGATAGGCAGCTCTGACAGCCAAACACAGACAGCCAAACACAAACACAGATGCCGCCGGCATCAGCCACCGTTTCTGTATCGCTAGGAACAGCGGGGCGCCCCTCTGCTTTGGCCTCCACGCTCCATGGATTGGAAACGGGAGATGATCGGTGTGGATCGTTAATTCGGGATCGTCGCTGGCGCCGATCCACGATCAGCTTGATCGGTATTTTTGGGGGGGATCGTGCCCACCTCTAACTATGACATTATACCCTGCCTCCCAGCTCCACCTCCAAATTTCCAGGAGTTTGTTTCCCAATGTGGAATTGTCATCCCTGATTGTATGGCAAATGGCATACTAGTTATACTGCTAACATGTTGTGATAGCTGGCTTTTTACCCATGATGGGACAATGCTGTGAGCTCCTGGATTAAAACTCAAAGAATTAATGCCACATGCTGAATGCTCCTAGAGAGGAAGTTCTTCTACACAATCAATTATTCTGGAGTAACAAGAGCAGAATTTTCTGCATAGCCCAAGATAAAAATGTTAACTTTAAAGTAAGTTCCACTGAGTTCAGTTGGCCTTTCTTCAAGTAAGTGGTCACAGGATTGCAGTCTCAGATCTGGTTTACCTATACTTTTCAAAGCGTGAATATGAATTTGTTGACTAATAACCCAACATAATGAAGGTACTATGTTAAGTTCTTTGTCAGTATACTTTTCTTCTATGGAACAAGAAACTAAGATTTTGTGTGAGCAGGTTATAGGTAAGGAATATGAAAGCTTTCATGCTTTTGAAAGAGATTGTGGAGGAAGATGCAAATCAAAATCTGTTTGGTATTCTGTCATTGGATTTCTTAATTAGCCCAATAGTATTTTTTTATTGAACCAGATGGATTTCTGGAAGCAAAATTGGAATAATATCCATCGTATAACTATTTTAGCATTTTGCAGTTGATCAAAAGTTTTAAATTACATTTTATGCTTTCGTATATAAAGTATTTCTTTTAAGCTTGCTTATAGTCTTTCATGGCAGCTTTCCACAGCTTTTTCTGTCATTGATTTCTTAATAGCCGCTTCTACATGGCAACAGTTCAACATGTAAGTCTCACTGCTGCTTTAAACGTACAGGCACTTGCGGCATAACAGGTTTCCCCACACTTCCCTTGCCTCAGCACCTCTCCCCACCGCCACCTGGGACCTTTTTAAAAAACAGCTATTGCTGGGTCGCTATTAGGGATGTCAGGTCTCCCACTGTGGCAGGCGGGATAAGTACACTGGTGTCATGCCGTAATGTAACATCAGTTCTGGCAAAAACTGGAAGTGATGTCTCGTGGTGGAAAGAATGGAAATGAAGCAGGGAGTGCCACCATACAAGCTGGAAGCGATGTTATGACATCGGGGAGAGGCATCTAGGATTCTACAGCGTTACCCCCTATGTAGACATCACTCTTTGTTTTTACCAGAAGTGATTTCATGTGCCAGTGTGGCACCAATGCAGTTGTCCCACCTACCTGTAGCCTGGCATTCCTAATCGCTATAGTGCAGTGTCATAACGATCTCTTGCCACATTCTATTAGGGTGGGTTTTTTTTTTCATTTTTAGCCTTTTTTTTTATTGAAAGCTAAGAATTCAGAAGAACTAGTTAGTAGATTGTGGCAAAAGATCATTATATCGTCAATGCACTATAGCACTGAGCAATTGCTGATTTCAAAGAACTTTAAAAAGGCCTAAAGTGGCAGAGGAGAGATGGCAACAACACTGAAGCAAGGAAGATGACACTGGTGTGGACGAACCTTCAAAAATCTTCACCCTGCAATGCCACTTTGCAATCTTTCCAAAAAAATTGCATCAAACCAAGTTTAGGAACGATTGCAGCAAAGCATGGGAAACTGTGGAAAGAGGATGATTAGTGGATGATGTCATGTGGGTGCTCTAAAAAGCCCTGTCCCAGTCTCGATACTAAACTGGAGCAACACCCATGTGGAAGCTACCAACATGGATATTGTATTAAAACTAAATAAGAGAGATCTCTGTCTTTTGGTGCTACACCTCTGAAGATGCCAGCCACAGCTGCTGGCGAAACGTCAGGAACTACAATGCCAAGACCACGGCAATACAGCCCGGAAAACCCACAACAGCCAAAACTAAATAAGTTTGCTATATTTCCTGCAGTTTAAGATCAACCTCCTATGAATTTATAGTTTGAATTATCATGGCAGCAAAAGCGTGAGCACCCTAGAATTCTTTATTTAGACAAAACAAGAGTTGTAATTTGAAGAGAACTCGCCTGGGTAATATTGCATGTGGCTTCTGATTTCCCCCAAAGGATTTTAAAATGAGAGATACTTAAAGCCTTTATTCAGAGCAATCCAGACCAAATGTTATAGCTAAAAAGGGTCACTTATTTATTTGTTGACTATGTCAGTACATAAAGTGGAGGAATATTGTTCTCTGCTGCTTTCTGGGTCTTAGTCTATGGAATCCTTCGTTAGTAGCCCCTTGGGAATGCCAATAAACTGCTGATAGATTTGATGCCTGGTTTAAGAAGCAGGTTGTAGTACACATAAAACAAAAATGAATGAATGAGGCTTGTAATAATGTAAGATTAAAATATGCACTGCACACTTCCACAAACTTGATTTTTTTACTTGCTTGATTGGTACTAAAATGAATATGAATTGTTTATTTACTGTTGGTTTTATTGCTGCTTTATTTTCATTTAATTTCTGAATTTATGTTGTAAGCCGCCTTCAATGTATGGCAAGGCAGCAAATAAATATGCATAATAAATATACTCTCCTCGACTCTGAAGAGACACACCCTAAACTTGTTCTGCACCTTTTACATTTTGTCCAGGGTGTGCCCCACTGAAACTGGCTCCTCAGCTATTGATTGACCTAAATACACAAGGTTTTAGTATAATTTGGATAAATCTAGGCTGGCGGTGTTTGTTTGTTTGTTCTGTACAAGGTGGTATCAACATGCTCTTATCAGTTCTGCATACTGTTTAACTTGAACTTGTAACTCTTTCTGACAAAGGAACAATCAACATGAAACCAACTGAAAGCTGCTTCCTATGGCCTTGTAATTTGATGCAATTCTCACTCTGCCTTTCTACATCCCTTCCTGTTCTGCTTCCACCCCTCTTGTCTTTCAGCCTGAAATATGACTTTCAGGCCCTTGGCCACTCCTTGCTGCTCCTTTCTTTCAAACTGACAGCCAGGATCCTTCAAGTCTACTGTACTATGGTCTTTGAGTTGCCCATTTCCTGGCACATGTCAAGTGTTTTTAGAAAGTAGGTGAGGTGGACATTTTGCCTTACAGTGATTCTGTTTGGCCATTGAAGATCTGGTTCTGGGTGCAGATTCAATTAACATTGCTTCAGCTGCAGCTTCTACCACAGCACAAGGATTTTCATTATGTAACTGAAGATAAACTAGGTAGGTGAAGGTAAAGGTAGTCCCCTGTGCAAGCACCAAGTCATTACTGACCCATGGGGGGACGTCGCATCATGACGTTTTCTTGGCAGACTTTTTGTTATGGGGTGGTTTGCCATTGCCTTCCCCAGTCATCTACACTTTACCCCCAGGAAACTGGGTACTCATTTTACCAACCTTGGAAGGATGGAAGGCTGAGCGAACCTTGAGCCGGCTACCTGAACCCGACTTCTGCCGGGATCGAACTCAGGTCGTGAGCAGAGCTTGGGCTGCAGTACTGCAGCTTATCACTCTGCGCCACAGGGCTAGGTGTAAGCAAGAAAATACTGTAAACAATATGTTGATTTTAAAAGGCAGAGCTTTTGCTGGAAATGCTGAAGAGCTACCATTAGAGCTATGCATAACCTCTCTCCCTGACATTTTGTGGTTGGCTGTGCCTCCTGCAGCAGCCATTTTGTGGCTGCACCCACCACTCCATGTCAGAGTTTTAAAGATGCCACAGGCACAAAAAGTTTGGGGATTCTTGCTCTAATCTGTATTTTTTTAAAATCACACACACACATTCTTGACTGCACTATCTGATTTGAAAGCACTTCATATTGTGTATGAGTATTTTTTTCCAGAAATTTATCCTTGACAGTGTCAGAAAGATTCTAACATTAGGCATACCCCATAAGGAAATGTTGGATTGACAGCTCTTGAATTTTAAAAAAAAGGTATATGTTCATAGCACGGGTGAGGAGCCCAGTTTCTTTTGGTGACTCCGAATGGATTCTTGCACAAAATCTGGCTATGTAAGATGGGCAAGTTTTTAAAAATGGCCTTGCCCTTTGCATTGTCTGGTAAATGGCACAAAATACACATTGGTGACCCTTTGTTCCATTTAATACTCTCTCCTTCAAGTGAACTGCAAGGCTGAAAATAAGCACGCCTGGGAGAGAGGACCGAAGGAAAAGAATTTCAGAGAAGAATTAGCAGCCAAGAGAATCTGCAGTTTTTCTCCTGTGAATACTCATATTCCCCTCCACACCACAGACACGCACACATTCGCTTTCCCTTCTAACTGGAAAATGTGTTTAGGACAGATAACATGTAATTTTGACCTTAATCCTATGCCAGAGCCAAATTCTGTGATGCATTCCATCATACGCATTTTGATATATATTCCTTATTGATAACACACCTGCTTAACAAAAGAACTGCTAAGCAGACAAAGCAAACTTGCTTCTTGCAATAAACAGCTTCAATTAAGAGTATGGCCAAAGGGAAGTTTTTCTCGGTGAATGAATGCCTCATTTCAATGGGGTAAATGTAGCGTATGGAACTTTATGAAGCATTAACATGATTTTGCCATGGAAAATTTTAATGATGGGACACAATGGGGTGTTCTGAGTCCACTTTGCCTCGATGACATTCCGTCGACATTAATGGCATCGTGTAATATATCCTGCAGTTAACTGATTCACGAAACAAAATATCCAGTGTTATCTTTTGACTACATCAGTGAACAAAGTACTTGAAAATTAATTCATTGCAAATTAATATGGATAAAATAACATCAAATTAGTCACCGAACCAGTGAAAAATTGACTGGGAAGTAGGAGGGTGAGCCGGTCTTCCAGGAGCATATGAATGCAAATGAGCAAGTGCAAATATCTGCCTTAGCAAAGTTGAGTGGACTCCATTAAAAAGTTTGCCTCTTACTTCTGAACATGAAGCCCTGTACTGGATACCAGTAGTGTTTAAAACACACACACACATTCCTACATAAATCAGGCATTTGAGCTCCAGGAATTCTTTATCTTAGATATGGATCCAACAACCCTCAAAACTTGTTTGCCAAGACACAGTTTACAATCCTAGCATATTTAGGGTTGCCAGCTCCAAGTTGGAAAATTCCTGGAGATCTAGGGGATGAAACCTGGAGAAAGAGGGGTTTGGGGAGGGAAAGGACCTTGGCATGGCATAATTCCATAGAGTCCACCCCCAAAAGTAGCCATTTTCTCCAGGTGAACTGATACCTGTGGCCTGGAGACCAGTTGTAATTCTGGGGGATCTCCAGCTACTACCTGGAGGCTGGCAACCCTAGGCACATTCCATGTCTAGCACTAAAGACGTGACAGTTGCATGATGATAAGCTCACATTGAAATGTCAGATTCCAGAACAATAGCCCCGTTCTGTTGTTAGCAAGAAAATAAAAACGGTTCTGATGCCATTGAGGCTTAGTGGTTTGACACAGACAATGTCCTAATGATACATATTGGGTTCCATGCTATAGAAGATGAGTTGACTCATAAAATAACATAGGGCTTGCTTTCTTCTAAAGTAGTATAAGAAGATTTAGTGCAGTTATATACTTAAAAACATAAATGTGAAGATTCCATCTCTAGGTGTTAAAAAGTACATCTTTCCACTAAATATGACTGTCTGAAATCTCATTTTATCATCCTTTGTGTAAACCATTGTACATTTATACATTTTCTACGAAATACTCATGAATTCTGTCCCCAGTTTTGTGCATCTGCTTCAGGTTTATATTCCTTAGAAGGAAAGATTTAACAAGTGGGGAGTCATGCCAATATGTGCTTGGCTGACTCACATTAGACCTGTCTGTTCTATCTTGTAACAGCATACAGATGGAAAGCTGCCTTGCTGTATCACAGGGCCCTTTGGCTAGAGAGAAGGCTAGAAAAAAAATCTGCCAATAACATATTTTTTATCCTTGGCAGAATGGCCTTGGTGTCTTAAGAGTGGACATGGGTACAAACAGAAAAAAAAAACGTGTTCGTTGTTTGTTGCCATCCACGAACAAAGAACATGACCTGTTCATGAACATGTTCGTTGTTCATTGTTCGTGGGGGACAGGAGGCCCCCCTCCAGCCATCAAGATCCCTACCACACCACTCCCAGAAACCCTACCTGAGCAGGCAGCAGGAAATGCACCAATAATAAATAATAGCTTGACCCAGAGCCTGGCAGCATCCCTGGAACTTGAAGAAGTAGATCCCTATCCCACCACACACAAAGAAAATTCAAGCTCCAATGCACTCTCCCTGTCTCTCTCTCAAAATGCCAACAGCAACTGTCTCTCCCTCACTGTCTGCAAAACCAGAGCTGGGAGCCCCCCTCCCCTCCACTCTTTGCTTCCTTGTAACAAATTTGGAGCTCCACACTTGAGAGGAAGACCTGCCTATCAAGCTAAATTGGGCTTAGATTGGGGTTTCCAGGGCAACAGCAGGAGTTCAGACAGAGTTCAGGCAGTCCCTATCTCCGGTTGCCAAGGGAATTGCGTGCAGGTGCCAGATTGTCTGGCTTGACAAACAGCAACGAAGGAAGCTTGCAATGTAGAACGGGGCCTCAGGAACAGCTTGTTCTCAAACAGCTGATTGGACTGTTCCTGGCTTTTTAAAAATTTCCTATTGCTGTTTGTGCCCATCTCTACTTAAAAGTAGCATGCCAGAGACCTTCTTCTGGATTGGAGAACTTTTAACATCACCCTCATTAGTTCGCCTTGTTATTATGTAAAATGAAATCCATGTTCATTCTTCCGTTTTCCTGCATAGCCTTCACATGTTGGCATCTGACTACAGATGCTTACCAGGATCTTTAAAATGGAAGAATGCCTTTTCTGTACCATATGGTACTAATTCACTGCCTGTACCCATGAAGAATACTTGGTGCAGTCCAGTTTTGCTCTACTAAAGAATGTGTGGGCTGAAACAAGGAAGCAAAGCCTTGGGGATGCCTTTTACATGTGACAAGTCTCACCTATTCCCGGCATTGTTTTCACTCGGAGAACCACGCAGCAACTGAATGAAGACCTTGGCTTGTATATTTACAATGTCGAAGTGGCTATGCGCGCTAGCAGAGTGGCTATTCCCACAGCGTGAATCAGCAGCATAGGGTTTAGCTTTGTTTCTGCCAGTTTACTTGATTCATTGCTGAGCCTTCTGTTTTGGAAAAAATATGGGGTTGGATCCTATCAGCTTTTCCTCTGGTACAAGTGGAAGGAGGGATGATATTTTGCCAAGTTCCCCTTCTCACTGTAGCCCTATATTCAGGATCAGGGCTTTTTTTCAGCTGGAACGCAGTAGAACGGAGTCCCGGAACCTCCTGAAAATGGTCACGTGGCTGGTGGCCCCGCCCCCTGATCTCCAGACAGAGGGGAGTTTAGATTGCCCTCCGCGCTGCTGAGCGGCACGGAGGGCAAGCTAAACTCCCCTCTGTCTGGAGATCAGGGGGTGGGACCACCAGCCATGTGACCATTTTCTCCAAGGGCAACCCACTGAGTTCCACCACCTCTTTTCCCAGAAAGAAAGCCCTGTTCAGGATGCAGTTTCAGTATAGCCTTTCAGAGGATTCAAGACTCTTGTGCCAGCAGAAAATCTGGTAGGAACCAACCCATGACTAGATAATAGTAATAAATTGCTGCTGTATCAAGCCATTCCAACTTATATTCCTCCATGTATCCCATTTGTTCTGATCCTGAGATCATACCAGCACGTTTTGAAGCCTCTGTAGTTGCCAGAAATATTCATAGGGCATTGCATCTGTATGTCAAGGCATCCTGTTGGAGCCCTTCAGTCATCTGTGGATGGATTCACAGTAACTGAAAGAGCATGGAAAAGTCAAAGTGTGCTTCTACTGAGTGCTTTTGAACAATACACCATAATTCAAGGACCCCACAGAAGGATGGCAATCATTGTTCTTTGAAACTTGCTTTGTAACTTTGTTGATCTAGTACTTTCTGGTGTGTAGTCCTTTGTTTATACACCGTTATTTAACATTTAAACTAGGATTCTCTAGGCTCTTGTCTGCAGTAGTTGTTTGCTATGGGGTGAGGGCCCCATTAAGACTTCTGAATCTCACATCTGACCAACACCAGACCCTTTCCCAGTACTGTGGCATGGAAATGTTCCTTTTTAAAGTAAATGTATTTTATTTCAATTTACAAATGTACAAGCATACAAATGCAATGTCATTGGCCAGGCTGGGGCAGCATGGGTCGCACCACCAGAGCGCAGAACAAGTGAGGCAAGGGCGCCAACTCAAGCAGAGTAGTCAAGGTCCGGTCCTAGGTCAAATCACAGAGTCAAGAGACGTCATTAGTCTGGTCCGAGGGTCAGGCCATACAGCAAGGGCTGGGCAGGTTCAAGGGCGAGATGAAGGCAGAGTCAGGGAAGGGTCTGAAGAGTCACAGAAGCAGGGCAGGATCTGATGCAGTGGTAGCAACACCAGAGGGAATCCAATTTGTTGCTTCCATGCCTAACAGCCTCCCTTGGCTGGTTTTTATAGCCATATGCTCAAGGATCATGCTTGCAGCCAGATGCTAGGGAGTTATCCTGCAGCTACTCAACCTTGCTATTAGCAAGTAGCTGGCATTGGGCCAGGAGGTGTGCTCCTGTAGCTCCATTCTTAGCCTCCGTCTATGGCGCTCCAAGGGTGTGGGCAACACTGGAAATGATCAATTGAGTTTCATCTGTTGCATCAGGCTAGAGGATGCTGGTGGCTCTGACCGGCTGGTGGCTGTGAACCCTGACTAGCCTGCAGCTCTGCTGATTCAGAGCTAGCAACACTGGGCTCCTCTTCTCCTGAGGAGTCCTCACTATCGCTGAGCCCTGGCCGACCCATGACACACAAAATATAAAGTATGATCATATAAACCTAAACTAAAATCCACATTCATATGGAACTTGCTTAAACTTAGTATTTCACTGCCATGGAAATGTTTTGTGAATCAGTAGCGCAACAAATTATCCATTGAGGAGTCTCTAGACCTTTTTGTGTTCACCTTGACAGAGTAATCACTTGAAGGTATGTGTGATCTCGGGAACACAATATGGAAATGGAGCTTTTGTAGTCAATCTTTCTCCCATCTTACAGCACTACCTGTTTTTTAAATTCTTGGGATGCCATTTGGATAACTGGTAGCATAAATGCAGTTCTTGCAGGTACATAAAGGGGCATGTTGTATTTCGGTTCGGGAGGAGGGGGGACTGCTTCAAAGATTCTGTAAGACTAAATAAAGGCAGATGAAGGCAGTGCAATCCTAACCAGAATTTTACTCTTCTAAATCCATTGAAGTTAATATGCTTTGAAGGGTAGAACTTTGGTAAGGATTACACTGTGATTCTCCTGGCAGTTCTTGTATTTAACTAGGAAAGAAGAGCAAGATTTGAGTCCAGTGGCACCTTGGAGACCAAAAAGATTTTCAGTGTGTAAGCTTTTGAGAGTCAGAGCTCTCTTCTCCAAACATGAGCAGGAACGAAGATCCCTGAGTTTTTATATATCAGCCCAAAGGCAGGTAGAGTGTTACAAGGGAAGGCATCAGGATGCAAAGGTACAGCTTGATTAGCTGGGAGGGGTGTAGTAAAGGATGTAAAGGTACAGCGGTACAATGCAGAAATTACCATCTGTAGTGAGATAAGAATCCTAAATCTCTATTCAGCCCTGTTGGGGGTAGGGGGGATATCTGTTGCTCTGGATTTGTGAATGAACCCCCTGCTTCAGATTTTCTAGGGAAGGTGGTAGTGTGCTACAGAAGAGCAAACACTTGGAGAAATGAAGCCTTGGCTCACTGACCTGTTTTTGGAGTCAAGTCAGCTTCTTGCAGTGCACTTGGTGGAAAGGGTTTGGTTGACACACCCCTTTGGTTCAGTCAGGCCCTCTCACCCAGTGGAAAAAGTTCAGGTGTACACTGGAAGCTGACGTGGCCTCTGTAGTGAAGTCTTCTCCACTTTTGGAACCCTTGATATTTTCATTTTATGCAGGATGTCTGTAGCATTTGCAACTACTACTTCAAGTAGGTTCTCTGGTGAGGTATCATTGACATTTACCTAAACGATAAGTAAAATACCGATATTCCAAGCACTGGAATATTCCATCCAGATCACCCCAGCTATCAAAATAATCTAACCAATTCTCCTAGCCTTCTTGTAGCATATAATGATTTGTGGTCACATGTTCTGCAGCAAACTACGTGTTTCACATGACTGCATGTAACCATGCCTAAAGAGTCATGAAGTCGAGGCAGGCAGGGGGGAGGATCTCTGCTCATTCATCTGCTTGTGCTCTTGAAATTGTACCCTCCCAAATCTGCTTTTCTTTCTTCTTTTTTTAAAGCGTGGGGATGAAGGCTCTGTTACACAAGTTCATTAACATATAGAGAGCTTAAGCTCTGGGTACTTTTTGGCACTTTTATTTTTTTATATACAATCCTTAAACCACATTTGCAATCTTGAGTTAAATTCCTTTTGTATGTTAAATGAGTTTATCACTATTGGATCACCAGTCAGCTGCTGGCAGCTGCCGCTTTCAGCCCCTAAAAAGAAAAAGCCTACTCATCAGACTCAATTTACTAGGATTCTCCACTTTAGCAACTGAAATAAATCAGTCTATTAGCATCATTATAACAGATGTAGACTGTACTGTGGAAACCAGCGCCTGGCCTACAAACCACACTCCCATCTGCTGCATTATATTCAATTCATATTCTCATTAGTTGTGTAGATCCCTCATTTACCATGGAGCATGACAGAACGGAAGCACATTAATTCTGCAATTATAAGAATGTTGTACAATAGAGATGCTATTCACAAACAGGAAAAAGTAGTATTTGTGTTGCAGTAAAGATTCAAAGGAAAATGAAGTCTGGTAGCAGATCAAAAGTGAATAATTATCTTTAAGCGGGGTGCACTGAGACCAAACAGAACCTTCAGATGAGTGTGTCACCTCCTAGTTGAAATGAACAAGTTACGAGGTGTTCATCTACTACAGTTCAACACAGCTAACCACCTTGAAAGTGCTTTCTCGAAAGGTTACAAAAGGCACCTGGAATCATAATTCTGTACAAGATGAATGGATCCCTAGATGGACCAGTTTATCATTTTTATGCTCCTAAAAGCCCATTCTTTCATCTGCCTCTACATTTGCTCCATATAACACTGCCCCAGGGCCAGTTTTCTCTCTTTTTTTGACTATGTACACAGCTACCACATGATTACTGGTTAAAATAATTTTGTACTTCATGGCCCTTTGTGTTTATCCCATTTTCCCCCTTTAACGTAGATTGATGTCAACTGTGCGGTTTGTGTGAAGATGTATTGTCTAGACATGCATCTTCAAATAGTATTCATCACCACTGGACATGAGGTGATGGAGCCACCAGGGAGGAAAGGTGGGAGAGAGATTATTGAAATATCAGTGTTCTCAATTATTTTGATGAATTTGTATTGTTAAAAAACAGATTGAAGGGAGGGGGGTGCCTCTGAACCTCTTTAGCTCTTTTCATCAACTGTCTTGAAAGTCTATAAGAATTCACAAAAATTATAGCAGACAGAAAAGGCAGACAAACATGGTTTGGCTGAAGTCAAATTACATTTGCTGCATGGCATACGAAGCAGTCAATTCGGAGTTAACCCAGCTATTACTTATTGTTGAGCAGTGTTGAGCTTTCAGGTTAAAGTTCTGCCCCGCCTAGCTGAGCTTTATTTCACTTGCAGAAAATTCTTATTTATATTGTGTGGTGTTATAGAAATGTTTCTTAAATTATGCAATCATTTTTTCACTCTATGTAGTTCAGTTCAGTTGCATGTAACCCCCTCCCACGTTTGTACAAAAAGAAGATTGAAGTGAGTTAAAGAAACACTTTATATGGAGTACATTTGTAAAGAGGAGATTAGTTAGGTTTTCTGACACACACGTCTTCTTCAGGCAGGGAACTCCCATTCTCAAGTCTGCAGGAGGAAATCTATAGAGTAATGACTTCTGGGGCGGGGGCGGGGGGAGGTAAATTTAAAAATAACATCAGAGATCCTCCTGCCAGCTATAATATTTAAAAGGAAAGATATCCTGTGCAATGGAGATAAGTAATAAACCTGGTTTTCATGAAGAAATAACACGGCATCCTCATAATAGACCATTTTTAGAACTGGTGGATATTTTAGATACAGCCATACTCTCCCCTCAAAAGATCATGCTCCTAGTATGGGAGTGCTCCTGAATCTAGATCTCCTGGATGCCCAAGTACAGGCTAGGAGCACATTGCATCATCTTTGCCTGATTTTGCTATCTGTGCTCCTTCTTGGAAGGAACAGAAGATCTGGCCATTGTAGTGTCTGGCCGAATGACTTCTCTGTCAGCTGACTGTAATGTGTTCTGTGGTAGCCGGTGGAGCTGATACAAAATTGGTATTATATTCTAATACTCAAAATCAATCTGGTTACAACAATCCAGACCAACTGTAGTTTCTAAATAGTCTTCAAGGGCAGCCCTATATAAAACGTATTCCCATCAGAATGAATTAAGGGTGATTTAAAACAGCGTCAGAAGATCCATTTGTTTATGCAGGTCTTTGTATAATTATGGTTTAGGATTTGAACTACTCTCGAATTTGTTGTTATGACAGAAAATTTTTAAAGTTGATGACATAATTTTTATTGTGATATCCTCTGTCTCTTTCTTTGAAAATATGCTGTGTTGAAAAGTGAACATTAAATTTCCCTAAATATGTCACTGTTCCACATTTAACTTGTTAGGATTTCTCAGACATTGTGAATTTTGGTGTTGAAATCTTGGCAGATGAGAGAGATGATGGCATTTGTCTTATTCAGTTTGTTCTATAATAAAGAATTTTTTGGCAAAATTTAATGCCAGATAGGCATCTTTTTGCCCTCCTGATGTTGAATGATATAGGAGACCCAGGCTCAAAGATAAACCATTGGCTGAGAAGAACCATTCTGAAGAAGGTATGTCTATAAGGGGTGGTGGACTAGAATATGTTAGTGCAGTGGCAGATAATCATAGAGAAGAAAGTGAAGACGCAATTTTTGGCCAAAGCAGAGAAGTAACACACCTCTGGTGGCTGAAGGAGTCTGTTCTTGCAGCAGACAAGGTTGGAATCTAATGCAGCTGAAATAATGCCACCTTTGTAGCTGGGTTGCCTGCAATTCGGAGCAGAGTATAAACAAACTTGTAACCTGAGGTAGAAAGGGGCACTAGGCCAGGGAACCCAACCTTTTTAGCCTGCAAGCACATTTGGAATTCTGAGCCCATGGAGGGGGGCACAGCCACAAAATGGCTGCCTCAAACTGGCTGCTGCAGGAGGCGGAGGCAGCCACAAAATGGCTGCCACAGTTTACCTTCAGTCTCACAGTGAAGATCCTTGTGTTGTTGAAGCAGCTTCTGCTAATGCAGTGTTTTTAGTAATCTCAATCTGCACAGCCAATCAAATTGCCGATGACCAGAAAGCATGCTTGGCAAAAAACACCTGACCTGACCCACTTTCTAAAAACACTTGGCGGGCACCAGGAAAGGTGTCAGTGGGCACAATGGTGCCCATGAGCACCATGTTGGGGACCCTTGCACTAGGCTGATCGTTGGAACCTCCCAGAGCCTCCTAAACTGAGTGCGTAGCTCCCTCTAAGAGCTTTGAAAGATGCAGAGGCGAACCTCCTTTAAGGATATAGGAAGCTGCTTGGTACGCTGGATTCCTGTGTACCTTCGCCAAATTTCCTTGTTTGGTAGGGAAGCCACATGTTGATGTGTATTTTAGCATCTCTTAATTATTGTCAGAATCATGAATAAAGACAGTTATTTTTTTAGAGAGAGGTCCACCAACTGGAAACCCTCAGTGTACACTCCAATTCCGAAAAAAGGGGATGTCCGTAAAAAGGGGATATCAAAGATTTAGAAGAAGATGAAGTGAAAACTGGTGGAAGGAACATTAATAATTTGAGATATGCAGATGACACCACATTACAGCCAGAAAACAGTGAATGACAACTGATGAAGATTAAAGAAAAAAGTGCCAAAGCAAGATTACAGCTGAACATCAAGAAGACAAAAGTAATTACTGAGGAATTACACAATTTTAACGTTGACAATGAAGAAATTGAAATTGCTAAAGATTTTCTATTCCTTGGCTCAATCATCAACCAAAAGGGAGAGTGCAAACAAATCAGAAGAAGATTGAGACTTGGAAGAGCAGTCATGAGGGAACCAGAAAAGATTCTTAGGGGGACCAAGAACAAGATAATCCATGCTATGGCATTCCCCATTACTATGTGTGGATATGAAAGTTGGACAATGAAGAACACTGACAGGAAGAAAATTGATTCATTTGAAATGTGCTGGAGGAGAGTTTTACAGCCAAAAAAACAAATAAGTGGGTTCTAGATCAAATCAAGCCTGAATTCTTGCTAGAAGCTAAAATGACAAAACTGAGGCTATCATACTTTGGTCACATCATGAGAAGACAAAACTCTCTGGAAAAGTCAATAATGCTAGGAAAAGTTGAAGGCAGTCGGAAAAGAGGAAGACCCAAAATGAGATAGTTTGACTCAATAAAGGAAGCCACGTCCTCCAGTTTGCAAGATCTGAGCAAGTTTGTTAATGATAGGACAGTTTGGAAGTCATTCATAGGATCACTATAAGCTGGAAGTGACTTGACAGCACATAGCGCATGCACACACACACACATTTTTCAGAATCTTCTATTGCAGACATATTCCATAACTTCCCTCCCCACTCCCCAATATATAAACATCCTCCTGTAATCAGAATTTTAGCTAATAAAGTGAGGTTTGTTTCAGGGACTCTTAATCATAAGGGTGATAATGATATTGACAATCCATCCTGCCCCTGTGCCAGGGGGAGTTGTGGCTTGGCAAAACTGGATAGGTCAGATAGGTATATTTTGGAGCACGGCCACTTTGGGTTGGGTGGGCAGGGAAGCACAAGCCCTCACTAAATGTTTTAAACCGGATTTTTTTTTCTGTTCAAAGTTGATGCTCTCATTGTTTAAATGAAAGCAGTCATGTCAGTTTTAAAAACTGACTTTTAAAATCCATATTTCAGGTAAGGAGAATTAATGTTCCAGGTGGGGCAGAGCACTCACTAACGTCATCTGTGTCTTCCCCCTTTCCTCATGCTATTTGAAAGAGATGTACAAATTCTAACTTTAATAATAACTGCAGCACATCTGTATGCTACATAATTTGCAGTGCCTGTAAGGCTGTGGATCATGCCCCAGAGTATACATACATTATCTTTTATGCCACATGGTCTATGGGCTCCTGTGAGACACACCCAGCCTTTCTTTCCTTAGCCTACCCCAACAAGCAGATTCAATTTCATTAGTTTTTATTTTTATTACTTATGCATCCAGTTCACTTTTCTAAAAATGTACTCAGTGAAAATAGAAGAGCGGATTGAAAACATAATGCCTCTTGTAGAATGTGACAGCGGCCAGAGAAAACTTGGCAAGAGAGCTGAAAGCTAACATTTAAAAGTAGATTTCTCATTGAGTCAGAAATTGTAATGATGACAAAATGAGATGCAGCCAGCTTTTTTTAACATTCTAACTTTAGAACTGAGATGCCCCCAGAAATTCATTTCCTTCTCATTTCGTGATGTGTTGTCCTCGTGTATTCTTCTTCCAAACCAAATAAAATCTGAACGGGTGAAACATAAAGCTGCCTGGAAATTCTTCCACGAATGCACGCGTTCTCAATTAGACGGCTCAGGATGAGAATGTGACATGTCAGGATGCCAGAACAGTCTTCAGGCTGCAGTTGGGACTGGAGAAAAAGGGAGCGGCAGCATCTACTCCAAAACAATATTCATGCGCATACAGTCCCAGACGCTCGGCTGGAGGAAAGAGGATGCAAGCCACCAGGAAGCCATGTTGCTAATCTGCAAAAAGGAGAACAAAAATCTTGGTGGTCCTCCATGTCAGCTGCTCGAGGAAATGCTCTCTCATTTTCCTTCCCAGCCATTTAATTGCTCTCTGCTATTGGACTAATTAGGACTGTGGCCCAAGCTGAGGTCAGAAACTGAACAAACGTTTCTAAGCCTGACCTGCCTCGCACTTTTAAATGCCATCTGCCATTACTATGACAGTGTACTCTGCGTTTCATGCTTCACTACAGTCTCTAGAAGATATGCCAGGGATTTCTCTCTCTTAGGTCCATTTTGGAAAGAAAAAAAGAGCAAAGATAAAACTGCTGCATTCTGTTCCTTTTCTTTCTCCCTCCCAAGCATTCTAGCATACAGTTCTCAGCAATTTAAAAGAAAATAGCCCCAGAAGAATGAGACAAAAAAGAGTTTCATTTAAAAATAATAACAATAACCCGAATCACCCATCTAGTCACACAAGCAGCTGCAGATTCTTTCTGTTCCAAATGGGTGATGTAATGGGGGGGGAGGGGTTTGTTGTCAGCCAATGCTATAAAGAATAAAAACCAAAACCCAAAGCCCAGCCAAAATTTTGATCAAACTCATGATAATTCTGGTGCTGAATATGGAGAAAATGAATCCGAGCTTGTCATTGTGCAATGCAGATCTTGGAGGTTTAACCCGAAGATTAAAAGGCTATAATCACAGAGCTGAACAACTTGCTAGGCCTTTCTCTGGTCTTCATCCGGGAAGGGGAATTGGATGCACTATGACATCTAACTCCGGACTGATCCCTGTTAATGCTGTGCAGTAATCTGTCCTTTCGCTTTATCTTCCAGATTTTCATTTCCTCCAATATATAGATGTGTGTGTGTGATTGCTCTAAGAATTATGATTGCTCAAAGAATTTCACAAGTGCGATCAAGCGTTTCCTACAACAGGCACTGTTAGTTTGCCCACAGCGTGTAGGGGGAGGCTGAGAACTAAGTCTCCCCCTATGCACTTTGTATGCACACAGGGTTGGATCCAACGAACTTCTAAAGCCAGTCTTGTCAGATTATCCTCCTTACTATGCCCAATTCCCCTATAGCTTTTAGTCAGTGTAGGTGCCGTGACCCTTTTGGGGTGATCAAAAGGGTTTTTTGACAGTGGAAAACCTGGTTGGATCTAACCCAAGGCTTCTACATAGGAGTTCTGCACCATTCACATGTCCTGTTTGGTCATGTGAATAGGACTATTGTGCTTCCTTATGCTGGAAGGAGGGCAATAGCAAGAAGATGGGTTTATTTTATACATCGCTTGTCTCTGGGTTTCATATATTGCTTATTTTTTGGCATATTTTAGTGATTCATTGTCTTTACCAATGAATTCCATGGATTTTATTTTCAAGTTTAACCGCACAACCTAAGTTTCCAGGCTTTATCTAGGTAGCTGGTAGGTAGAGGAAGCCAGAATGAGCGGTTGTTGGCAGAGTAGCAACTAAGCAGCGGTAGCTACACAGTACTGATTAAAGGTGTAAAAAGAGTTTATTTAGGAAGTACATACCAGATAGCAAAGAGGAGAGATGGAGATAGCTGCTGTCTATCTAACTACATAGCAGAGAGAGTGCGCTCAGAGAGGAGAGAGAAGGACAATATTTCCCTATTTAGCCCAATAGGAGACAAGACAAGGAAATGAATCTTGACAGAGAAGAGAGGTGCTGCCCTCACATTTCTATCAAACTGATCCTTGCTGCCGCCTGTATAGTAAGGTCTTCTTCTCTTCTTTATTGTACACTAGACATTGCTATTTCCAACAGTGGTATGGGTTAGAGAGGTATACCCTTTCAGACAAACTTGATATAATTCTTCTTATTTAACAACTGTACAGCTAATAAATGTACAGTGCTAAATAAGTTGCCACGGTGGCATAATTAGCAGTGTTTGCAGATTACCACCCCACCCCTAGCCAGAACACGTCCACTCAGGAGAATAGCAGCCAAGTATCAGCGAGTGACGTGACCCAAGCCAAAGCGTCGTCATCTCCAGAAAGGAGCTTCATTTTTCTTCATGGCTTCCTGTAATAGAGATAACAGGAACAACAAGGTAATGGATAAGGAAGGAGAGAAAAAAGTGGTCATTTGACTTCCGGCTGCTGTGCTCTGTTTGGGTTGTGGGGAAATACCAAGTTTTTCAATAAACTGAAAACAAATTCAGAGCCCCAAAGGGCAGGTTTCTACTTATAAAACCCAACATTTGTTTTTATTCCAGATAGAATATTGGAGTACCTTGCAAAACTCCTAAGAAATCATTAATATTTTTAACTACTAGAAAATATAATCTCTTCCTCTCTCAAGCAAATACCAGAACTAAGGGTGTGTCTAATGGCATTAGCTGCCAACAGGTTAGAGGCAGGCAATAGTATTTCTTCACATGCAACTCATGGGATTCCACCATGACAGACATGGGCATTTGGAAAGGAGGGAGGAAAGCAGAAGGAGGGATGCTAACAGCTTCCCTGTCTGCCTTCTTTCCTCTGCAACTCCACCTCCAGCTCCTTTCCCACACTTCACCAGGAACCCGTGTCGTGGAGCCATGCTGAAAAAAAGCCTATGGAGGGAAGAATTACAGAGGAAAAGCAGCAAGTAAAAGCAGTCATAAGTAACCTGTTCCTATGCAATACCTCTTCCCTGCAAGTATCTCCTGCACCTGCTTTGCACAATGGATAGTGAAAATGGGATTGAGACTCCCGTGTTCACTGCCAATTATAGCAGCGAGCTTGGGTGGACTTTAAAAAACGAATTCGGAAAACTAGTGATGTCTCTCAGTGGTATTTGCCCATCGCTGTTAAATGGGTCCTCTGAATACCAGCTGTTGAGGGCAGGCAACAAGGGGAAGGCCTCATCTTCATGTCCTGCTTGTAAGTGCTCAGAGGGATCCAACTACCGCTGGGAAGAGATTGCAGGACAAGACAGGTGGTGTGTTAATGCTGCAAAGGCAATGTCTATGTCTATCTGTTTCAAAATACTATTTTTATCTTTTAAAAAATCAGTCTGCAAACTCTCAGCCACATGAGGCTGTCACACAGCTTCCCATTTGTCATTTAAATCCAAGTAATCCCTTAAATCTGTTCTGTATATTTGTTCTTTGTTTGGGCAAGTTTGGATGGTGTAGACTAGACATGGGCACGAACGGGGGAAAAAAAAGAACATGCTGTTCGTTGCCATCGACGAACATGAACAAGTGAACAGTAACGAACATGACCCGTTAACGAACACGTTTGGTGTTCATTGCTAGTGGGGGCCAGAACGCCCCCCTTAGGACTTAGAGAGCCTATATTCACAGGGAGTGTTCAGCAGGCTCTCCTCCAGCCATCACCCAAGATTGGTCAAGATTGCATTACGGATCATGGAGTTAAAACATTCCCAAATCCGACGCCCCCAGGAAACTCCCATTCAATACATTTGGAGTCACCAGTTGACTTTGGCCCCATGTACAAGCGGTGGGCTCAAAGGCAGGCCACCTCCCCTCTAGGGGGTGTGGGGGGGTTGGCCACTCAGCGGTGGCACCCCCCCCCTGTGGCCTCCCGCCAGGCCTCCCAGAGGCTAATTTCCGGACAGAAGTAAGGTGGGTCATGTCGGTGGCCGCTGGGCCTGTCGGGCACATGGAGGCGGTGGTGGGCCGCCTCCCCTCTAGGGGGCAGGGGGTGTGGCCACTCACCGCCGGCACCCCCCATGTGCCAGGCCTCCCAGATACTACTACAGGGCCAATGCTGTTGTCTACACCTCATGTGGTGCAGAGGCTGATGCCGCCCAAACACTCTGGCTGGACATGGAGCATTGAACGGTTAGGTACATGGGATAGATAAGTTTCTCGATAGACAGGTGCATAGCTGTATGGGATAGGTGTATAGGATAGAGGGATGCATGAATACATTGAATACCTGTATTGGATTGACAGGAGAGACAGATACCATGTACAGGGATATTGGGGAGACAGGTGGATTACATAAATATCTGAGTTATCCTATTATTAGAAAGTTGGAAGGAAAGAACCAAGAGTGGGAGGTGGGCCCGCCCCTAACATGTGGAGGCTCACATGCTGGCCATCGAGGCGGTGGAGGATGCCTTCCCCCCCGTCATGGGGGAGGCATCAGTTCCCCTAGGAAAGGGGATTGTGGGCAGACAGGTAGGTGCCCACGTGAGGAGCTGCCCTCAGCATCACCCATTGGCCTGCCGTCATGGATGTGGCAGTCTATTTCGCACCCTACAGAAGACAGCATTGCAGCAAAGGCTGATGCCGTTGTGGGTCCCTCCAGCCAGACACGGTGGAGCTGGGAGGACAGTCAGCCCAAACTAAGCACCCTGGGTAACAGGATCCACCCTGAAGGAATGCGCAGACTGCTGCTGGAGAGACTTGTCCGCCCCTCCTGTGTCGAAGCGATATGACGAAACGGCTGTCGGCGACATGACCCACCTTCCTGCCTTTGCGGAAAGGATGGGAGTCGCGGCCGGGACCCATTCCCCCCCCCCCCCGCTCAGAGGGGACAGCAGGTGCCCTGGATAGGGGGCACCGTGCTGTATAACCATATATGCAACAGCTCCTGAGCTGTCCCTTGTGTGCAAAAGCAGCAGCAGCAGAGAGCACCCACCTTCCTGCCTTCGCGGAAAAGACGGGAGTTGCGGGACCCATTTCCCCCTGCTCAAAGGGGACAGCAGGTACCATGGATAGGGGGCACCGTTCTGTACAACCATATGCACAACAGCAGCTGAGGTGTCCCTCATGCCCCAAAGTGGCAGCTGCAGACATGACCCACCTTTCTGCCTTTGTGGAAAGGGATGGATGGACAGGACAGGAGTGGTTGTTGGGAAGGGTTGGAGTGGTTCCAGAGAGGGAGAGGAAGAAACAGGGACCATGAAAGAGGGGGACAAAGGGTTACCTGCCACGTTGCAGAGTGGCACCGAGAAGACCCCAATGCAGCGGCTGCAGACATAACCCACCTTCCTGCCTTTGCGGAAAGGACGGGATGGGCAAGAGAGGAGAGGTTGTTGGGAAGGAGCCGTCATCCGAGAAACCCACTGAGCTTGGCTCCGGACCGTGGAAGCAGCCTCGAGAACTGAGGGGGGCTAGAGCGGTACCCCACCACACAGAGACATCTTGCCTGCACCGGCAGGACAGGCACTAATAATAACCAGTGTGAGCCCCTCCTGCCTTTGCAGAAAGGACAGGAGTCGCTGTAGGGACCCATTCCCCTCTGTTCAGAGGGGACAGCAGGTTCCCTGGATAGGGGGCACCATGCAGCACAACCGTATATGCAACAGCTTTTGAGCTGTTCCTCGTGCCCAAAAGCGGCGGCTGCAGATGTGACCCACCTTCCTGCTTTCGCGGAAAGGGCAGGATGGGCAGGAGAAGTTGTTGGGAAGGGTCGTAGTGGTTCCATCCAGAGAGGGAGAGGTTGAAGGAGGGACCATCCGGGAACTTGTCTGGGTGAGGAGGACAAAGGGTTACCAGCCACATTGCGGAGCATGACCGGGAAGACCCAAACATTTGCGAGCCGTTAGCTGAGAAACGCACTGAGACTGAGACGCACTGAGCCCCCGACCTTGGAAGCAGCCCCAGGAACTGAGGGGGGCTAGAGCACAACACCACCACTCCCAGATACCTGACCAGGCACAGACCACTCCCAGATACATGACCAGGCACAGACAATACTCAATACTCTGCTGAGGGCTCACAATACTCAATGTGAGCCCTCAGCAGAGAAGGCAACTGAGCTTGGCCCCCAACCTTGGAAGCAGCCCCGGGAATTGAGGGGGGCTAGAGCACGACACCACCACTCACAGAAACTTGACGTGAGCAGCCAGGGGACAGGTAACAGCATTAAGTTGCTTTGTCCCGGAGCCAGTCAGCAGGCCAGAGATCTTGAGGCTGCTGCAGAGGAGCTTTGCCTAGAACCACAGTAGATTGGGGTGGCTCAGAGCCCAGGCAGGTTGAGGTCCACGGAGGGATATCCAAGCAGGTTGAGGTTGACCTTAACAAAGGTCAACATGTCCACCAGGTCCGGGTGCAGACGTGCGCAGCGGGGACAGAGGAGGTCTCCCAGGTGGGAGAACACCCGCTCACTCTGCACGCTAGTGGGGGGTTAGGACAGGATGTTGGTTGCCACGATGGACAGGACTGGCCATACAGCAGATTTACTCGCCCAATACTCCAATGAGTTGGACTGGAGGGGCTTGGTGGGCTGCCCAAGGTACTCTCACTCTATGGCCCCCGCCAAGTCCTCCACTGCAAGAGACGCACCCACTGTGCTGCGGCCAACCACACAGCCCACAGACGAGGACCAGAGATCGAGTTGTCCCGTTTCAGTGGGTCTCTCCTTGTGTGGCTCTCTTCCCACCTCCTCCCCCTTCTTCTCAGCCAGCTGCCCCTCGCCCCTGCCTGGTTCTCTCCGTCCTGCCTTCTCTGCCTGGAAATGGCTTTTTCCAGCACTGCATCTCGCCCCCCTCCCACATGGCGATGTTGCCCTTGATGGGGGGGGTCACAGAGGGAGGCCATTGATATGGCACCTCGTGGCGCAGAGGATGCAGGCGCTCAGCCACACATGCCTGCATCCTCCTCGCAAAGTCCCTGACCCTGGGGAGCAGCTCGTGTTCGAACTCCTTGGCCAGGAACTGATCGAACCTGTGGATCAGGGGGATGACCTGACCCAGGCTGGCCTCGTACGAGCACAAGAGCTCGGTGGCCTCCTTAAAGGGCTTCAACAACTGGGACATCTTTTCAAGGACTCTCCATTTCATGGAGCTTAGGCTGAGCTCTGCTCACTTCCTCAAAATGTTCGGTGATGACAGGATGTCCTGCAACGGGTCCTTCTGCTCCACCAGATGACTTATGTCGTAGGTGGAGTTCCAGCAGGTGGACAGGTCCTGATAGAGGTGGTGCTTGGGGGCCCCCCTTCCCCCTGCCTCTGGAGCAGCTTGTGGGAAGAGTTGATGCTGCGGGAGAAGTGGGAAGCGATGCACCAGCAGCTATCCAGCAGGTTGCGTGTCCACAAAAATATGCTCTAGTGGCAGTAGCAGGGCAAGGCTGACAATCCCCAAGGATGATCACATCATAAGTTCAGTAATGCAGCCACCAAGGAGAGGCTACACAGGCTTGTGGTCAGTGCCTGAATGGGATGCCATTTGAGAATACCATGTACTGGCTTGAGCTCCCAGGAAAAAAGGCTAAATATAAATTAATAAATAAAATGTGTGAATAATACAGCAGGATTTGAGTCTAGTGGCACCTTAGAGACCAGCAAGATTTTCAGGGTGTAAGCTTTCAAGAGTCAGAGCTCTCTTCTTCAAACACTAGGTAGGAATGGAGATCCCTGAGCCAAAAAGTTGGGTGGGGTGTTACAAGGGAGGGCATCAGGACACAAAGGTACAATGCAGCTTGATTAGAGCAGACATTAATATCTGTAGCGAGATAAGAATCCATTCCTAAATCTCTCCAGCCCCAGGGGGGGCTATTGTTCTGAATTTGTGAATGAATTCCATTTCATCGATCTCACGTTATAATCTCCCCTTGAAGCTTCTGTGTTTGAGGACAGTCACTTTTAGGTCAGTAATGGGATGTTCTGGAAGATTAAAATGTTCTCCCACAGGTTTTTGTTGTGTTGTGTGATTCCTAATGTCAGATTTATACCCATTTATTCTTTTGAGTACGGATTGACCTGTTTGTCTAATGTAGAGAGTGGAAGGACATTGCTGATACTTCATAGCATAAATAGAACTGGAATATGAGCAAATGAATGAACAAGAGATGGTATAACTGGTGTTGTTAGGTCCAGTGATCATGCCCTTGGAGTAAATAATAATAACAATATTTGATTTATATACCGCCCTTCAGGACAACTTAATGCCCACTCAGAGCGGTTTACAAAATGTGTTATTATCCTCTCGACAATCACCCTGAGGTGGGTGGGGCTAAGAGAACTCTGGAAGAGCTGTGACTGACCCAAGGTCACCCACCTGGCTTCAAGTGGAGGAGCAGGGAATCAATCCTCAATTCTCTAGACTAGAGTCCCACCGCTCTTAACCACTACACCAAATATGGGGACAGAGTTGGCATCTTGGTTTATTGCAGGCTCTGGTCCCAGCGTCCGTCTCAGTGTTGAAAGTACCTTATTATGAGTGAGAAGTTGTTTAAGGTTAGGAGACTCTTAGTGGGCAAGAAAAGGTTTGCATTGTACCTTTACCTTTGCTTGTGAAAGAAGAGACTCACAAGCCCTTTTTTGTTCCCAGGAAATTAGAAAAACCTTGCAGCTGGAGATTAGAAAAAACCTTGCAACCTTCACAAGTAGTCCTTTTCTCTTGTCTACTCGTAGGTGTAACAATGCAGCTCCCGGGTGGGCGAATGCAGGAGGACCGTCCAACCAAGGACAGGGGGTCTGCAGCTGCTGAGAATCGCTTGACAGGGGGCTAGCTACTCTCTTGTTTTGGCAATCTTTCTCGAGGATTGTATCTGGGAGCCTATTATGGTTGTTCACTGTTGAAAGTTGCCAACTGGCTTACTGAAGACAGAGATTTTTGCTGTCTTTGAACGCTCTTGAGAAAAGGACTACTTGCGAAGGGACAATTGTGATTGAGAGACTGTTATGGACACTCTAGCCGCATTTTCGTTCTCACTGCTGAGTAGTAAAAGAGTACTCCTCGGCCACGTGATCTGTTCTCAGGATTCAGTAATTGTGTAGCATAATTATTGTTGGATGTGAATTGTACATTTAAGTACCACGTATTGTGTATTATGCACCTTGCACTTTACCAGTATAAATATATGCTACTGAATCTTTCGTTTGTTGCACGGTGTACTTTAAGTCTTATTATTAATTGCTTACCAGTACCGCGAGAGATCTTTGAACCTTACTGTTTCTGCCCCTCCACGGTTCCCCCTCCCCTCTGATGTTGTATTCTATGGTCCTGATTCAGCCAGACTCATTAGCAAAAGCAAGAGCTTGAGTCCTCTGTGCTTGGGACTTGGTGGCTCCTTCCTTCAACCCCCTCCTTTCTTATGGCTACTAGCCTGCAGCTGGGCTCTTGTATATGACCAGACATAACTGAAATATTGGGGTGAATTTTTGGGTGGAGGACATTTCTCCACAGTGAAAGTCACTTTTTCATTTAGTGACATTAAAACGGTGGGGCAAGTTGTACAACCATAAGAAATGACCAGGAAGGGCATCAGTATGTATATATTACAGGCGTCCCCAGCCACCTTCTCCAAAGGGGCAGCAGCTGTCCTCATAGAAACAGATGGCTGGACTGATCCATACAGGCCCGACCTTGCAAAGTTAAGCAGATTTGAAGCTGTGTTTTACACACGTGATTGATCCTAATGGTTATTCATCCTGTATTAATCTGTATGACTATGTATGTGAAGTCATATAGTCCAAACTGTATACGCAAATATGCAGCGTTAGAGCAACATGGTGCATTTCAAAACTTCGAGATGAAAGGGTTGCTAGACAGCTTGACCAAAAAAGCAATCCTTTGCCAACATACTCGGGAGTAAATACCATTGAACATATCAGGGCTTGCTACTAAGCAAGCCTGTATAAACCGAGCTACAAATTAAGCAACTTTACTTATATCTATTTTAAAAATCTAATGGAGATGAAAACATTTTACTTTTTTTTTTTACAGCATACAGCAATCTCAGTTTCCGTCCATTCTCACTCCGTTTTTAGCAGGATTTCACTTAAAGTATATGTAGCATGACCAAAATGAGAGGTGTTTGCCATTATGTGTTTGATAGCCTCAGTTTTGACTTGCAAAGGAAGGAAATCTTTGATCAAAGTAAGATTTTATCTAATGATTGTTGCACATTTGACATGTTCAGAGTGACCAGATTTTATTGTACAGACCCAGAAACTCAAGATGGGATTTATGGAGATTCATGTGATCAAGTAGATAAACTGTATTACTTCATATATGTTTCAATGCCTTCTATTTTGTCACTGTTACAGTGATTTACAGTTCAATCCTAAACAGAATTATACTCTTATAAGTTCATTGAAGTGTAAATAAAATAAAAAGGTGAGAAAGTTCATTCCATCAACAAAACTGTTTTAGAGTCTGTACCCAAGCTAAAATTAACCACTTACATATTTTTTAAAAACTTTTGCTTAATTAAAGCAGGAGCAATTCTTTAATCAATCAAGATCTTTAATGAATTAATCAGCTAAAAATTGCAACTCAAGAGGAATAAGGAAACAAGATCCAATGCATTATTACTCGGAGTTAAGTACCGCTGAGTTCAATGGGCCTTACCCCCAAATCGGTGTGCCAGGGACTTTTGGTCTCACCCTGTAAGCACTAAGTTGGAGTTCTGCAGAAGAGAGTGAGGATTTCAGCAACAGCAGCACAGTGAAATCTTGAACATAAGCTTCCACTCAAATCCTGTGACTTTTGCATTTACTAGCTGAAATAATTAATGCCTTTATTCAGAAAAGGTATGTGTTTGTTTAATCCAAGTATATGGCTTGCCTAAGCTTTTGCAAACAAATAAATTTTAGAAGGCTTAAAGCAACTTTTTTGTATGTATACACAGCATCAAAGACAAGAATTCCTGCAGCAGTAACAAAATCATTAGGTTGAAAGTTCTTTCGCTATGCCGCAAGCCAAATTTCTTAATACAACTTGATAGGCTTACGTTGAAACACTTGTATTAACATGTTCCTTGTATACCAATGTACAGCCTGCTGTTTACTAGGTAGGCACATGCAATCTACAGAGATGTTAAATGTGCAAGCTGTACATTACTATTAGACTAGTAGTGTAACAGGCAAGACCATGACATTTTATAATAGCAGTTTCATTCCAGATACTAATTTTATTTAATCCGAGCACAATCTATAGCTGCAGTCCTATGGAATCCTAGAGTGGGAAGGAGCTTAAGAGGCCATCTGATCCAACCCCCTGCGCCGCTGAGGAAATCTAAACTTGATGACAGATGGCTATTCAGACTCTGCATGAAAAATTCCAGCAAGAGAGTGTCCTAGTCCCACCATGTAACTGGTTCTGTTATGGGCCTGATCTTATTAGAAAGTTTCTCCTAATATTCAACCAAAATCTACCCTCCTGTAATTTAAGCCTATTAGATTTAATCTTATCCAACGAAGCATCAGAGAACAAGTCTCTGTACTCTTCTGTGCAGTAGCCCATCAGGTGTATGAAGAACAGAATCATGCCCACGTCACCAGGGCTTTTTTTCTGGGAAAAGAGGTGGTGGAACTCAGTGGTGGAACTCAGTACCGCACAATGAGGTCACTTTGGGTCAGCTGGAACAAGGGAATTTTTTAAAGTTTAAATTGCCCTCAGCAAAATTGGTCACATGGCCAGTGGCGCCGCCCCCTGATCTCCAGAGGGGAGTTTAGATTGCCCTCTGCACTACTGGTGCGGAGGGCAATCTAAACTCCCCTCTGTCTGGAGATCAGGGGGCGGGGCCACAGCCATGTGACCATTTTTAAGAGGTGCCGGAACTCCATTCCACCATGTTCCCAACGAAAAAAAGCCCTGCATGTCACTCATGCACACACCAAGTCTTTTCAGAGATAGATAAATCCAATTCTGTCCTTTCCTCACAGAACTTTTCTCCCAGGCCTATCACCATCTCCTGAACTCATTCACATTTATCTGCCTTCCTTAAAGCACGACATCCAAAACTCGACATGGTACTCCAGATGAAGTCTGACTAGCGCAGAGTGGAGTGGAACTATGCCTTCTCATGACTTGGGATACTACGCTTCGATTAATGCAGCCTAAAATAATTTTAGCTTTTGTCGGGGGCAGGGGGAAGCAGCCACCTCACAATTGTGTTGCAATCAATCACCACTGGAGATCTTTTTAATTCATATCACTGCCAAGACAGGCATCACCCACCCTGTACCTGGTTGTTGTTTTTTGCATAAGTGCAGAATTTTACATCTGTTTCCGACAAAATGAAATCCATCTGTTTCAACCCAGCTTTTCAAACCAAGGGCAATTTTATTTGTCTTCTAAAGTGTTCGTGATTCCTCTCAATTTTGTATCATCTGCAAATTTGGCAAGGATTCCTACATCCAACCTATTGAAAAACAAATGTTGAATAGCAGGCCCAAGACAGAGATCTGTGACATCCCATTCAAGACTTCCCTCCAAATTTATGATATGCCATTGGTAAGCACTCTAAGTTCAGTTCACCAAGAAGGTGTAAATCCATTTGATGACACTATCATCTATACCCCCATTTAATCAGTTTGCTAACCAGTTACCATGGGGGTTTGGCTGAAATGGAGTATTCCATCCACAGCATGCCCGCACGTGGCTAGGCTTGCTTGCAACCTGCCTTCTGGGAGTTCTCCTGGGCAGTCCTCATTCCACCAGGTTGCTCTGCTTCTCTCTCTGGGCACTGTGTTGTTTTCAAGATGCTTTCCAACTGACTCTGTTTTCCTGGTATCAGCGTCAAACTGACTAACCTGCAGTTTTCCAGATCCTTTCTCCAAAGATGACATTTGTCCTCCTCTAGTCTCACAGCCGTGATCTACATGGCCAGGCTAGCCCAAACTTGAAAGCTAAATAGGGTCAGCCATTTAATACTTGGATAGGAGACCACTAAGGAATTCCAGGGTCGCTATGCAGAGGCTGGCTATGGCAAATCACCTCTGAACGTCTCTTGCCTTGAAAACCCTGAAACCTGATGGCACTTTCCACCACCACCTCTCACAGCACCTCTAGGATTCCTCAAAGACGAGGTTCCAAGGGTACACCTGCAAATTCCTTTGATATCCTAGGATTCAATTTAGCCAGCCCCGATGACATGAACTCATTCAAGGTAGCTAGATATTCTCTAACCAATGTATCAGCCTTGACTTGCAATCCTGTCCCTCACCAGTCATGCTACTTTTGCTAGGCTGCCCACACTTCCCTTTTGGGAGAGGGCAGGCAAAACAGGACTTGGGTAATTCTATCTTTCCTTTGTCACCCCTGAACATTTCTCCATCTTCTCTGAGCAACAGGTCTACCATTTCCTTCCTCTTCTTACCTCAAACGTTAAAAGGCCCCTTTTGGTCTGAATGTTCCATGCTAGCCTCAATTCCTTTTGACCTTTCGCTTTCCTTGCACGGTGTCTCCAAGTCCAGGCTACCCACCGGCAGAAGTCTTGAGTAATTTGTCCCACCTTCCATTTCCTATACATGCCCTTTTTATTTTCAGCTAATTGCTTGTATTTTTATTCAGCCACTTTGACTTCTTTAGATGTTTCTCATCTTTAACATCTTTCTTATAGGAATTCCCACCCATATAGCATACTTATTTAGAAATAAATCCCATTGGAAGCCACTGATTTCAAATACACGTTTATAAGAATAAAACTGTAAATCTCCATGATGGATACAGATGTATATATCATGATCTGATGTGAAAATGGAGGCTGCATTCTGATGTCATGACAAGTGACTATTTTCATTCCTAAAACAAACTTTGGATGCCTTAGTCTCCTTTGCTCATGGCTCAGATATCGAAGACTTGCTGGTTCACAACAAACTACAGCTTGTCATACCTTGACCACACTCTGTAGTTTCTTACTTAAAAACCAAGATTAAAAGTGGCTAATGTTAAACTGTGGTTTAACCCTGGTTTATAAACAAGACATAAACCACAGTTTGTGATCTGGGAATAGCCAACTAACAACATATTGTTGCAAAACCAGAAATCTTCAGAATATGAGCTGTGATGACCTTAAGGGACTTCCAAGACAGAATGCAGACAGAAAGTAAGCAATTGAAAACAAGCTATCCCTCTCTCCCTCCCGTTTCTTCCAATATTTTCCTATTTATGGTGCTGAAAGTTCAGTGTTCAGTTTTGGGTGCTTTAAAATGAATATTATTTGCATTCCTATAGCACCTTCCTGCTACTGACACAATTCTATAGCAAGATGGTTCTAACCCATAGGGACAAGAGGTCAAAAACAAATACCCAGTACTGGTAAGCTAAAGGTAGTCCCCTGTGCAAGCACCGAGTCATTACTGACCCATGGGGGAACGTCACATCACGACGTTTTCTTGGCAGACTTTTTACGGGGTGGTTTCCCGTTGCCTTCCCCAGTCATCTACACTTTACCCCAGGAAACTGGGTACTAATTTTACCGACCTTGGAAGGATGGAAGGCTGAGTCAACCTTGAGCTGGCTACCTGAACCCAGCTTCCGCTGGGATCGAACTCAGGTCGTGAGCAGAGCTTGGACTGCAGTACTGCAGCTTACCACTCTGTGCCACGGGGCTCTTGTACCCAGGACTGAGCCCACCTGATAAAGGGTCCATCTACAAATGTAAATGCTTGAACACCCCCCCTCCAGTATTCAGGACCATAACTAGGGTGGTACAAGTAGTGTTCCAACCCATGACCAAGCTGTTTTGTGAGCAGAAAGGGGCAGTCTCAGAACTACTGGTAAACAACAGGATACAGTCCTAAAATTGTTGCCCCTTCCGTAGCAAGGAGACAAGCCCAAACGTCAATCCTGTCTGATTCCAACAGGACAGCTCACCCCACCACCTCCTCCTCCCACTGCAAGAGGTGCAGACATCCCAAGTACAGAAATAAGTCACTACCACATAAGCAAACAAACCTGCAATGCTTCTTTCGAGGAGTCTTTTTTTTATTAAGATAAATCCAGCAAAATTCCTAACAGTGGGTTTATTCAGCCAACCTGCCCCTTTTTTTTCTAAAAGAATTTTTTGTATTTCATTTAAAAACACGATTACGCTTCCCCCCACCCCGCATTATTCTTCTTCTCCAAAATGTGACAAAATAAAACTACATTTGGGATACAACAAGATTTCCAGCTTCTTAGGATTTTTCATGAAAATATCTCACCTTCTTTATAAAAGCAACCCACAGAACCACCGGAATGTCTGACGCAATTATTTTGTGTATGTGTGTGTATTTTTGGAGACCTCCCCACGTTAAGAAACCGTACAACACGTAACAAGGGTGAAATTAAAATCTGAAAGTCTGCCTGACTTACACACAAAGGGATTATATACTGACAGAAGTCAATAGCTACCACCACTGATTCTTTCCAGGTACCATACAAACTATGACAATCACAAAAATTTAAAAACAAAAGATTTTTTGTTTGTTTTAAGTCCCAAGTAACCGAGATGAAGATGTTCCATGATTAAATTCATGCTAAAAAAACCTGCATTTATAAAATAGTTGATAAAAATATTCCTCTCTTGACAATACAGTATGGAGGTATGGATACCGTATGATGGAAATGAACAGGGCAACGGTTGCTACTCGGACTTGGCTTCCTTATCATCAGATACTTCAGCAGCTGGTGCCTATCAGGATACGAGAAGAAAAAAAATATATTTTTTACCAGCAGGAAACATCCCATTTTATTAAAAAGACTGCAAGCTTCTATCTTTAGTAAAAACACACAGTTCTGAAGTGAGAAACGTGTATCTGGGTTGGATCCAGAGATCCATTGGTGGATTCTTCCCACCTTCTCCTCCTCCTAGCAGTCCTTAACCCCAAGAAATGTTATTCCTGGGACAGGTCGCTGCAGTGGGGAAACGGGATGAAATGGCCCCTTCTGTCAGAGTAGCTCACCACTACAGCCTCCTGACCCAAATGGCTATTAGGTGACCTGGGTTCCATGATCCTAGGAACGAACTTTCCCAGGGTCATAAACGGCTGCTACGCGGAGGGGAATGTGGAAAGATCCATAATCCTTGCATCCATGGATTACCAATTCCACAATGTCCTCTTGCCTCCAGAAACTTGTTTCTCCCCTGCTCATGCTTTTAAATTCTGTACACAATACTAAATTCAACCCTTTTGAAACAATAGCAGAAATATTCACATTACACCTTCAAATTCACACAACTGAAAAAGACAGAGAAAACACAGGTCAACTCACCATCTATTACTGTGTCACTTAAGTGCCAAGTGTATTTACATATATGCAAAACATAGAAAAGCCTTGATAAAGAGGCTGGAAAGACTCAGCTTGTTTTTCTGCCTTAAGATATTCTTTCCACTACAGCAGATCATATTAAAAAGGGCTTAACCCTCCCCCTCCCACTTATTTTATTTCGGAGGGGAAGAACTGCCCCCCACAACATTACATAAAACGGAGGTCCACCCTTCTCCAGCAGGCTTCTTTAATTCTGCAAGGCCTGCAATTCTGAAATGTTCCATCACACTTAAGTGACATTTCAAATGTTCAGTAAAACAACAATGCAGTGTTTTATGTGGGGAAATGAATGCTTTTTAATTCTTATCCACATCACAATCTCTCTGCAAGGAAACCTAGTACCTCAGGGAGCCTGCTGGAACCCTCTACCTAACATGCTAGCTTTCCGCATGTGTGGCCTTTTTTAAAAAACATGGGACGGCATCAAATACAGCATCCCTGTATACTAAAATAGTACCGTCGTTGCAGAGTTCCACACATTTCTGTGCCAGATATCCACTGACAGCCACAAATTTCGCTAGTGACTATCTGCAACTCCTGTACAACACAAAATCCCTCCCCCTTATCCAAGTTGTCCACTCCAGATACTTTGGGGAGAAGGGGTGCGGAGGACGTCACGAATGCTCTTGCCTAATGTCAGCAGGAGACACAATCCCCCCTCATCCATGAAAACCAGGTGCTTAGAGAACATAGGGCAGCCACAAATAACAGCCACATATCAAGTCCAGCTGCAATCTGTGTACCTCTCAGGTTTCTGGAGAGGTGTACTATGTATTAAATGCAGTTCTGAGGACTCACTCTTCTGCAACATACAGCTGCCATATACTCTACCTCGTTAGTTTTGGTATCCCCGTTCTCAGAGTGGTTTTCTTCTTTAGCATCTTCTTGCTTAGTTTCATCTTTTCCTTTGGCTCCCTTCTTCCCTTTTGCTACCTTTTTGTCCTCCTTTTTATCATTTGCTCCTTTTTCTTTCTGCGAGAGCAATCCCATTAAAGAAATGGAAAACAGTAGATTGCATTTTAGTGTCAATCCGTCTCTAAGATCAAGGCTCTACCCCTCAAGTAATGCAGCGACACAATCTGCAATCTAAATAAAGACGTTTTGTGCTGCAAAGTGCAAATTTAAATAATAATAATAAACATTTCTGCTTGGTTAATAGCAACTCCCTTTTAAAGTACCACGGCTACATCCGCTACATTAAAGAAAAAGCAAATATATATATTTTTAAACTCCTCTTAACAAAAGAGACAATTTTTTCTGAGATATTTGTTTAACCATTAAATATAAGCTGAGATTCTACCTGGATACAGAAATGTTCAATGTGCCAATTTCTCCCACTGGTACAAGACTGACTGAATTGCAAAGGTGCTTGCAAGAATTTATACCTGCCTATTGAGAGAACATTTACTCTGCTTCATTTTCAGACATTGCCACCAGCATATTTAAAAGTCAAGATTTTTTTTTTTAAGATCAACTATGGTCTATACCCAAATGGAGTGCAGCACAGAATGAAACCCTTGCCAACCTACACTATTTACAGTCTGATTCCAATACGAATGGGCTTTTTCCTATAGCGGGGGCTGGGGCAGGGATCAGAGAGGAGCATGTGCAGCCCCTTGGTTTCCTTGTCAAAGTAATAATTTATTTTAAGTCCATTATATAACAAACCTGAAGGAATTATATATTGTGCTTTGGGTCTCTAACACATATGAAGTTGCCTTATACTGAATCAGACCATTAGTTCATCAAATTCAGTTAAGGTAAACTGAGTCAGACTCTGTCTTATCAAGGTCAGTATCGCCTGCTCGGACTGGCAGCAGCTCTCCAGGGTCTCAGGCAGAGGTCTTTCACATCACCTACGGCCTGGTCCTTTTAAATCGGAGATGCCAGGGACTGAACATGCAACCTTCTGCATGCCAGGCAGATACTCTGCCATTGAGCTATGGTCCCGCCCTTAAAACACTGTACATGCTTGAAGTCAGGTTACTTGGGAGGGTGCATTCTTGCATATAGCCCCGCCTGCAGCAATGAGTGTTATGTGACAACCTGTGACTTGAAGCAAACAAACTGAACTGAATGCAATGGGCCAAGACAGCCACAATACCCACTGACGTGTGAAATAAGGGAAGGGTTGGGATTATGGAAGGAAGTAATCCCTGCCCCTCCCTCCCTGTTCTTTTTCACTTCCTATCCAGCCATGATCATTTCTTGTATAAGATCCAGGATGGGGAAAAAATTTTTAAAGCAAAAGAGTGCTCCCATGAGTACCATTTCTGATTAATATCCCCGCACACTATTTTTACATGTAAACTGGAAGATTTCTGAATAATTACACATGGATCTCCCTCCCTGCATCATAGCTATGTGACTCCAAAGTGTAAGCCAGAAAGAAGAAAACACAACATCGAAACATCTGTTGAATGGTCCATGGGATTTTTTTGTATTTTTCCAGCAGGCTTTTTGCAAGTTGCAATATCTCCAGCGCAGCAGAAACAATAGACTTTTACATGAAACAAGAGTCAAAGCAGCTCATGCAAAGGTATAGATACAGTACATTCTTAAAAGAGTATTTTAAGGTAACTAACAGTGAAGATCAGGGCAATCGTGTTAATCAGATGCCAAAGGTCTACGCAGAACAAAAATACCTTGATCTACTTCCTGAACACAAAAAGGGAAGAGCAGTCTCTTTAAGAGCGAACTGCAGACACACCACACCCTGCAGGAAAGAGGTTGCTGCAGCCAGCCGTCGTACACACACATGCTATGATGTATATTTGAATTAGGATGAATGTATTAATTTCAGAATAAGGAGGACTAAACCAGGACACCTGACCTGAATGGCCCTGGCTAACCTGATCTCATCAGATCTCGCAAGCTAAGCTGGGTTGGCCTTGATTAGTACTTGGATGGGAAACCGCCGAGGAAGTCCAGAGCTGCTATGCAGAAGTTGATCGTCTTTGCCTTGAAAATCCTGTGGGGTTTGCCTTTGATTTGTCTCTTGCCTTGAAAACCCTATGGGGTTGCCAGCCATTAATCAGCTGCGACTGGACAGCACTTTACACACACACACAAACCAGAACTCCAGTGAAGTAAAAACTGTTTCTGTGGGCTCTTCCATGTCTACTTTTAATTTAATTTAATTTATTATATTTATATTCCGCCCTCCCCGCTTTCGCAGGCTCAGGGCGGATAACAAATACAAACACCATTAAAAACATTTAAAAACATTAAATAATACATTTAAAAACATTAAATATTACAGTTCATGCTGCATAGTGGTTCATACATGCCTCTGTGTTTGCATAGGGGCGAGGGTTTAACCCCCCCTTCACGGGGGGGGGGCACTGCCCGGCGTCAGCCATATGCCTGGCAGAATATCTCTGTCTTACAGGCCCGGCAAAATGCCAGCAAATCTTGCCGGGCCCTTGTCTCGCAAGACAGAGCATTCCACCAGGTTGGGGCCAGGACCGAAAAGGCCCTGGCCCTGGTTGACGCCAGGCGGGCCTCCCTAGGGCCAGGGACACTTAAAAGATGTTTTCCACCAGAGCGGAGAGTCCTCCGGGGCTCATATGGTGAGAGACGGTCCCTCAGATACGTCGGTCCCAGTCCACGTAGGGCTTTGTAGGTTAACACCAAAACCTTGAACCTGATTCGGTACTCCACTGGCAGCCAATGCAGCTGGCGTAGCACCGGTGTAATATGCTCCCACACCGGTGCTCCAGCAATGACCCGCGCTGCTGCATTCTGTACCAGCTGTAACCGCCGGATCAGGCCCATGGGAAGCCCAGCGTAGAGCGCGTTACAGTAATCCAACCTAGAGGTGACCATTGCTTGTACCACTGTAGTCAAGTCACGGGAAGACAAATAAGGGGCAAGCTGCCTGGCCTGCCGAAGATAATAAAAGGAAGACCTGGCAACTGCAGTGATCTGGTCCTCCATCTTCAGGGAGGAATCCAGAATCACCCCCAGGCTCCTAACTCTCGGGGCCAGTGTAAGTGCTGCCCCATCAAGTGTAGGAAGCCGGGGTCCCAAAGCCATCTCCCCACGACCCACATACAGGACCTCCATCTTTGTGGCATTCAATTTCAGCCGACTTTGTCTCAACCAACCAGCCACAGCCTCAAAAGCACGCTCCAGGGCATCAGGGGCCGATCCTGGCCGCCTGTCCAACAACAGATAAAGCTGGGTGTCATCCGTGTATTGGTGACACCCAAGCCCGAAACTCCGCACCAGCCGGGCGAGGGGGCGCATATAGATATTAAATAATAATGGAGAGAGTATCGCTTCCTGTGGCACACCACATACCAGTGGCCTACGAGATGACACTCTCTCCCCAAGCGCCACCCTTATTTTTCCCTTATTACTTAGGATTGTTTTCCTCCTTACTGCTCAAGATAACCTACATGGATAACCTACACTGCAGATGGCTCAAGCTGTTAGCTAGATGTATACTGCCACCTCTGACTATAGAAAAGAACTGGGATCTCTCATACCTAAGATAATTGGTATCTGAAGAAGTGAGCAGCGACTCACAAAAGCTCATACTCGACCACACATCTTGTTAGTCTTACATGTGCTATTGGACTCTTGCTCTTTTCTACTGCCTAAGATAATGCCCATGCTATACGATTACTTAGCATCTTATACAGGCACTTGAGTTTGCCTCAGCCGCTGTTAAATTACTTGTTGTGTAAACAAATTCCCGGTTATCTCAGGGTGTGTATATTTGTAATGGGTGGCCTTTCCATATAGGTTTTTTTAAAAAAAGAAACTATGCACACAGACCAGCAAGGGCTAGAGTCTGTTTCTACAAACCTAGGGTAATCCCCAAACTTGCAGAAAAATATAAAAAGCTCAACCGCTATCTAATTATACTGGCTTTGCAGCCCAACTCACTGACTAAATATAACTGGTTGGCAGCTTCAGCTGGACTTGGAATTCAGCAAAAAGGCATATTAATTTCAAAATAAACACATGAAATTAATTCTGCAGCTCTGCTAGCTGAAACTGGCAACGGACCCTCACCCCCATTTCACATGGAACCTATCTAGATCAGTGGCCTTCAGCCTCGTGGGTACTTCAGAGTATCCTGAGCCCCAATACATCCATCGTATTTTTGTTCTTTTTTGGAAGTGTTGGAGTAGAGCAAAGTCTTGTGTACAAAGAAGAAAAAAATGCCTGCAGGGGGTATCAAGCTCTAATTAGACAGGACTTCAGAGGGAGTACCTTCTTTCTAATAAAGGGTTTTCTCCTAATCTGTCTGCAGAATGCTACTCTTAAAACTTTTTAGAACTCTCTCAACTAGCGAAGAAGCTTGTTTATTTCTTCCTTCCCATCAGTTTGTTAGTTCCATTAACAAAGCTTTCATTACTTTTAATTAGGTCAACGTCCTAACAGCTGCACAGGCACTCTGCCAACAGGAAGGACTTGCTTTAAGTGTACATGCACAGAGAGTAAGGGCATGTCACCTCCCACCTCTCTTTGCAAACACACTAGGAAGAACAGCAGGACAGTTACGGCATGGTCACTCAGCAGTGGATGGGATTCCACTTGAATGCAATCCTTGGCTTGTTCCTTCCAGCACTATACCTCAGAGTGATTTGCTGCTCCCTATCCTGGCCTTGAATTCATCAGAACTCTGGCTCCCATCCACATGTCAAATCACAGCTGTGATTTCAGGTGCTTCCAGCTTCATAGGTCCCGTAAGGGTTAAAGGCAGCCCTTAGGAGTTGGGACTACAAAGTTGAAGGCCACTGATCTAGATAGTACATTTTATTCCACTATTCCTTTCAGAAATTCAATGTGGCATCAGTGGTTTTCCCTTCCCCATTTATCCTCAAAACAACCCTGTAAGGTAGGTTAGGATATGTGACTGGCCAAGGTCACCCAGTCAGCTTCCATGGCAGAGTGTGGATTCAAACCTGGTTCTCTTGGATCTTAGTCTGAAACTCGAACCACTTCATCACACTGACTGTCATAGACAAAATAAAGAGTGTCTACAATCAAAATATACTTGAGCTTTGTTTTAGTTGGGATTTACACTACAGAAATCACCACGGCTTTGAGCAATTACAAGAATATATTTAAAAGAATCAAAGAACGGATCTTTTAAAAAAAGGATGTTTATTTTAACCATTACCAAATATTTTTCTGGAAAAGAATGAATGAATGTATGGATGAAAAAGCACAGCGCTGGCATAGAGTTATTTTTTTTAAAATATATATATATATATATATATATATATATATATATATATATGGTCTTCAGCATTTATTTAATTTTTTTTTTACCTTGGGTGCTGCCTTTTTTGGCTTTGGCTCTGGTTTAGGTGGAGCAGGTTTCTATGAGAGAAGCAAACAGATGCATGAGGAATGGTGTATGCAAACAGTCATTTTCTTTAAGTACCGAATATAGACCCAAGCATAATTCAGATCCCAGTCCAAATGAAATGAATGAAAATTGTGCAAGAGTAGGTGTGTTCCTCTTTAACATCCACTATATTCAACAAGTCTTGGTCAAACAAAGTACCCTTTGAACTATATTCTTACTCTTTCTGCAGTCAGTTCCAAATTCCATTCATCCCGTGAGCTCTTCTAGAATTTTGAGAAAAGCTAGTGGCTGGTATTGCAAAATGGCTGCCCCAACCATAACTCCCTCTTACACATTTTTTAAAAAATGAGGCTTAAATGCAGGGAAATGTTCACAAGGGAAAAGGGAAGATTTCGGCTTTTATAAGGAGCACAGAACATTTTCAGGTAATAGTGTACATTGCCTGTGCTCATTGAATAAATTGTTGTGGGTGGCCTCAGTTACTAAGTGCAAGTCTCTGCAGGATCAGTGATACTGGGAAGTCCGTAAGCCTATGTACAATGGATGTTATCTGGTGTGTTGTATGTGTTAAGGCACTGCAGATGTGGCAGGTGCTAGGCAAAGAAATGGCATGGGGGGTGGTGGTAAATGTTAAGGTACAGAGGTGAAGCGAGAAAGAAGAACAGAGAAAGGGGGAATATGAGGAGCGCACAAGAAACAGTTGAAAAGAGAAAGTATGTACACGATAAAGAAAGTGGTAAAGAGAAATGATCATGAAAGCCAGGAGGGAATGGTGCCAGAAAACATTTAGGTGGGCACCTTGGCATCCATGGACACCACTTCAGGGATTGCCACAATAAATCTTGGGCTCAACTTAGCAATGTAAATGCACCACAGTTTTGCCAACTGGAGAATTTTGTGGTCGCAAATGAGCATCATGGCATAATTCAGAACACAGATTTGTAAACTGTTTGCAGAATTCTATCCCACTTTTGACAATGCCAGCCATGAAGATATCACTGGAATAATAATAGAATATTTCTATACTGCTACAAATACTTTATCTCTATACTTGCCCCAACAACTCTGTAAATTGAATCAGTATTATTATCCCCGCATTGCAGATGGGGAACGGAGGCTGAGTGGCTTGCCTAAGAATGGAACACATTACAAAGTCCAAAAGGCTACAATCAGGACTTAAAGTCCTCTACCACCTTCTTCCTCCCCGTCCATGAAGTCTAACTACACTTACTTCATATGTCCTGATGCTATCATGTCATACGTTTTTCTTCCTCGATTTCACAGGGGATGCACAAGCATAAAGATACGACAACATGGAACAAATTGTACTAGATATTAAGAAGGGGGGGGGGGCTTGATGTGGAGTTGCCGTTTTTAGCAGCTGCATAGCGTTCCTTGAAATGTGTGTTTCTGTCCCAAGGTCACCTTCTAAGGTCACAGCTGAGATGAGATCTGGACCGGGAACTTCTGCTCTACAACATGAGGCTGCACCCTCCCAAAGCACTTTCCAAGATAAGATTCTCTGATTAGAACCTACTAGCACGAAGGCTCTCAAAACATCAGCACATAGTGGAAACATTAACATTGAAGAAAAGAACTGGGAGAGCTACTCACTGCAGATAACCTAGCCGATCGTCTCTTTGGCTGCACAAAGGAAAGACAAACTGTAAGTCAATTCCATTAGAACCAGATCAGTAAAGGAATATATTTGTTTATTTAGAATACTTCTATGCCGCCTCTTCAGAGTTCTGTTCGAGGTGGCTTACAATTAAAAACTACAGTATTAAAACAAGCCATTGGATAAAACAGCATAAAAAACTATCCCCGAAACAGAAGACGACCATTAAAAAGCTGATTAGGTAAAACTCCAAATTAAACCTATGGGGAAAGATACGTTTTTAAGCCTGGTGCCAAAAAGCAAGTAAAGGAGGCACCAGGTGAGCTTCAAGAGGGAGGCATTCCAAAGGCAAAGTGCCACCACAGAAAATTCCCTCTCTCTCGTTGCCACCTGCCTCACCTCTAAAGACAGGGGCACAGAGAGCAGGGCTTGAGAGGCAGAGCTTAATTGGCAGACTGGATAGTATGGAAGGAGACAGTTCTTCAGGTACCCTGGCTCCAAGCCGTTTAGGGCCTTAAAGGTAAGAACTAGCACTTTGAATGGTTCCCAGAAACCGACGGGTAACCAGTGCAGATCTTTCAGCACAGGGGTGATACAATCCCTGTAACCGATCCCTGACACCAGCCTGGCTGCCACATTTTAAACCATTTTAAAAGGTGGAGTTTCTAAACCATTGCCAAGGCAGCCTCATGTAGGGCGCATTACAGGAAGCTAACGGATGCAATTAGAGCACAAATCACTACGGCCAGGTCACGCTTTTCGAGGAACAGCCACAGCTGGCAAACCAGCTGGAGCTGGAAAAAGGTGCTACATGACATGGAGGCTACGCAAGCCTCCAACTGAAGGATCCAGTAGAACCCCCAACCTGTTCCTTCAGTGGGAGCGCAACACCCTCCCAGACAGGCTGGCTTTGTAGTTCCCAAGCAGCTTCTTCATTGACCAACAGAATCTCAGTCTTATCTGGACTGAGCTTCAGTTTATTGGCCCTCATCCATCCCATTACCTTCTCCAAGCACCTATTTAAGACTTCCACAAACCCACTTTGTCTAGCTGTGAAGGAGGCACAGAGCTCGGTGTCATCTGCATACTGGTGGCACTTCACTCCAACTTCCTGGATAACTTCTCTCAGCTGTCTTAGACAGGTGTTCAATACCACAGGGGATAAGGTGGAACGCTGTGGGACCTCATAGCATAAATGCCACTGGGCCAAGCAACAGTCCCCCCATACCACCTTCTGGAGTCAATGAAGAGTGGAACCACTGAAGCAGAGTGCCCCCAACTCTCCAGCAGGGTGCCATGGTTGATGTCGTTGAAAGCCACCGAGAGGGCCAGAAGAATCAACATGGACACGCTTCTCCTATCACTCTCCCCAGTGAAGGTCATGAGTCAGGCCGACCAAGGCCCTTTTCATCCCAAAGCCAGGCCTGAATCCAGAATGAAATTGGCCTAGATAATCCGTCTCCTCCAAAATTACCTGAAGTTGTGTAGCTACCATCTGCTTGAGCACTTTGTCCAATATTAGCCACTGGCCAGTAATTGTTTAGGTTATTTGGGTCCAGGGGTGCCTTCTTCAGGAGGGGTCTTTATAATGGCCTCTTTCAGAGTGGCTGGATCTACACCCTCCTACAGAGATGCATTTACCTCCTGGACCCAGTCAACCAACCCAGCCTGGCATGGTACTAGCAGCCATGAGGGGCAAGGGGCAAGGCTGGACACGGTGGGCCTCACACTTCGAAGCAGCTCGTGCACTTCATCAGGCCTCACCAAATGAAAGTCATCCATACAACAAAGACCTGACTGCACTCCAATAATATCCTGAGATTGAACCAGTCCAACTGTGGCGTCACCGGCAGCTGTGAGCAATTTTATCTGCAAAATATATTGCAAAGGAATCACAGCAGGCGTGTTTACTTTCCAGGTCAATATCCTGTAGAGCTTGAAAGAAAGCCCTTTTACGACTCGGAAAAGATCAGCCAGTTGACGTTGTGGCGATGCAATGGTGGCAGAAAAGTATGCATGCTTCGCTGCCACCACCGCCAGAGCAGGCACAATAATGTGCTCTCACTTGCGTTCAGTCACATTCACTTGAAGTTTTCCTCCACTTGCGCTCTAACCCTCTGCCTGTTTCATCATCCAAAGCTTCTCAGCAAACCAAGGAGGATTCCACACTCCATGGAAGAAGAGGGGGCACTTGGGAGTAATGATGTCCACCGCCTGGGGCATCTCCATAATCCTCAGGTCTCCAAGAGACGTCAGGAACCCTTTTGGATCCATCAGCTTCCTGGGGCGGACCATCATAATTGTCCCCCTACCATTCTGCAGATTGCAAGTCCATGATTCCAAATTCCGGGCATATTTGATTAAATTCCAGTAAAACATATAAAGCACCATGCAGTCAAAGTTAAACACTTTCATGACTCCAATCCTCAACGTATTTCCAAAAGAGCAAAGTCCACTGGAGTCTGTGGGGTTTCCTTCTGCATACACACAGCTAAGATTGACATTGTAGTTCCCACTGACTTCACTAGGGAAGAAGTATGTTCTGGCTTAAGGTGTTTTCACTCAAATCAACAATATTTAAGAACACTTATAATTCGCTGGACGACGGTCCGTCTGACTGACTACCTGTACCCAAAAGTTTTAGAACCCGTCCCAGCAATGGCTTGTTGCAGATTTTTAAGCAATTTGTGAATAAATAATAGATCGAGTAATCTCCTTTAACAGGGAGGGGAGAAGAGCAAGGATGAATGTTTTATAATGATATCACATAAACAAACTTACCTCCTCCTTTACCTCACCTTCAGCTGCAGCCTATTTTTTTTTTTAAAAAATAAAGCACATACAAAAAATAAGTATTTGCATTTGTGTTATTTCCCCTTAAAATGTCAAACGTGCAAACAACTCTCTAGGGGTCTAAGATATTGGCCAAGACACGGTTAGCCATGGTTTTCATCCTTATGTTCCGATCTAGCATGGAATGCCGTTGCCAGTTCGGTCTGCATGCAACTCAAGGGGTGACCAAGTAAAACAAACTCAAGAACTCAGGGCTGGCCACTGATGGATTGTATTTCTTATTGTGCAAGCCAGATCTTTGCAGTTCCTCATCTACCCTTTGTGCTTTGCCTAACAGAAGTCATTTCTGTCATTACAAAGTTCTGCAAAATGTTTGCAAAAATAACAAAGAATCCTGCTTTTCCCACTCACGACTGAAATTCTGCTGCCTTCAGAAAGTTGTAAGCTGACCTCCAAACTCCCAGAGCAAAGACTACAATTCCCAGAATGCCCCAGCAGCCAATTTGTTTTGTTTTACGTCCTTGCGTCAAAAGTCGCCCCAGCCTTAAAAAAAAAAAAAAGAGTTCCCGCCAAATTACTTGCAAGAAGGTCGCTATAAAAGGGATTTTTTCTTTGGCAAGGACGTTCCTCCTCACTTTAGACAGGGGAGACATGACCCAGAGAGGAGGCAACAGAAGTGAATTAGATGAGACTGGGATGGGGGGGGGGCATTGGGGTTCTCAGCTCCGGGTTGGGAAATTCTTGGAAATTTGGGGGGGGGGGGCTGGTGGGAGTTGGGGAGCGGAGGGACCTCCACAGAGTCCACCCTCCAAAGCATTTTCTCCAGGGGAACTGAACTTTGAAGTCGAGATCAGTTGCAATTCTGCGAAATCCCCAGGTCACACCTGGAGGTTGGCAGCCCTAGGAGAGAAACGGGGGAGGGTAAAACAGCATTGCATAAGCCTCGCTTTGCACACAGGTACAGCGCCAAATCTCTCTGCAAACTGGATCTTTGCAGGTTTAGTTTTTCAAGCAATCCCTGCTTCACGAATGAAACTACAGATGGATTAATCTCTCGGGTTGGGGGGGGGTTAGAAGAGGGGGGGGTAAGGCACCCCCTCGCCTTTTTGTACAGGACAAGAAATAGTTTATTTGCGGGAAAGACGTTGAGGGCGAAGCCCCTCTCCTCCACCCCCCACTCCCCCCGTTCTATTCAGCCTGGTCGGAAATCCCTGGCTCGCAAGGCCCCCCCCCCCCGCAAGGGCAATTTCAAAACTCTGCGCCGCCTAATGGCTCCGAATCACCATTGCACAACCATCTGGTATGACAAGAAGTAGGAGGAAGGACACACACAAAAAAAGAACAAAGGCAAACGCAGCAGAAAGAGCCCCGGGCTGGATCCAACCCTCGCAAGGAAGCCCCCGCCAAGCCCCCTGCAGAGGACCGTAAAGGCTGCGGGAAGCAACCTGCCGGGTTTCTTTGGGGCGAGCGGGGGAAGGCGGCAAGGCTTCCGCGCCTCGCCCCCTCGGTCTCCGGAGGGGCACCCGCGGCGGGCGGGCGGGCGGGCGCGATGGCTGTGTGTAATCCAGCATGGAGCCAGCTTGCCAGCAGCCTTCGCTCGCCAAACAAAACAGCCCAAACTCAACTCCGCTCGAGCTCTGCTCGCCCCAGTCGCCTTCTCCAAGCCGCTCTCCCATCAGCATCAGCTCCACTTCAAGGCACGCACCGACATATTAAAATGCAAACACACACACACACACAACTACACACGGAGCGCGCGCGCGCGCAAATCAAGACATTTTATCCCCCCCACCACCACTCTTCTTCCTCCATTCCTCTCCCTCCCTCCAATATTTTTGTTTCTTCGCTTACCTTTCTTTTGGGCATAGTTGAACCTGAATAGCTGCTTGCAAAAGAAGAAAGATTGATGTCTATTTCAAAGAGATTTAATGAAGCTACCCCTCCCCCAAAAGCGTTCCAAAAAAAAGGAAAAGCACCACGCGCAAAATTAAAAACACCAAACAAACCCTTTTGGGAAAGGCTTTGTTTTCAAATTAAACAAAAACAAAATCCCTCGTTTCAACGCTATATAAAAGACCGAAATTTAATTGCAGTAGAAACCGAACACCCCCCAAAAATATATATTCCCCCCTCTTTATTGCAAACAGTAAAATACACCAACACTCAACCAAACTGCATGAATGGAGAGCGCGAGATGGGTCCGGCCTCTGACTGATGCGAGCCTCGGCCAATGGGAGCGCCGGGCCGGAGCGGGGAAGGGGCTGGTTGTGGGGCTCGGACGAGAGGCGGAGCTGGACTCTTAGCGCGAGAGAGACGCTCGCGCGCACATCCAGGGCAGTCGCCAGGCTTACGCCGTGTGCGTAAACGAGCGGCCCTTAAGGCTCTTCTTGAATACCCCCCCCACCTCCCTGGCCCAATGGAGAAGGCGGCGCAGTGGCTGCTGCGCCGGCCTTTGCCGCGCTTGCTTTTTGGCTGGGGGAGCGCTGGATCCGAATACCGCCCTTGGGTGCAAAGCACCGGAGAGAATGCAAAGGCGCTTGGCCAGCCGCCCGGGCGCCTGGCCTCCTCGGGCGCTGCGCTCGCTTTGCAGCAGCCCGGAGCTGAAACTTCCCTGAAAGTTACCCGAGGCAGGCGGTGGGAGCCTTTCTCTTCCCAGCGCCACCAGCAACATGGCTGCCCTGGCACCTTCCTGCCTGCCTTCCCTCGGCAAGGGGGTGGAGAGGAGGACGGGTGTAGCTTCGCAGGGGGAGGCCGCAGCGGGGGAAATGCGGGGCCTCGTCTTTCTCTCACCACGGGAACGGCGGGGGCAGCTTGGCCTCCCTGGGGGACTGAGGTCGGCATTATGGCAGGCCACGAAACCAGCGCTGCAGGCCGCTTCTCCGCCCGTCCCCTTCGCTTTTCGCCAGATCGCAATGGATAGGTGCAGCTTCCTTTTCAAAAACAGTAAATTTGGGCCTGCCCTGTCGGCTTCCCCCAGGCTCACGTACAATGGCAGCCTCCATCGAAACGTGTTTAGCAGAAATCATTTAAGAATCGCGCCCCAACCAGTATGCTGAAGTTTGCCCTCTTGCTTTCAAGGAAATGGGTTTGAGGCTGGAGACGCGAACGACAGTTTTGCTCTGGGAATCCCACCTAAGCGGGTTTTCTGGAAACGGGTGCAGAGCTGAGCATACTTGGAAGTGAGTTCTTCGGGTCTGTTTAAACGCGAGTAAGGGTGCAACGAGATGTGTTGCACATTATGGAACATGCATTTATTTTCATAGGGTTGCCAACTCTGGGCTGGGAAGGCCCTGGAAATATGGGGATGTACCCTGGGGAGGGTGGGTTTTGGGGAAGGGAGGGAGCTCAGTGGGGATAATGCTGTAGGGTCTTCCCTCCAAAGCAGCCATTTTCTCCAGGGGAAACTGATCTTTGTCCCCCAGAGATCAGTTACAATCTCGGGAGATCTTCTAGGCCCCACCTGTAGGTTGGCAAGCCTAATTTCAAACATTGGCACCTGGGTGGTAATGCTTCTCAAGGTATAAAATTCTTTTATCCTTATCCACGAGTAAAAGTCGAGCAGAGAGCTCTTTTGAGAAGGGAAAGGGCTTTCTTTAAAGTATGCAGTGTGCTCCCACTGTGGTTAAAACCAAATTAAAAACTGACACCTGGACAAAGGGCGTCTGCAAAGGGCCAGAGTGCTTTCACAAACACTGGTGAAAAGAAGCAGGTAATGGGCCAATTCAAAGTACTGATAAGGAAGTGAGCAAAGTAGTGCCTGACTAGGGTTCCCAGGTGCCTGCCGGCGGTGGATAAACTCCTGGGAATTTGCTCCCTTGTCCACCGATCACTCAGCGATTGGCAGGAGGGGGCAAGCTCCCAGAGGTTGCCTGCCACCAGCAGGCACCTCAGGAACAGGCGCCCCCAACCGGCACGGCGATGTCACTTCCAGAAGTGATGTAATTGCGCTGCCTGGAGGAGCATTTCCACGCTTCATTAGGGGCCAATTTGGGCCCCGAACAGGCCGAATTGTCCCCATGCAGAGTGTGGGAGCACTCACAGCTGGTGTGATGTCACTTCCGGAAGTCACATCATCACACCAGCTCTGGAGTGTGCGCATGTGAAGATCAGCATGCTGCCAGCACATGGTAAGTGCCGGGTCTCCAACCCTCCCAGTGGGAAGATAGAGGGTCCTAGCAACCCTAGGTGCCTCCCATCTTTTGCCTTGAATCGTTCCCCCACAGTACTAGTGAGAATTTTAATTCACTTTAAACCCTGCTAACAAGATATTTTATTACTGGCTTTTTTAACAAAAAAGATTTAAAGTGATTAGCAAAATATTGTGCCACCTTTTGTTTAAGATCTAAGGAGCCAACTCATGGCAGAAGAGCTGCAATGAGTCGGGGCTTGTGGCTAGGGTTCCCAAGTGCCTGCCGGTGTTTGGCAAACTCGCAGGGATTTGCCCCCCTGCCCGCTGATCACCCAGCGATTGGTGGCAGGTAGCAAGCCCCCGGAGGTTGCTCACTACCGGCTGGCACGCAGGGAACACGTGCCATGCACTCGCTTCCTGGAGGTGTGGCGATGTCACATCCGGAGGTGATGTCACTGTATCAGCTCTGGGGTACGCACATGCCTTGCACACATGCAAAGGATACCTCGTACCTGATATGAGGTAAATGCCGGGGACCCTACCCTCCCGGTGGGGGAGGAGAGGGACTTGGCAGCCGTACTTGTGGCACACTTGGCAAGGAGACTGGTTATGGCGCTGAGTCAGGCCTGTGCTACTCCCTGCTTCTCTAATGGTGCACAGCAATGGGCTTCTTGGAGGGGTGGGAGGAAGGGTAGCCATGCTACAAAAACCACTCAAAACTCCATGGCCCATATGCCATGTCCAAACGTACCCCAATCTCCTGAATCACATACATGAACACGCTTAGTACCAAGTCAGACCATCAGTCAAACAAGGTCAGCATTGTCTGCTCTATTAGAGACTCCCCATTGTCTCAGCAGAAGTCTTTCACAGCACTGACTACCTGAGCCTTTGAGCCAGAGAGGTTGGGAATTGAACCTGTGGTGCTCTGTATGTAAAGAAAAGGTAGCATGCTGTGTAGTTCTCACCAGAGTAGTCTCTACCCCAGCCTCTTGCTGAGTGGTCTTCTATGTAAGTGTTGGTCTCTAAGGTGCCCTGGGACTCAAATCCTGCAGTTCTACTGCAGACCAACACGGCTACCCACCTAAAACTCTCAAATGCAGTTATTTCATATGAGCCGCTGGGAAAACAGGATAAAAAACATTAACTTTTATTCACTGCTGGGGATAGGATAAATAAGGATGTCCAGGAAAGAGGCGTATAATAACAACAACAACTGATTTATATACCACCCTTCAGGACAACTTAATGCCCACTCAGAGCAGTTTACAAAGTGTGTCATTTATTATCCCCACAACAAAACACCCTGTGAGGTGGGTGGGGCTGAGAGAGCTCACGAGAACTGTGGCTTCAAGTGGAGGAGTGGGGAATCAAACCCGGCTCTCCAGATTAGAGTCCTGTGCTCTTAACCACTACACCAAACTGGCTTTAAACTAACTACAGGTAACACACAATGTTTGCTGGACTCATTCGCTTATAACATTTCTATTGTCTTCTCTTGGGTACACAGAACAGTTAATCCCTAAATTTTTATTCTTGAGGTGAATATTGGCCTTTCCTCAACCTCATGATTCTTACAGTGTGAAAGTGAGCATCTCCAGAAACCACAAATCTTTTGTCATTTTCCCTCAGAGACTGGGCCCTGACCCCTGAGACAGCTACAGTCTCTTCTTCACATAGTTACTATGCTACCCAGCTTTCTCACAGAAGACAGGCTTTCAGACATCCAAAGTCTCCTGAGAAAGGATTTGCAGCCTACCCCCTATGATCACAAACTCTGTTTAGCCTGCTTTCACCCAAGATAAACTCTGAGACCGGTTCTCTCTAACTTAACACTTTGAGTCAGGATTCCTCCAGTCTCACTTTCTGAAGGCTCAGACCCTTTCTGATATAAGCAGACAGCTTTTTCTCCCACTCCCCCACCCCTGGTTTTTCAGCCATCCATAGGCCCTTATTGACTGTCCACACACCAAACGGGCAAACAGTTGCTTGGTGACTGACAGAAAGTGCTAGCCGTCCGACCCCCTTCTTTACACATAACCCCCTTGCCATAAGTCCTAGACACTGCCTGGCCCCAGACAGAGCAGATGCTGGCTGGCCTGGCAACTGGAAAGTTACCAAGCCATGAGGCATAGGGGGAATGACTAACTGTCAGTCCTCCGTACCCCAGAAAGCAATCTCATCCCAGATAGTCATATCAGACCTTTCCCAAGTTATTGTCCTAGCTCCGGACAAACCATTTGGCCATTGTTTTGGGGCAAAGATGTTAGTTTTCTTCCAGGTTATGTTTTGCCCTATAATTGGGCTGTCCAGCCATTTGCTCAGTGTGCGTGCGTCCTGGATCCATACACCCACCCTCAAGTTTGCTTGAGCCTTCTCCTTCCCAGTAAAAGGCTGGTCATTTTGCTGCTATTCCCATGGTCCCCTCCTTCTTCAGGACTGGTAATTATCATTCTTCCTAACTACTTCCCATTTTCCTCCCTGTTTTTCCTAGTTAGCCTTGTATGTGCACTGTGTATGGTTTTCATGTTTGCCTTTTATTTCTCTTAATTAAAAAAAAACCTTTCCTGTTGAACGTCTGCCTAATTTATTTGAGAGTTCTCTAAAGGAACAATCCCTGTATACATCGGTGGAGATTCCTAGTTACCCCCTCTTGCTTATCTAATTTAATGCTAATTCCCCCAACTAATTAAGGAGACTTATTTGGGTAACAAAAAGGGAAGAACTTTTCCTCATCTGTCACACCTGGCACCTCCAAATTGGTTTTCAAAGTTTTTAGGTATTAAAATTTGCTAAAGGTTCTCTGCCTCATAACTTTGACAGCTGCTGGCTGTTGGAGGACGCAGCACTGGGCAAGATGGACCAGGTATCTGACCCAGTAGAAGGCAACTTTGTATGTTCAATAGATAAGGAGTAAAACAGGTTGCATCAAGATGGTGCTGTCAGACATAAAGTATGATCTAGTACAGTTGTTTTAAAAATACCCTGCATCTTATAGAAAGATGGGAAACAGCAGTAGAACAGCCAGCCAGATTTTGAGGGAACGAATGAATGACATTCTACCCAGTCTGTGAAAGTCAGACATCGGGTATAAATGTTGTGTACCATCTACTGCTCCAATGTAGTTGCTTAGCTTGAAATTGAGATTGCCAAGCCCTTGTTAGCTGCTAGTTATCTTGGGGGACTGTAGAGAGAACTGGTGAGGATGCTGGACCATGGCCACTGAATGCTTGCACACTGTCCCCCTTGCCACTGCCAGGATATTCTTTTGCCACGGATGCTACTTTTTCTGCAGTGCACTTGCCTCTAGGTCGACAAAGCAGGAGGAGGTGGGAGCAGGCATGGTCTCTCTGGGTCTGTCTGTGGCCCCCAAACTTGCACTTGCCGACCTGTAGTGCAAGTATTACTAGTGCTACGTCTGTCTTGTCTCTATATTCCAGCTTATCCTCTTTTGGAACGAATAAGTAGTTTGTTACAGAACGCTGGGATCTTTGTATTCATAGCAGATATAACAACTTTGTTAATTGCCACTTAATTTTGAAATGAAAGATATTTGTTAGTTAATTTGTCAAAAACACTGTGGCAGGGTAGCTAAAAATAAAGCAGTCCGCTGTGTTGATAGTGGGGAGGACTTTACATTTTAATTCTACAATGAAATGGGCTTCCTTGGCCTCTGGATCACACGGGAATGGCTTATTTGTTTCTCTTGGTCCCTAAAAAGCATGCCTCCTTTGAACTCATGTCCACCTGTCACTTGATTCTTCCTGCAGATTAGAAAAACAGACTACACTAAGCAGCGTTGGTGTTCTGGATAATACGGAATCCTGGTCTATGAAAGCTCATTCTCACATGCAAGTCACCACTTGATGCTACCCTTATCAAGTGTTTGACTTGCAAGTGTAAATTGGTGGCAAATGCTGGGGAGAATAGTAAATATGCAGAGCTCAGGACAGTTGCAAGGGACCCAGTGCCCTGGGAGGATTCATCACCCGAGGCCGACAAGTTGCCTCTACCACCCTTGCTGTCTCACTACCTTGTCCTCTTCCCTCTCTCTCTGAGGAGAAGCGAGTGAGTCAGTGAGTTTATATACCATCTGAAAGGACTCTTGCTGCTGTATTTTCAACCAAAATTTCCCCAGCATCTTCAAGGGGAGCACCATATAGAGTGTGTTGCAGTAGTCAGGTCCTTAAGGAGTCTCAGTGGGTCTACCCTATGGTAATGGGTATATAATCATCATTAACTAGCAACAAGCTACTAAGGTGGTCATGGATAATTATTGGATGAATTATTTACACTGAGAGATACACGTGAATGCTTTGAATATGTTAGATTCATTACTTTATCGTTTTAATAATTGACTTGTAGAGGCATGCAATTGTGTTTGGTAATCCTTGCAGTTTGGGAGAATACATCTTTACATGACATGTTCTTGACAAAGACTCTTTGAAACAAGGAAGCTAGCCAGCTCCTCATTGAGTGGTGGCCGTGGGGTTTTTCCTCTCCTGAAAAAGAAACAAACACTATAGACTTACCTTAAAGACTGTACAACTCAGGGTTTTGAAATGAATGTTATTTATTAAGGATGTATTTTGTATTGACTATCTAAAATTTTATGTGTATTTGATCACTGCTTACATATTTGTTGACACCTTACACTTTACACCATCATTTTTATAAGACTGTATGGAGGTTGCATCCACTGACTATTGATATAAATTATATTATGCATTTGTGACCTTAGAGTCTCTGTGATATATCTTGAGTACTGGTATAAACACAGAGCCCCATGGTGCAGAGTGGTAAGCTGCAGTACTGCAGCCCAAGCTCTACTCAGAACCTGAGTTCAATCCTGGCGGAAGCCGGGTTCAAATAGCCAGCTCAAGGTTGACTCAGCCTTCCATCCTTCCGATGTCAGTAAAATGAGTACCCAGTTTCCTGGGAGTAAAGTGTAGATGACTAGAGAAGTCAATGGCAAACCACACCCTAACAAAAGTCTGCCAAGAAAATGTCGTGATGCAATGTCCCCCCATGGGTCAGCAATGACTCAGTGCTTGCACAGGGGGACTACCTTTACCTTTTTTACTGATATCAACATGATGAAATATTTATGCTATGGCTTTGATTTGTTATTAGTCAGTTGGTCATGGTGGGACACACTCCTAAGTGGGCAGCAGTCCATGGTGATAGCTTGGAGCAGCTGCTTCTTGCTCTCCTGCCCTCTTCATCTACATGGCCAGCTTGAGGGGTGGGCAGCAGTTTACACTGCTAATAACTCCCCACTTGTTCCAGCTGGGTGATGGATGGAAAGAGGACTGAGCTAGTTAGTGAAGATGGAGGCACAGAAGGAACTTTGCTCAGGACCCCTCAACATCTGGAACCACCTCTGCTCACCTCATTCTGCTGCATGCATAACTTGAGAGAGTGGGCTAGAACCCCTAAAATCTTGCTGAGAATTCTGGGGTGTACTCTCAGTTTGTATGGAGAAGTAATTGGCCATAACAGAAGCATCATGGAAGCCCGAGATCTTCACTGTGCTTCTGGCCAGTGTCACTTGGATGTTGCCCCCCCTACATGGCCTGGACCTGGCTCAAGCATGGAAATCCTCTAGCATGCAATGGCTATTGGTAGGATCTCGTAGAGGGACAGGAGGAAGCATCCAAGGCACCTGGTTTCAATACCAGAATACCTTTCCCAGATAATGGCTGATTCCGCACACGTTGGATAATGCACTTTCAATGCACTTTATCAATCGTTTGAGGTGGATTTTTTGTTCCGCACACGAAAAAATCAATTCCAAATGATCTATAAAGAGGATCAGAAGTGCATTATCCAACGTGTGCGGAATCTGTTTCATTGAATTTTTTTGTCAGTGTTAGAACTTGATTCCTGTGAGTCCCTTTGGAAGTCCGTTTATGCTTAAAAAGCAGTATATAAGTATTGACTTTATAACTTATCAAGATATGATAAATTCTCAAGGAAAGATAAAATCATGGCATGAAATTTGCGACGAAGGAAAGAAAATACAACGGCTGACATATCTCCAGGCGGTCTCCAGACTAAAGGAAGCTCTCAAGGATTATAGAGGTCAATTGAGGGATCTTACTGATTCTGAGAAGATAATCACGCAGAAAAAGAATCACTTTCTGGGACACATTTACAAACTTTTACTTCAATACGATACCAAAACAGAACAAGTTAAAACTTGTATGATAAAATGGATGCAAAATTTTGGAGAAGAAATAACATTTCAACAATGGGAAAATTTATGGATTAAGGGCATAAAATTTACAGCTACACTTAGAGAAAATTGATATGTTTTTTAGATGGTACATTACACCAAAAGATATTTTAAAAATGGACAAGAAATATGTAGGGTTATGCTGGAAATGTAAGGACGCAGATGGTTCCTTCTTTCATATGGGGTGGACATGTAAAAAAAGTAAGAAATTTTGGAAAGAAATACATGCTGAGATTCAGAAGATTTTAAAAATTAACTTTGCTATGAAACTCCAGACCATGCTGTTGGGAATTAAACCAGGTGATGTGGACAGAACATTACATGAACTATTTCGATATTTGCTGACGGTGGCAAGAGTGGTAATGGCAAACAAATGGAAAGAAGGAGAATGCCCAACCAGGGAAACTTGGAAGGACAAAATGTCAGAATATGTGTGATGGCAAAATTGAATTTGAAGAGAAATGGGGAAAATACTTTGCTTATAACGGATAAAATTTATAAGATGCTTTAGTTCTGCAGATTTGAAAACGATTGTATTGTGATATATTTGATAACTCGATTGTAAAATAATTAGTGATATAAAGATAATAGATTTTATAAACATTGGCAAAAAATCAATTACAGCAATTTACAGTTATGTAAAGCGTTAATGAAAATATGGAGTAGAAATAGGTTAGAACTCTTAATAATACTTTATTTTAAGGCTATCAAAGGTGGTGATAATCAGTTATATTAAGTAATAAGCAGTGTTAATGTTAATTGTTTTCTCTCTCTCTTTATTATTAGTAGAATAACAGGTAGAAATAGGTTAGAACTTTGTAAGTGTTGCTTATTCTGGAAAAATATTCAACAGCTATTTCAATATCCATAAGGGTCATGACTCTGGTATTTCATGTTTTAATAATCCTTGTAGCACACAGTTTTATATCTGTTTGTCCCCCTTTCCCCCCTCTTTTCTTTATCGCTTTTTTGCGTTAATAAAAAATAATTATTAAAAAGTAGTATAAAAATGTGACAAATAAAATAAAGATGGGGTGCTTAAGGGTACATACGTTTGAGCCATATTTTTAAATGGAGATTAAAAACTGGAGGAGGGAGAAGAGGAATTAACCGTAGGCTGATTTGGGAGTTTGGTTCTGGTCTGTAACTCATAGATGTGCCAGATTCTGTTTTGCAAGACTGTTTGTGTATCATTTGTTTTATGTTTTTTGATCACTGACAATTTTATAATTTTTGTAATAATTTGGCTAATTACATCTGTTTCCATTGCCCTTTGCTAAAGAAATTATGGTATTTATTGTTGCATACATCTGTTTAGCAAATAATGTCTCAGGAGGTAATTGTTAACATGTTGTGGTATATGCTATATGGATTTGCTGGCTTAATGTGGATTATGCTTTTTACTAGAAACAAAGCTTCTTGTGCAAATAAATACAATGGGCTCTAGAAAGCTGGGGCTGGGGGGGCAGGTCTGAGGAGGGATGGCAGGTGGAGGGGCAAGGGGAGGTCTGGGGAGACTTGAAAGGCAGCAGGGATCTGGGGAGGATTGGCAGGTAGGGGGGCAAGGGGGTCGGGGGGGCTCAGAGGCAGGAGGGGTCTCTGGAGGATTGGCATGTGGAGGGGCAAAGGGGGGTCTGGGGAGGGCTCAGAGGCAGGAGGGGTCTGGGGATGGCTGGCAGGTGGAGGGGCAAGGGGGGTCTGGGGAGGGCTCAGTGGCAGGAGGGGTCTGAGGAGGATTGGCAGGTGGAGGGGCAAGGGGGTCTGGGGAGGGCTCAGAGGCAGGAGGGGTCTGAGGAGGATTGGCAGGTGGAGGGGCAAGGGGGTATGGGGAGGGCTCAGAGGCAGGAGGGGTCTGAGGAGGATTGACAGGTGGAGGGGCAAGGGTGGTCTGGGGAGGGCTCAGAGGCAGGAGGGGTCTGAGGAGGATTGGCAGGTGGAGGGGCAAGGGGGTCTGGGGAGGGCTGAGAGGTAGGAGGTGTCTGGGGAAGATTGACAGGTGGAAGGGGTCTGGGGAGGGCTGAGAGGCAGGAGGGGTCTGGGGAGAATTGGCAGGTGGAGGGGCAAGAGGGGGTCTGGGGAGGATGGAGACGCAGGAGGGGTCTGGGGAGGGCTGGCAGGTGGGGTGTGGACCCAGGGAGGGCGGGCAGAGTGGGCACACTCTACCCGCCACATCCCTGGCTCCAGCAGACCTCGCAGGGCTGCGGGCAGATTGCTTGCACCCCCTCGCCCTGGGTCCACGGAGGGCGGTGCGCCACGGCTCCAGCGGGCCTTGCAGGGCTGCAGGTGGATTGCTCCCACCCCCTCACCCTGGGTCCACGGAGGGCGGTGTGCCTTGCAGGGCTGTGGGGGCTCCCCCGGGGCTTGCAGGCACGCCACCCTTTCCACGCGACCGCCACCACTGCCGCCGCCCTCCACCTCCTCGGCTACGAAGCCCGGCGGCAATGGGCCAGGCCGACTCGCCCTCCCCTCCGCCGCTAGCAGCGCCCTCCGGAAGCATCATTCCACGGTGCCCTTTTATTCTGGTGCGTCCACACATGCGCACCAGCATAAATGTGCATCGTCGGAAAGACACTAAGGGAATTATATAGTAGGATGTTGCTTTCTAAAATTCCGATACATAAAGAGGGGGAGAGCAAGGCATGATAACCATGTGTTGTGGGTTACAGGAGTAATTTTTTACAGGCGGAACATGAAGCTTCACCCTATGCTGCCTTAGGACATGCATCTTAGGAAAAATGACTGCTTTCACACACACTGAATAATGCACTTACAATCCACTTTTGGTGCACTTTGAAGCTGGATTTTACTATGTGAAATGGGAAACTCCACTTGCAAACTAAAGTGCATTGAGAGTACAACCCCCTCCCCCATCTTGTTACTACATGTTACTGCATACTTACTCTGCAACATTTATTTTACCTGATGTTTAAAACTTCAGACACGCAAGCTCATGTTTACTAACATTTTTAAATAGATAGGGGAAAGGAGGACAGTCCTTTGATCTTCTTTCAAGAAAGGCTATTTTGTTGTACTGGTTTGGGGAGGCCTGGATACAAATTCCTGCTTGGCTCTTGAATCTCATTGAATAATCTTGGGATATTTGACAGTATTGATGGGAAACAAAGAAATAGGATCATCCCATTCATGTATGCCACTCAGATCTTGCTGGAGGAACAATAAGTTCATCATCATTCTTCTGTGCAGTCCCACATGGGACTGCGCATGCACAGGCCTGCCGATGGAGAATTCTTCTGCGCTTCTTTAGAGCCCCATTAGGGGCCATTGCTCTCAAGCCATGTAGCAACCATTTCCCGCCCGAATGGTCATGTGACTTAATGAAGAACAACAGCCCCTTCCCTCAGTTCTCTTCTTACCGCCACTTGGAGAAGGACTTCGCCTTTGAGCTCCATTCACTTTCAGTTTTTGATCGTCTATTTTGCCTTACTTCAATTTTGGACTGACTTTGACTTTGCTTTCCAGTTTCCAATTTGGTCTACGGCTGTCTTTGGTGTGTTTGACCTGGCTTGTTTGATGATGTTTCTGATGTACAGATTTATCTGCTCTCAGTATGGCATCTAAAGTGCTTTTCAAGTGTTGCTCATTTTTGCAGTACAAAAACGACCCACACAGATGAGCATGATCTCTGCCTCATGTGCTTGGCTGAGGGACATAATGTTACAGCATGTAAAGTCTGTCAGAAATTCACCTCAAAGGCAAGGAAAGCAGCACTGTGGGAAAAAGTGCTTGCTGAAAGATCTGTGGCTTAGGCTCCTACGGATAAGGAGCGCTGATTGGAGTTGACTCTGAAAACAGTTAAGACTTCAGCTACTGCTGAGTGACTCTCTAGAGCTGGATCTGTAACGTCCGCAAAGTTGACTCCACATTCAGATCCGATGGGGAAAAAGCCACACTCTCCGAAACATATCTTGGATCCAAGAGCTTCGTCAGAACCGATGCCCAAAAAGTCTAAAAAGTAGCACTTGGCTTGGTCGACTTCGACTTTGTCTCATCGCTGTCATTCTCCATGGCCTGAGTCTTCTGATGACATGGTTTTGATTACTCCTCAAACCCCATCTACTCATCTGCATTCACCCAACCACTCTGTATCCAATGGTGAACTACTGGAACCGAGGGCAGCTCCATCGATGGAGCAGGCTTGGGACACCATGTCTGGAACCAAGATGGAGTGGTCTCCACACAGGGATCCAACTCTGTTGGCTGACCCTGCTCATCTTCAACTTAGACAAAAATCTTCGAGGGCATCATCTCCAGCACATTCCCATCACAGTCAACATGGATCCGAGCAGAGAAGACCTTCGGAGTCGAGGTGATCATTGGCTTTACAGCATCATCATGCCTGTTGTATCCTGGCACCATACTATTGTCAATGGCAAGGAGCTCAATCAGGTCATGATATGTCAGATCCGAAGCCTTCTATTTCGACAGGTTGGGGTGGGTTGCCCCCTCAGTTTCCAGCATAGTTACAGTCAACCTACAACTCCAATAAGGAGGATGAAGAGATGGATCAATCTGAAGTCAGATCTGAGATACCATTGGATCCATCACCTGACGATAATGTTGGCCTGAGTTCTGGGTCACCTTTTGAAGATCTGCACATTTTTTCTGAACAGATGATGGATGGCGAAGGCTTTAGACATTGACATGTCTTCTGCTGGTCCTAAAACTAAAGATAATTTGCTCAGTTGTATTTATAGTGATTCTCTTGTAATGGTAGGTAAAGGTAAAGGTAGTCCCCTGTGCAAGCACCGAGTCATTGCTGACCCATGGGGGGGATGCTGCAACACAACATTTTCTTGGCAGACTTGTTACAGGGTGATTTGCCATTGCCTTCCCCAGTCATCTACACTTTACCCCCAGGAAACTGGGTATTCATTTTACCAACCTCAGAAGGATGGAAGGCTGTGTCAACCTTGAGCTGGCTATTTGAATCTGGCTTCTGCCAGGATTGAACTCAGGTTGTGAGCAGAGCTTGGGCTGCAGTACTGCAGCTTACCACTCTGTGCCACAGGGCAGTAGCTTTCCCTACTTCCTGATTTTGGAGGGCCTTGAAGAGATTGTGAACAAAGTGTGGAAGGTGCCTACAGAGCTTTCAGCAACATCGAAGAGAATAGAGCAGATGTTTAAAATTAAGCAGGACACTTGGCAATCTCTGATTAAGTACCCTCCTCCCTCTTCACTGGTTGCAGAAGAGGTTCAACAGCATAAGTCTGGGTCTCATTCCACTCCACCAGACAAAGAGGGAAAGAAGATTGACAGCATGAAATGGAGGCAGTATTCTGTGTCGGCCTTAAATTTGTATATCACAAACTATCAGACAATAATGGCTGGATACCAGTTATACTTGTGGGACAAGCTGTCCTCATATATATTGGATCTCCCAGAGGACAAGAAAACATTCGAGTCCCTGCTTCAAACAGAGGCTATTCTCTGACAGACTGGCACCTTTTCTCCCTGACTGGGAGTTAATAACATGTGACTCTTGGGTCTTAACTATTGTTAATTGTGGTTATGGATTAGAGTTTGTGGAGCTTCCTGATTGCACTTGGCCACCAGGGGCTGTCAACAATACTTTGGTTGAGTCAGAAGCCAAGATTCAAACTCTCCTGGCTAAGGGTGCTATTCAAGAGGTGCAAAGTGCAGAAGTGGTACCAGGGGTTTTTTTCACGGTTCTTTCTGGTGCCCAAGAAGGATGGGGGACTCCGTCCTATCTTAGGTTTAAGTGGCTTGAATGCCTTTCTTAAGGTGTCAGAATTCAAGATGGTCACTCTATCATCTGTGTTACCCTTGTTGAAGCACGATGATTGGTTTGCAGTCCTTGATCTTAAGGATGCATATTTTCATATCGCTGTCAGAATGGAATATCATAAATACCTGTGCTTTCTTTACCAAAACAGGGTTTTCATTACAAGGTGCTCCCTTTTGGGTTGACTACTACGCCAAGGGTGTTCGCTAAATGTGTGGCAACTGTGGCCTTTCTCAGGAAGCAAGGGTGTGCTATATTTCCACATTTAGATGATTGATTAATGGTAGCGAGTTCAAGGGAACAACTGATGCAAGGTGTAGATCTCATGGTACACACTTGTGCACGTTTGAGGCTACTAATAAATTTTGACAAGTCCAAACTTGAGCCCAGTCAGACTGTTTCCTACATTGGAGCAGTACTAGACTCACTCCTATGGCTATGATCTTAAGTTTTTCAAAGAATCGATTCCAAACTGTTCACAAAATGCAGTGTCTATTAAGGCATATGGTAGCTGCCACATCGGTGGTCCCTTTTGCCAGACTCAATATGAAGACACTGCAAAATTGGTTTGTGAGGAAGTATAGGCCTGCTGTACAAAGGGTGTGTCCTTTGATGATTCACAACATGATGTTACTGTTAAACCGAATGCATCATTACAGGGTTGGAGCACATTGCAACTCAATGTTTGTTCAGGATGTGTGGGAACAGATGATACATATCAGCTTATTGGAATTAAGAGCTATACGCTTTGTGCTTGTCTCATTTGCAGCTTTCCTCCAAAACCGAAATGTGTTGGTCCAAACAGACAACACTATGGTGATGTACTATGTGAACCAACAAGGTGGCACTGTATCCCTCATGCTCTGCAAGGAAGTTACGATTATTTGGGAGTGGGCAATTTCGAACAATGTGTCCCTCCATGCTTTTCATATTGCAGGTTCAGACAATGCAAAAGCAGATGTCCTCAGCAGGGTGCTGGTGTCAAACCATGAATAGTCCATGAACGATATTTATGTACTTCCCATAATTCGATCTGTGGGGTACACCAGAGATAGATGTGTTTGCAACATCAGAGAATGCCAGGGCAGGAAGCGACCATCTGTCCATTGGACGAACAAGCTACATTACATTCCACTTATTGCAAGGGTACTTTGCAAGATAGAGAGGGACAACACCAGTTGCATCCTAATAACACCATTCTGGCCCAGACAAGTGTGGTTACCCAAACTTCTTGAGCTGTCCAGATGGACATATGTCAGGTTACCCCAGCAGCCAGATGTCCTGCTTTGTGGGACAGTATTCCACCATGAGCTGAACACTCTGCACCTGACAGCGTGGCGAACTCGCCGCCGTCTTTAAATTTTTCTATGCAGGTACAAGTCCTCCTAAATGCTAGGAGAACATCGACTAGGCAGTCTTAGGAAGCTAAGTGAATACATTTTTCTGCTTGGGCAGTGTCCAAAGGGGTTGTCTCTGTTGATTGCCCTCTGAACTTGATGTTTTACTACCTTTGTGAGTTAAAAGCTCAGGGTCTGATGGTGACATTAAAAGTGCACTTGGCAACTATTTCTGCTTTTCACCTGTACATTGAAGAACAAACTGTTTTTTCCCATTTAAAATTTTGCCAGTTCTTGAAGGGAATATATAATGTTTACCCACCTGTATCGCCACCAGTTCCCCAGTGGTCCTTATTGCTTGTGTTGGCACAATTTATGTTGCCGCCCTTTGAACCATTAGCCACGTGTCCTTTGGACCTGCTGTCTTACAAAGTGGCATTTCTGGTTGCCATCACCTCAGCTACGAGGGTAAGCAAATTGGTAGCACTTAGATCTGATCCTCCATTTTTGAAGTTCCATACTAATAAGGTGGTACTTAGGCCCAGCCTTCAATTTTTGCCAAAGGTTTTAACTGCCTTCCATCTGACACAGGATATTTCCTTGCCAGTGTTCTTTCCTAACCCAGTAGAGAAAGGAGAATGAAGTCTGCACACATTAGACTTGAAAAGAACTTTGGCTTTTTATTTAGACAGAACAAACGTTTTTTGTACAAGTCCCCACCTTTTTGTGTGTTTTGGAGGCTCAGACAAAGGCAAAAAGGCATCCTCTCAAAAGGTGTCACAGTGGATTGTGCCAGCCATCGAAAAGGCATACAGCTTGGCTGGGGTACCGCGTCCATTCGCTTTGAGGGCTCACTCAACAAGGTCACAAGCAGCTTCCTCTGCTTTCCTCAGGGGTGTCCCTGTTACACACATTTGTAAGGCAGCGACATGGTCTTCTGCTGATACATTTGTGAAGCATTATGCTGTTGATGTAAATGCAACTCAGGATGTAGCAGTTGCAAGGGCCATTCAATCTTTTTTTCTTGAAGAGAAACAGAAAGTACGATATGGACATACTGGTAACTATGCAACCTTGGTGATTGACATACACAGGGCTTTTTTTCTGGGAAAAGAGGTGGTGGAACTCAGTGGGTTGCCCTCGGAGAAAATAGTCACATGGCTGGTGGCCCCGCCCCCTGATCTCCAGACAGAGGGGAGTTTAGATTGCCCTCCACGCTGCTCGGCAGCGTGGAGGGCAATCTAATCTCCCCTCTGTCTGGAGATCAGGGGGCGGGGCCACCAGCCATGTGACCATTTTCAAGAGGTTCCGGAACTCCGTTCCACCGCGTTCCCGCTGAAAAAAAGCCCTGGACATGCATAATGGTTCTGTAAGTTCCTATATTATGTGATGCTCTTATAGAGTGTTAGTTGTTGAGCATGTTGCTGATTGGTGTTGATGTTATCTTCAATGATTAATACATTTTTTAACTTGTTTACATTTCTAACATTGAATTTGCTGTTAGTGCTGTGGTTTGAAATTGGGGGACTCTTCTATATTACACTTGCTGGTTGCAGTGTTGGTTGTCTGGTCTGGACCTAATCTTATCTCGATGATTGGAGAAGCATGGCTGTTCCAGGAGGAAGCTTTGCCTTTAGCCATCAGATTGTCAATCAGGAACCCCCATGATTAATCAGCACACTTTAGCCACAAAGAGAACCTGTTGCCCAAACATTTCCTGAAAAAGGATTCCCTGCTGTAGACTTACTGTGCCAGTCTGGTGTAGTGGTTAAGAGCGGCAGGACTCTAATCTGGAGAGCCGGGTTTGATTCCCCACTCCTCCGCTTGAAGCCAGCTGGGTGGCCTTGGGTCAGTCACAGCTCTTTCAGAGCTCTCTCAGCCCCACTCACCTCACAGGGTGTTTTTTTGTGGGGATAATAATGACATACTTTGTAAACTGCTCTGAGTAAGTTGACCTGAAGGGCGGTATATAAATCCAATGTTGTTGTTGTTGCTGTTAATCCAGTTTAGAGGAGTATATGAACTGCCTGCCAAAGTTCCACCTTTCTGATCAGACCAAGACTGCCTCCAAATACCACCCCTCTTTTGCCTTCTATTTTGGATCTAGGACTTGAAACGATCTTTTCTCCTTTTCCAGCTAGGTTATACATTTGATTCCCCTCTTCCCCCATTGCTCTTTCCAAGCTTGGAAATAAAAGACTCTTGCTCTTTAGCTCAGCTACTTTTCTTGTAACTAGGACCAGAATCTGACCCCAAATTGTCCTAAACTGTAGAGTCCTTGTTCAGGGTGCAGTTTTGCCAGCCCAAGTTTACCTTTGTCCAGGGCTTTTTTTCTGGGAAAAGAGGAGGTGGAACTCAGTAGGTTGCCCTCAAAGAAAATGGTCACATGACTGGTGGCCCCACCCCCTGATCTCCAGACAGACGGGAATTGAGATTGCCCTCCACGCCACTGAGCAGCGCAGAGGGAAATCTGAACTCCCCTCTGTCTGCAGATCAGGGGGCGGGGCCACCAGCTATGTGACCATTTTCTTTTCTTTTAAAAAAATATTTTTATTTCAATTAATAACAAAATTGTTTACAATATGAAATACAACATGGGTAAATTGTTAAAAACTACATAACAGAGAAAGGTAAAACATGGAAAGACAAATTCAAGTTGAATGATCTGATATATTTTGGATTATAGATTCAGGATTGTTTGGTATATTTTATTGGGAGGATATAGATTTTCTTTAGAAATGTATTCAAAAAAGGGGAACCATTTTTCCATAAAATTTGTTGTTTTGGGAAAATTTTCAGCTTGATAGATTCCATCATTGATTTTTTCAAATAAAAAATGGTCCCATATTTTAGAGTACCAACTGGTAATTGTTGGAACAGTATGTGATTTCCATTTTAGAGCAATTGAATTTTTTGCTGCCATTAAGAAGATATTGATGAGGTCTCGTCGAATTGGTGGGATCTCTATATCATCCCATTGATTCAGAAATATCAGCTCAGGTTTCTTTGGTATTTTGTAGCCAGTTAACAAAAAGATTTGGTGCAAGATTGTATTCCAGAATTCTTCTATGTAATGACATTTCCACCAGCAATGTATATATGATCCTGTATCCCCACATCCTTTCCAACATAAAGATGAACCGTGAGAGTAAATAGCTGCTAATTTTTTGGGTGTAAGATACCATCTTGTTAATATCTTATAGGACTGTAGTTTAATATTAATTGTTGATGAATTAAATATTTTAGAGGACCATAATATTTCCCATTGTTCTTTTGATAATATTTTGTCACAGTCTTGGTGCCATTTTGACTGATATGTTAAGGTTTTAAGTTTAAGGGTTTGTAGCAAAATATTATAAATTTTGGAGATTACTCCTTTATTTGAAAGGCCTTTCCTATATATAATTTGTTCAAATGCAGTCTTTGGTTGTTTCATAATGTCCTTTAAGTTTATAGAAGAGGCTAGATTCTTTAATTGAAAATAAATAAACCATGATATATTACTATTAATTTTTTGCTCCAATTCTGGTTTATCTAGTAAGCCTTCTCAGGAGGCAATATCAGTTAGCCTTGTTATGTTGTTTTGGTTCCATTTTTTAGTGAATGCGGGTGAGAGACCCGGCGGAAACCAATCCTGAAAAAGAAAAGAAGAGAACCTGGAAGATTTGGGGGTGATTTTATTTCTATAAGCATCCCATACTTTTAGGATAGCTGTAAAAAAGATGTTTTGTTTAGTGTTTGTGGGGCGGACGTGTTGTTTATTCCATAGAAGATCCTGAATGGATTCATTTTGTTGTGTGTTTTGTAAAAGGTTGATCCAATGCATATGATCTTCCTTCTGTATTATAGAAATTACATTTTTTAATCGTGCAGCTTTTTGATAGAGATCAATATCTGGGAAATTAAAGCCTCCTTGTGTGTTTTGTAATCTTAGTGTTGTAAATGCAATTCTTGGATGTTTATCTTGCCACAAAAATTTATTGAAGAAGGTTTGCCATTGTTTTAAAAGTTTTGGTGGGATTGATATTGGAATTGTTCGAAAGAGAAAAATTAACTTGGGAAGTGCAAATGATTTAATTAGATGGTATCTATCATACCATGATAATTGTTTTTTATTCCAGTCACTTAATTCTGCTCTTATTTTAGCCATTTTATCTATGTGATTTAACTTTAGTAACTGGTTGAGGTCAGATGGTAGGATTATTCCCAGATATGGTAGTTTTTTTGGTTCCCACTATATGTGTTTAATATTCAATTGAGTTGTAGTTGTTGTGTTTAAAGGAAGTATGTTCGACTTGTAGTTTACTTCTAATCCTGAAATTTGACCAAATAAACTTAAAAGATTTGATAAGTGTTGAAGCGATAGGATTGGGTTTGTGAGGTATAGCAGCATATCATCTGCAAAAGCACTGAGTTTATATGTTTTAGAGTTAACTGTGATTCCTTGAATTTGGGTGTTCTCCCTGATTGCTATTGTCAGTGGTTCTAAGGCAACTGCAAATAAAGCAGGTGACAAAGGGCAACCTTGTCTTGTTCCTCTATGTAGATAGATTTTGTCTGAAGTGTTGCCATTTACTTTGACATGCGCTGTGGGTTATGAATAGATTGTCTTTATTATACGTCGGAAATTTTCTCCAAAGCCCATATGGTATAGTGTTTCATCTAAATAACATATTTCTAAGGAATCGAAGGCTTTTTCAATATCTAATGATAAGAATAGAGCTTCAGTATGTTGTTTTTTGCATATAGACATTAAATTTAAAGTTTTATAAATATTGTGTGTTAAATCCCTGCCGGGCATGAAGCCAGTTTGGTCCCTGTGTATATAGTGAGTGATAAATGAATTAAGACGTTCGGCTATAACTGAAGTAAATATCTTGTAATCTTGATTTAAGAAATTGGGCGAAATGAGGCTGGGGTTTTATGATCTTTGCCTTGCTTCGGAATTACTATAATAGAAGCAGTCGACGTGACCATTTTCAAGAGGTTCTGGAACTCTGTTCCACCGCGTTCCCGCTGAAAAAAAGCCCTGCCTTTGTCTTGTGAGTGGCCAAGACCCCAACTGCTGCATTGACATGGATTGTTCTCTTCCCTTGGCGGATTATTTTCTGCTCAGATGTTTGGGCCTCCATCTTGAGAATCAGACCTCCACTTGCACTTCCATGGGCCAGCAGCTCTAGCCACCTCTTCTTTCCCTCTATTGCAGTACCTCTTTGCCTTCTTGAATGTAATAACTTGCAAAATGTATGTTTAAAACGATTGGCTATTTAGCAGGCTTTCTAGTATTGAGTGAGCTTGATATTATTGTGACATCTTAGGAGGTGCTAATTTCTCAGATCAGATATTTGTATTGTTCCCCTTGATAAGCATTATTTCTGTTTTCACTCCGTCTGGATCACAGTGTTTCTTCAAAGCTTATAGAAGCAATCTCACTGCTGAAGTCAAAGATACTACACAGCCATTATGGAAGCCTAGATTTGAAGATACTTTTAAGCTAAGAGTAGAACCTAAGCCAGCTGCTTCTTTAATTTAGCAGTGAGAGGCATACAAAGCAGGTTCCCCCCCCCCTTATGTTTAGGGTTTTTAAGTGTGGATTTGCGCTCAAATTAAAAAGTGAGTCAGGTTTACGCAACATGTCTTTAAGCTACACGTGTCTTCTGACCTTGCACGGGAACAGCTTGTTTTGTTGCAAGTTTTTATTGCGGGCTTGTTTAAATTATTGTAATTGTTGTTCTAATTTCAGATCAGACACCAGCACTATAGCTATTACACTGGGAGTGCAGGGTGTAAATCTCTCTATACAGTTACCATAGTTTTGCCTGTGTTAACACATTGTTGTGTCTATTCCCGTTACTTTGCTTAACCACTAGACCACGTAATGCCCAAGTGTGCTTTGGGATTTTTTGTTGTTGTTTGTTTCTGAGTATACTTCCCAGTTTTGTTCTTCCAAGCAGTCACGGAAAAGTGACTCAATGTGTATCCTTTGGGAGTTCATTAGTGAGTGGAACCTTCAGCGTACGCTCCCAACATTTCCGCCACAGTCAAGTCTTTCACAAAACTGCCTACTTACAATCTATTTTTTAATAATATATTTTATTTTCAATTCATAGGGGGGTACAGAAGAAAAAGGGTGAAGGGGAAGGAAAGTTAAAACAGGTATATGACTTTGTGCTACAAAGATTATAAAAATACAGAGTTTTATCACCAAAAGTTTTCCCAATATTAAGGTAGAAATTAATTATTAATTTCTACCTTATATATTTTCCAGCTATGCTATACAAGCATATTTTAAGCATATCCCTGCTTATTTTTAATATTAATAATACTAATAATCAGGGCTTTTTTTCAGCTGGAACGTGGTGGAACAGAGTTCTGGAACCTCTTGAAAATGGTCACGTGGCTGGTGGCCCCGCCCCCTGATCTCCAGACAGAGGGAAGTTTAGATTGCCCTCTGCACCACTCAGCGGCGCGGAGGGCAATCTCAACTCCCCTCTGTCTGGAGATCAGGGGGCGGGGCCACCAACCATGTGACCATTTTCTCCGAGGCAACCCACTGAGTTCCAACACCTCTTTTCCCAGAAAAAAAGCCCTGCTAATAATAAAAAGAAAGACCTTGCTATTTCATTGTTGCTCCTTACTATCTATTCCTTTTTAATAATTACAATTAACGGCAGAATCACTAGCTATTTCTTAATACAACTGCTTACCATAACCTTTAATCTAGATATGAGTTACTATAAACAAAGTTAGCCTCTTTCTATCCCTTAACTTGTACAAAAGGAAATTCTCTTTTCTGCATCTCTTTACCTTGTAATGATTCTTTACTTTTCAGTAAACATGTTACTTCTGTTCCAATATTTCCACATTATACAGTCTGTTTTACCAGCTATTTACCTAAACAACCAATAATCTTTGTGTAACTGACCATCTTAAAATCAAATTATAAATAACACGATAGATCCATTTCCTGATTAAGCCTATGCCCCGCATGGGCTTAATCAGGAAATGGATCTATCATGTTATTTATAATTTTCCCTGAATGTCTCTTATATTTAAGTTCCTGCGGGATTTCACCCACAACTTGTGTAATGGAATCAGACCCTTCCTTTATAAAATTGTTGAGTCCCACTAATTGATCACGTAGTCCGCAGACCAACTTTGGAGCGGTGGGAGAGCAGAGCATAGAACTGTTGTGAATTTGTGAGTACAACTTCATTAATTAAGAGAAGAGATATGTTTGTTCATGTTTGAATCATATTTGTAATAAGTTTCTTACGTCTTCCATGTTACAGCATAGTCAGTCCTAATTGCTTCATGCCTGATGATGAAGTGAGTTTGCCTCACGAAACGCGTTAAATAGAAATATTGCTTGCTAAACCCCGTCGGCACCATAACGGGTTAATTTTGGGACTGTGAATCTTCATGAAAAGACACTCGGTTGGCTCTCCACCAAGCAGCGCTTTTCCACCTCGCTGGAACTTTGCACTTTACTCCTATATTTTGGACAGTGAATTGTTGATTGCATTTATTGTATTTTGTATATAATGTACGGACGCACCTTTTGTATTTTGAACACCTATTTATGTATTTATTAAGTTATTTCACTGATATTGCATTTTTGCATTGCACTTTGGCACTTTTATAAATTAAAACTAAAAATTATAATTCTGGTGGGTTTTGTAGTTTTAGTCTCCAGATGGTGGCTGGAGATCACTTGGAATTACAACTGATCTCCAGGCCACAGAGATCAGTTCACCTGGAGAAAATGGCTGCTTTGGAGGGTGGACTCTATGGAATTATACCATGCTGAGATCCTTTCCATCTCCAGGCCTTACCCCCCCCCCCAAATCTCCAGGAATTTCCCAGTTTAGAGATGGCGACCCCAGGCCAGGTTGAGAGTATGTGACTGGTTCAAGGTCAGCCAGTGGGCTTCCAAGATAGAATAGGGATTTGAACCTGGGTCTCCCAGATCTAGTCTGACACTCTAACTGCTACATTGTTATTTACTGTTAGATATAATGATGTGCCAAATGTACAGGACAGATGTGGGGGAAAGTAGATGTAAAGACAACAACCCTGGCATATTGCAATTCTCTGTCCTTTGTCTCCCCCCATTTGCCATTTTAATGTCCTTCTTTCCACAGGCATCTCTGAAGGTTTGTTCCTGCTCCAGTAGGTGTCTCTGTTTAGTTGCAAAGTAATTCTTCAAGTGCATTCAACAAATTCACAAATATTTATTTCCAGCTCCTTCTGGAGACGTTTGATAACATTCTTGAAATAGAATGTATAAAAGTAATTTTCAGCCTTTTCCTCCCACACGTTTATTAAAAGTTTGTTTCAGCTGAAAAATGACGTTATTTTCCTAATTATCCACCATTAGAGAGTAATCATTCTCTTTTTCATAAGGTTATACATGCACATATCTCAGAACTCCTTTTCCCCTTAGGTTGGATCCAAACATCCTCCACGGACCCTCCCTCCCTCCCTCCTAAGGAAAATTCCTCCAGCTTAAGTGGTTGTTCCAACAATGAAAAAGCTACTTATACTGGAGGAAACCTCCTTAGGATGGAGCTTTCCTATTTCAAACTTCAAATGCAGCGGACTGTTAGGATAGGACCAGGATCCACCCCACCCCACTTTACATGTACTTTTAAATCAAGTTATTCTGTTTTACTTTAATTTAATTTTGCAAAGTTTATTCTGCATTTGCTACTTGCAAAAGAGGATCACAGATTCTCCCTACCTTCTGATCACCAGAAATACTTAGCAGTTCTCTTCTGAGAGTTTAACATTATACTGTCTACCAGGGCTTTTTTTCTGAGAAAAGAGGTGGTGGAACTCAGTGGGTTGCCCTCGGAGAAAATGGTCACATGGCTGGTGGCCCCGCCCCCTGATCCCCAGACAGAGGGGAGTTTAGATGCGCGGAGGTCAATCTCAACTCCCCTCTGTTTGGAGATCAGGGGGCAGGGCCACCAGCCATGTGACCATTTTCAAGAGGTTCCAGAACTCCGTTCCCCTGCGTTCCCCCTGAAAAAAAGCCCTGCTGTCTACACAACTTTATAGCAAACCTTAAGTCTTAATGGCTACCAATTTACATTCTTTAAGCACAGAAAAGCTAAAACGTCTCAAGCAGAGAGAACTCGTAACCATTAACAATCATTACCCTTGTGCAAAATCACACGAGTCCAGACTACTAGTCTTCCCTTTCTGCAACAGCATGCAAATATGTAATGTCCAGAAGTAGAACAAACAGAAAAGGAATACAGAGAAGAAGAAAAGTCACCAGTCACTGCTTGGCTGTGCACAGCAGCAAATACTCAGCATCTTCTGTAACTGCCAAAGAGAATCCAGACACACAATTCGAGGTGCAACACTGCAAAATGTCTGTTTTAATTACAGGTTCAGTTTCCTACAGGACATGTTTCTTGGTATGCTGCAGTTTTGGTGGGGGGCTGTTTTTATTTTTTGCATTATTTTTGGTTACCATTTTCAGGTTCCAGAATTTAGCACCCAAGAAATATGCCCTGTAGTAAAATCCATCCTGAAATTTAAAAGGAAATCCCCCTCCACTGGCCATTCCAAATGGACTAGTGCAAGCCTCACAAAGCCTTGGCCAGCTGCAATTTGCAGCCAGAAGCCTCCACGCAGGCTGAGAGGGTGGGCAGCTGTTCTCTAGCTGTCTGGGCCCAGGCAGGCTTGACTGCAAAGAAAGGTCAGAGAGAGCCACTAGGTTAGCCTTCCTTCACTTTTTTCTTTAAAAAATGTAATGGGCCTTAGAGGAGGAGAGCCTGTCATCTCGAAAAAGACTACCAAAATTCCAGGAGATAACATTTTGGTATTCCCAGAGCTCCTGGAGTGTTTATTTTTGTTCAGATATATTGGAGCCAAAATGGCTAATTTTGGATATATTTTCAGCTCCGATATAGCCAGATGCCCACCCCTAGATGCGATCTGGCTGAGACCAAACAGCACCTCCAAGTTCTGCCCACTTTCTACAAGCTTGTTATTGACTGAAAGTGACTGGAGAATGGACTACCAGTGGCTGGAGGGGATGTAGAACTTGGTCCATTCCCAGCTCACCATGTGCCATCCGAAAAATGGTCCCATCCCCCCGCTGAGCATAAACCCGATCCTCCTGGGGCTGGTATGATTTTCTGTACTATGCAGTCCTTCTATCCTTAGAGGCACAAGATGGTGGGGGGGGAGGATGAGATGTGCTATACTTAGGCACAGGGCTTTTTTTTCAGCTGGAACGCGGTGGAACGGAGTTCCGGAACCTCTTGAAAATGGTCACATGGCTGGTGGCCCCGCCCCCTGATCTCCAGACAGAGGGGAGTTGAGATTGCCCTCCGCGCCGCTGGAGCGCCGTGGAGGGCATTCTAAACTCCCCTCTGTCTAGAGATCAGGGGGCGGGGCCACCAGCCATGTGACCATTTTCTCCGAGGGCAACCCACTGAGTTCCACCACCTCTTTTCCCAGAAAAAAAGCTCTGCTTAGGCATGATCTTGGAACGTAAACAATCCTGAGAACAGCAATTCTGGTGGCACAATTTCTTTGTATTCTCTTGTTTCCTGAGCACACAGTCTCCACAGATGTAGTTGTCCAATGAACTATCTGGGACAGGAATATTGAGTAGGTGCAGGTGAAAGCGGATGAGGTTCTCCCCATCCTGGTCAAAGACTACGCCTCTTTGGAGCAACAGAAGAGCCCAGCTGGTTGATGGGCAGTGCAGTACCATGCCATGGATGACATATCAGCGCTCTGTCTTCTCTTCCAATCTATCTTCTGCGATAGATTGGGGCATAGGACTGTCAGAACTATGGCCGAATCCACACTACCGTTGTTCTTGCGGCAGTTTTTCACTTCTGCAGCGCCATTCCTTCATTTGTTCACATGCATCGTCTCCAAAGCCGTCATTAATTCGCCATGGCGTCGCCACAGCCCATTGCACTTTCGCTGCGGGTTATCTTTTGATGAATAACTGCCCTCCGTTGAATTCCGAGCCTCTCTTGACCCGCCTCCCAATTAAGGAGTAATTCTCCGCCTTTGTCCCCACCCCTTTTTTTAAAAAATAAGAGTACCGTGTCGATATGGCGACATCTCATCATATTAATCTCATTTTAAAAAAGCGGGCAGACCTCAAATATCAGAGGAACAATTTCATATGTTAATTCAATTCATATATTGGGGGGGGGGCATCCACATGATACTGAAATCATGGCTCATGTTACGCCCCGACACGGACTGTGCCGACAAGTTAGGCACAGATTTCAATTTTCCAAAGACAAAATGAAGCTCTGCTGTGGGATGCTGCTGTAGGTGATCGTGACCGCTCACCCATTCCCGGATGATTTCAACCAGCATGCAGGCTGTGATGTTCCAAGCGCTCATCGTAAGTGTCTCGGGTGATTTTTAAAAAAATATTATCTTAATGGTGTCGTTGTACCATTGAACCAGGATGCTTACTCGTCGATACAGCGTCAATTTGTCCTTTTTTTAAAAAAAAAAAACCGCGGAGCCGTTCGGGTTTTTCCCGCCCCTTTACCCGTCTTTTTGAAAGGGGATGTGATCAACGGATTGCGCAGGAGAAGCGCTATTCAAAGGGTGATGTGGACAAACAAGCGAAGAATGCGCAATAACAGATGGAGCAATCATTGCACAAGAAAAGCGGGAGCTAAGGTAGTGTGGAATCGGCCTATCTCTGCAGTTTGGTGACTCTCTTCAGTCTTCGCTGTAGCGTCTTGTACTGCACCTGGAGTTTTTGGTTCAGGTTTTACATGATATGTTTGCAACCTTTCCACGGTTAGTGGAATCACCTCCAGGAATTACAAAAGCAACGAAGAACCCAAACCTGCTGCCACAGCTCTGCCAAATCCACAAGTCAAGGCTTCTTTGAGCTCCAAAGTCAGTGGAACCACCTCCATCAATTTCAAAGTCAGGAAGAGATCAGAGTTACAACTAGAGATGGGCATGATAGGCATTACAATCGAAAAATACCCACGATAATGGCGATCGTGCAATTGGGACCTGGCGGATCGGTGCCATCCACAGCGACCGATCCAGCATTCGGGGTGTGTGTGTGCTTGATTGGGGCGATCGGGCTCGGATTGGGAAGCTAGACACACAGGCACCAGCAATCTATTCCCCTGGCAACGGAGCCAGGGGAATGTCTGAGCTGTGTTTGCCCTCCTTCTGTCGCCCTGGAAACCCAAATGGAAGTCCAGCTTGCCTTGATCAGCAGGGCTTCCTTCCAACCATGGAGCAGCAAAGCACTCACCAGTTGGGAGAAGACACCCAGGGGAGGGAGGGAGAAGGGGATGTTCTGTAGCCATGGGCACTCCAATCTCATCCCTGCAAACCCTGATAGGCAGCTCTGACGGCCAAACACAGACAAGCAGCCAGACCCCCTGCCCCCTGAGGGCTCGCCGCCATCTCCCCGTGCCTGCCGGGCCCGGCGGTCGCCGTCTTTACCCACCATTCATTTCTTGCCAGCACGCTCCTTTTTGGCCTGGCGGGCGGGCACATGGGGGGTGCCACCGTCAAGCAGCCAGACCCCCTGCCCCCTAAGGGGAGGCAGCTCGTCGCCACCTCCCCGTGCCCGCCAGGCCCGGTGGTCGCTGCCACCACCCACATTCCCACATAGCTGGGAACAGCGGGGCGCCCCTCCACTTTGGCCTCCCCAATCACGGATCAGAAACGGGAGATGATCGGTGTGGATTGCTAGTTCAGGATCCACGATCAGCTTGGTCGGTAATTTTTTTTGGATCGTGCCCACCTCTAGTTACAACACCGCTGTAAGGAGCTGGGCATTCATGCCACAGGAAAGAATCCTGTTTTATATCTTGATGTGCTCTGATCTGAGCCTGTTTCACAGAAAGAGCAGAATACAAGTGCAATAAAATAAATAAATAAAGTGATAACGGTCAAAGGAATTTATTGAAATTGCTTTAGTCAGTGTGGAGGATAATATCAGCTGCTTTGGGTCAACACTGGAAAGACAGGCGAGGTATAAATTATAAACAAATGTGCATACATCTGTATTCCCATCCATTATATAGCCGTTGGATCTCCCAGGCACTCTCTGTCATGGTCTTTATGCAGTACATTTGTGGAATGAAGAGTTACACTGGCACCAAATTCACCTCCCTCCCATGAATATATAGGTTTGCACTCTGTGAGGTGCCTTATGCCATCAGACTTTTGTTCCATCCATGATCTTAGTATTATTTACCACAGCAGCAGTACAGTAAAAATCATGTTTTAAAAATCGCAGCAGGACAGTATATATTTCCAATCAGTCTGTCAGGCTGTGCGCTCGGGGAGTTGGAGCCTGTGAGGGGGGGCTCACCCTGCAGGATAGCCCCTAGGTCGGGTCAGGCCCCTGGGCGGATCTCAGAATAGGGGAGGAGGGGGGTTCACTTCACCCTCTCTCCACTCGGCTTGGCAGCAGTTCCCCAGTAGGGCTTCTGGTTCTCGCTCACTCTCTCTGTATCCGTCCTCTGCTCACCTTCACCCACTTCCTCCCTGACCTGCCTGTTGGACCTCCCTTTATAGGGGCTTCCCTGGGTATTGGCCCTCCTCTCCCCCAAGCTCCCACCCATGCCTTCCTCCCTCCTGGGCATGACTGGCTCCTGGCCCAACCGGGGGCTCTGGGATTGGCTCAGTGCATCCTCCGTCCTGCCTTCCCAACCTATAAAGAACCTATAAAGAAATGGATCTAGCTTGCCCTTCTACTGTATCCACATGACCAGAACACTGATGTCCAACAACCTGATAAATGGACAATAATCATGCAACGCTATGTGTACTTCCCTGAGAATATCCTTTGTTAACCACAGCAATACTTACTTTTGAGAAAAGGTGCATAGGCTGGGCTGCAACTCCTTCAGCTGCAACTCGTTCAGCATCTTCAAATGACATGAAACGGCTTTTACAAAAGGATACACAAAAGCCTGCCAAAACCAAAGAGGGGTTTTTTGGTGGTTCTTAGCAGCGCATTTCCTGTTTAGGGAAATCAGGCATTTCTCACTGGCCAGTCCAAGAGGTTTAAGTTCTGAGAGGGGCAGTGATGGTTGATCTTATAAGAACAACAACTATGTGTGTCATGTAACAGATGACACACCCTGCATATAGACCATCAGTGTAAAATAACGTGTGTGTATGGTAATTTTCCATTGAAACAACAGAAGACTAAACCACATAAAGAATATGACAGGAATGTCACAAAGGAATAATACAAAAATAATTTACACTGTTCACTCTTAGAAATAACACAAAGAGCAAACACATCAACACAATATATATATTGTATAGATTGTCCATTGCAGAAAGTAAGAAATGGACTCTGATTCCGCCCCCCCCCACAAATAGTCCTAAATTCTATTCTTTTAATTTTTTTTACTATAAATAACAAGTAATATAGAGTGCAAATAAAGAACAACATTCTTACAGTCTCTATAATTAAAGGTTTTTAGAAAACCTTTTAATTAAAAATTCTCTCCGTTGTTGAAACCATATTGGATGTTTCATCTTCACCATCAATAAAGTATTCTAGGCTCCCCTTTGCCATTCCTCAGTGGATATAAAACATCTGTTTCCCCCACAGAACCATCTCAATCCTTATGGTAACATATCAGTTACTAAATCTCTTGTTTCCTTTCCACTGCATGAAGACTGGTTTTTTGAAAGTTCTGCTTCTGGAAAAATTACAGTGCAATCCTAAACAAAGTTATGCCTTATAAGTCCTTTGACTTGAATGAATTGAGAAGGGTATGACTCTGTTTAGGACTGCGCTGACAATTAACTTTATTTTGTATTGGATGAAATGATACATATAAAAATAATGAATCACAATATTACACTTGCATGCATACCTAACAACAAACCAATTTTTGTTTCTTGCCTATAAACTTTCCTTCATTAGTTGGGCAGCTGACAGAGGAGCATTTTATAAAACTCCACTCAGTCAGATTTACCTGGCACTTACATTGACTCCTGGTGAAATCCACCCTCTTTACTTATGTTTTTTTTCTTTCTCTCAAAAAATTTATTAAAGTGCAACAATACATAGCCAGAATCAGTATACAGAGCAAACAACAAATCCAGTTCACACATTAAAAACAAATGAACGGAGAGAATGTACAAACTTATAATTATTCCTTTCTTATCCATTACTTTCTTTTTTTAAAAATAACTTTTATTAAATATAAAAATATAACAAGAACAACGAACATTAAACAACAAATACATAGGGTAACATAATAGTTATACAAGATTGCAGGTTACAAAAACTATTTAAAACACTTGTTTACTGTCGCCTACAGTTTGCAAAACACAAAGGAAAATGCACAATATGCTGGTATAGTTTACTTATGTTTTTAATCACATCTTGATCAAGGACAAGTAATTTTTTAAGTTCTAGTTTTATTGGATTGGTTACATATGTTTCAACTGAATGTTATTCTTTTACTGTTTTAAGCAGCTGTTTTACTCTTGTTAGCTGGAACTATGCCTTGGTGGCAGAAATATGGGATTAGAATCTTAAATAAATGGACAGAACCAAAAAAGGTCTATAATCTGAGAGAAGTGGGACAAGATGTTAATGTCTCTCTCCACGCCGCTGCCACATTTGCCAGAAAGAGTGCAAAGAGACCACTTGTCTGGCCTAAGCAGACAAAGTCAATTGAAAAAAGTAAATAAAAACAAACCCAGATATTAATATAATTAAATTGGATTTTTAATTTTAAAAAAACATTTCAGTTCAGTTGTTTGTTGAATTACAAGCATACCTAAATATTCATAAATTCTGAAAATCCTTGATGCTGTATGAAACACATGGATAGCATATCACGCTATGTGAATGAATCAGGGACAGAAATATGCAATTTTTTAGGTGTTACAAATGTTAGTAACAATCAGGGCTTTTTTTTCAGCGGGAACACGGCAGAACGGAGTTCCAGAACCTCTTAAAAATGGTCACATGGCCGGTGGCCCCGCCCCCTGATCTCCTGACAGAGGGGAGTTTACATTGCCCTCCATGCTGCCAAGCGGTGCGGAGGGCCATCTGAACTCCCCTCTGTCTGGAGATCAGGGGGCGGGGCCACCGGCCATGTGACCTTTTTCGCCGAGGGCAATTTAAACTTTAAAAAACTCCCCCCTTGTTTCAGATGACCCAAAGTGACATCATTGTGCAGTCTTGAGTTCCACCACCTTTTTTCCCAGAAAAAAAGCCCTGGTAACAATATAATATGATAGGTCATGGATTGTTTCTTATTTGGATGGAGAATAATCATTCTGCCCAGTAATTGTCTGCAATATTCTGAGTACCTTTTCTTCACGTGGTCTTGCTTTAGCGTCCTTATGTGTGTACTCATCCTACAGCACAGAAATTGTGAATTGAAATTCTGCAGTGCAAAAGACACGTGGACTGCATGATGGGAAGTCTGGGACTAAGCTCCGGGGTGGTATAAACATCCCTGCAATGGGAAGTCTGGGACTATGCTCCTGCGTGATATAAAAGCGCCATTTAGTTGCAAACATGCCATTTATTAGACAAGCCTATTGATATGCATGCTTGTTCAGGAAATATATGAACAAGGAAGTTGGAAACTGGATTTAAATCCAATTTTTGTTGGTGGTCCAGAGAGAGATTTAGTGGTACCCATCTACAATTCTGATAGCTCATTTGCAAAGCTTCCAGAAAAAGTGAGTTGCTCATTTTTCGTTCTGTATAGTTTTTTTTTAAAAAAATATGGCCTAATAGCTGAAATGGAAATCCAGTTAAAAAATGACTCATGTCCACCTTCTGCACCTTATTAACAACTAGGGCTTTCTTTCCTTGCAGGATGCCTGGGCCATAATAGCTGGAAGACAAGCAGCAATTTACCTGGTGAATCTTTTTCGAGTGTTTATAGGCATGCATTTATCTGATTTTCTGTTTCACACTCAGTTGTTAAAAGCACAAGGGGGGGCATGGTGGTAGAAGGGAAAACACTTTGAGCATGTTAGGAGTAATTTCATTTAGTTCACTTTGCATGGAAGGAGCCTTGGCACAAAAGGCGCAGGCTTCTCCAGTTACAAATTGCGGAGGAAATGGGAATGTGTCAGACTAAGATGATGTGGGAGCTGGGAGTCTCTCTAGGAAGGGAGTTCCACAGTTGGTGGTGCCACAACTGAGAAGGCCCCCTCCATGGCTGCCACCCACCTAATCTCAGGAGGCAGGGGCACCCAAAGCAGAGCCTTGGAAGATGACCATAGTGGTTGGGTAGATTTGTATGGGACCAGATTTCTCTGCTTGAGACCCTGAGGGTCACTGCCGGTCAGAGTAAAAATACTGGATTATTTGGACCAATCGTCTGATTCTGTATAAGGTAGCCTCAGGGCTTTTTTTCAGCTGGAATGTGGTGGAATGGAGTTCCGGCACCTCTTAAAAATGGTCACATGGCCAGTGGCCCCGCCCCCTGATCTCCAGACACAGGGGAGTTTAGATTTCCCTCCACGCACCTCTGTCTGCAGATCAAAGGGCAGGGCCACCGGCCATGGGACCATTTTCACTGAGGGCAATTTAAACTTTAAAAATCTTCCCCTCGTTCCAGCTGACCCAAAGTGATGTCATTGTGCGGTCTTGAGTTCCACCACCTCTTTTCCCAGAAAAAAAAGCCCTGGGTAGCCTTAACTTATTACATCACATTCCAAAGCAGAAAGTTAGGCCTTGACAAAGGGCATCTCACAGTTTTACAAGTGTTGGTAAGTATTTGGTTAGCAATCAAGCAGGGAAGTCCCTGGTGCCACTAATCCACTTTGGATCCAACAATACTTTTTGACCAGCTGTTTTGCTACGTGCTTTGCCCCTTTCTGTGTGATACAGACTTCAACACAGCCCGTTTTCACTGTACAGAGCGCTTCGCAGCACAGCTGTCTAGGCACGCACAACATCACTTCTTGTTGAGAGCCAGTTTGGTGTAGTGGTTAAGAGCACGGGACTCTAATCTGGAGAAGCCGGGTTTGATTCCCCACTCCTCCACTTGAAGCCAGCTGGGTGGCCTTGGGCGAGTCACAGTTCTTTGGAACTCTCTCAGCCTCACCCACCTCACAGGGTGATTGTTGTGGGGTAAAAATAACATACTTTGTAAACCGATCTGAGTGGGCATATACAAAGGGCGGTATATAAATCGAATGTTATTATTATGATTGTTATTATTGTTGTACACTGGAAGGAAGAGGTGGCAAAGAGAAACAGAAGGCTGGCACTCTGAGTGGGTTTGAGGCCAAGGCACTTGAAGGGCTGCACTTCTTCCCATATTGTCCAGCCCATCAGGCAAGATGTGCCTGCAGAGATGAAGTGAGTGGTGATCAGGCGCAGGGCATTTTCAGTGGTGACACCTCTCCTTTGGAATTCTCTCCCCCTTAATGCCTGCCTGGTACCTACTCAGTTCTCTTTTTGGTACCATGCTAAAACATTTCGTTTCAGCCAGGCTTTTAAAACTTAGGGTTTCCATCTTTTAAAGGCTATTTTTATGTCCTGCTTCTAGCTACAGATCTTTTTATTGGTAAAATTTAAGGCTGCTGAAGGTTGTTTTATGCTCTTGGCTTGATTTTTTTTTTTTACAACTGGTCTCTGGAGAGGTGTAGTTTTTTTCTAAATAAAATCCATGTAAGTTCCATATAGAGGTCTACAGGAGCTGCTAAAGGGTTTTTTATATATACCTGGAGAGGTATCGGGTTTTTTTCCTCAATAAAATCCACTTAAGTTCCATGTAGAATTCGCTGGGATGCTGATAAAGGTTGTTTTATGTGGAATTTTTTGTACCAGTGGTCTCTGGAGAGGTATAATTTCTAAACAAAATCCATGTAAGTTCCATGTAGAGTTCTATGGGATGTTGCTCAAACCTTGCTTTATACTTATCCTTATTATTAGGTACTGTTGGTCTCTGGCAAGGAGAGGTGTCCTTTTTCCAAATAAAACCCACATAAGCTCCACATGGAGTTCCCTGCGATGCCACCGCGTCGAGTCTCAGGGCCAAGCTACACATGACGAATGACACTTGAACAGCAAGTGTATTTCTCCCTGTTCACTTGCCCTCCACTCAATCCACTTGCCGTTCAAGTGTCATTCGTCACTTGTAGCTTGGCCCTCAGTTCTGCCCCAATCGGCCTTGAGGCCACTGTTTCCCACTCTCCCATGTGCAAGGGGAAGAGGAGAAGAGCGGCCTACCTTCCAGGGCCGTTGTAAGGATTCTAACCGGAGGCGGCGCGCACAACAGCCCCAGGCGACCTCCGCCCAGAGCCCCTCTCCCATCCCCGCGCCTCCGTGCCGCGGGGCTTGCTTGCGCCGGGGCCGGCGCGCAACCCCCTTCCCAGCCGAACAAAGGGGCTTCTCTTCCCCTCCCCTCCCCTCCTTTCCCTTCCTCCCGCCCGGAGCTCCCAGCCACGGCCGCCGCGCATCTCGGCCGGCCAATGGCGAGGCGGCGCCCGCCCTTTGGATGGGGATTGGATCGCGGGGGGGCGGGGGGCGGCTTCTCCTCGGCTCGCCCGCCGCCCTCGCTCGGCGTCTTCTGGGCTTGCGAGCAGCCGGCGGGTCCTGCGAAAGGCAGAGGAGGCGGAGCTGCGTCTCTCCCGCGCCGGCGCTGCGTCCTCGCCCGGGATTCAGTTCACTTCGCTTGGCTGCCACGATGGTCGTCAAGGTCTACATCGCTTCTTCCTCCGGCTCGACGAAGGTAAGCGGCCCGCGGCGGGCGTCTCCCTCCCCGCCCCGCTTGGCGCGCCGGGGAAGTCGCTGTCCGGCCCCGCGTCCCCGCCTGCCTGTGCAGCGCTCGGGGCGCGCCAGATCCCCCGCCTTGGGAGACCCGAGGGCGGAGGCGGGGGCGCAGCGGGCGGGAGCTGCGCAGAGGCCGCTTGGGTGTGCAGCGAGCGTGGTCCTGCTGGGGCACTCTCATTAGTTTGCCACCGGAGTCCAGGGGCGCCTTAGAGACGGACACGATTTCTAGGGTGTGAGCTTTCGGGAATCACAGCGCTCTTCTTTTCGCTCTGACTCGCGAAAGTTGGCCTTTAAGGTGCCCCTGGACCTGATCCTTGCAAGCACGGCTACCCATCCGAAAATTTCTTCTTAGAAATTTATTATAACTTTATTTAAAAGAAGAAAAAACAGTAGAAAATGCATAAAGGATCTCGAACAGAATACAGAATAATAGATTTAAGCTACAACAAAAAAATATAAGCAAGATATAGAATGACTTTCTTCAGGTATGAGAATCTTCAGTTTCAGTTTCTGGTATCTGAAGAAGGGAGCTTTGACTCTTGAAAGCTGACACCCTGAAAATCTTGTTGGCCTCTAAGGTGCCAGGGGACTCCAGTCTTGCTGTTCTACTGCAGACCAACACAGCTATCCACTTGAAGCTGCCTTATTACTTGCTACAGTTGTGATCATCTTTAAAATTTCACCACTGAGGCACACGCAGGCTGCAATTCTGTGCGCACTTACCTGCAAATCAAATGCAGTGAGCGCAGTGGGAGTTTTTTTGGAGTCTGCACGAGAGTCCTGTATAGACAGAACTGATCACAATTCTGCAAAGTTTTCAGCAGTAGCTGGTCGGAAAAAAGCTTCCATCTGGACGAGAAGGGGACGGAGGAGGCTTCTGCCACCTTCAGCAAGAAGCGGAAAGCAGCTTGGGGTGCTGTGAATGAGACTGTGGTGGTTTCTGAGGACGTGCAGAGTGCGTTTCCTTACCTCTGAGTAATATCTTTTTGGATCTGGGGGAGAGACCCTCTAGGCTGGAAACAATGCAAACATGGTGCCTTGCTCTTTCTTAGGAAACATGGTAAATCAAGAGTCGTGTTCTTTTAAAGACCTGAGCGCTTCTCTTTCCTCAGCTCTAGAGCTGAAGCGTTACTTTTTCCCCAGGGCTTTTTTTCTGAGGTGGTGGAACTCAGTGGGTTGCCAGCACAGGACCACACAATGATGTCACTTTGGGTCAGCTGGAACAAGGGGGGAGTTTTTTAAAGTTTAAGTCGGGCCTTGGTGAAAATGGTCACATGGCTGGTGGCCCCGCCCCCGATCTCCAGACAGAGGGGAGTTTAGATTGCCCTCCGCGTGCGTGGAGGGCAATCTCAACTCCCCTCTGTCTGGAGATCAGGGGGCGGGGCCGCCAGCCATGTGACCATTTTCAAGAGGTGCCGGAATGCCGTTCCACCGCGTTCCAGCTGAAAAAAAAGTCCTGCTTTCCCCCATACCCCCGGGCCTTTCAGCATCCCGATCCACACCCCTGCGTTTGCTTGTATTTCTTACATTCCTACTTGCAAGGAGCGCAGAGCTGCCGAGGTGAAGTTCCCAGGCTGCCTTTTCTCCTGGTACTGTCCAGACCCAGGTCTGTGTAACATTAGAAATGGAGCGATGACATCTACACCAGTGCATTGGCTAGGAGCCAGGCGTTGAATCAGTGAAAGCACTGAGGTTTGGTTTGGGAGGAGACTGGGCTGCCAGGGGAAAAGAAGTTTTGGGGCCAGTTTGGACAGTCCAGTGCAGACTGGAATAGAGGCTGTGCGTTAGAGTGGGTAGGGTGCCGAGTGCGATCTTGTGAGATCTAGGTTTAGATTCCTGCTTGGACAGGAAGCCCAGGGGCGTAGCTGTTGCCTCGTCGTGCTCACAGATTTGTATGAGGGGATCCTATGCAAGCATTTCATAACACCCCTTTAAGCTTTCGCATGTTTGATTTTTCTCTCCTCCTGCAACTGGTTCTTTGTAAGTGAACAACATGATTTTGCCTGTCATCAGAGAGCCAGTTTGGTGTAGCAGTTAAGAGTGGCAGGACTCCACTCTGGGGTTTCTTTCTCTGCTTGAAGCCAGCTGGGTGACCTTGGTCAGTCACAGCTCTTCCAGAGCTCTCTCAGCCCCACCCACCTCACTGGGTGATTGTCGTGGGGATAATAATAGCACACTTTGTAAACCGCTCTGAGCGGGTGTTAAATTGTCCTGAAGGGTGGTATATAAATCGAATGTTGTTGTTGTTGTTGTTGTTGTTGTCTTCTATCAAGTATGAGCAGGGATGTACAAATTGGCCCTTTTCTTTGCTTTTTGATCTTGTTGGGAGTCTTTTTGCATAGTGCTTCCCCCCCCCCTTTGGATGCCATTTTTGTGCTGTTTGAAAAGCGAAGGTAAACACCCACAGGATGCAAAAAATCAATTCATGTGTATTTGTAAGATACTTCAATCAATTAGTTCCAAAGTGCAATGTGCTTATAACAATTCATACAAAAGGTATCTTATACAAATTTTCTACATGACTGTTTCACACAAGAAACTACTGGTACATAATTACAGTTAAATACGGTATCATTCCCAACTCTGCAGTCTATACATCAGTTCCGGGAAAATAACAGTAGCCCCCATATATGGGGCCGTTGCTTTCTTAATTTAGTTTCTTTCCAATCCCTCTCCCATCCCCGTGCCTCCGTTTGTCTGTTTTGTGCTGTTTGTCTGTTTTGTGCTGTTGGCAGACCTGGGCATCAGTTTTAATAGTAATGTCCCTCTCAAATTTTATTAGTGTGGAAACGGAAACAAAGATATGGGCTGTTCCATCCCAGATGGGGAGACGTCGTGCTTGGAAATGGCACGTGCTCCAGATTTGACATCCTTTATTATCCTAAGAGACGATCTAGCCTGCAGCACTCTGAAAACTTAGAGGACCATCAGGGCCATTGTGCCAGAAGCCTTTTAAGCAGAGATGCTGGAGATGTGAGGTGGGGGCGGCGGGGAGCAGCTTAGACGTGCAAAGCCTACGTAGCGCCACTGAGCTGTGGGCCGGCTGAAAAGTTTTCCTGAAGGTTTAATCAGCTGTGACAGATTTCTATTCAGAATTCCCTCCCCCCCTTTTAAAAAATGGTTTAGAGGAGTATGCACAGACATGTGCACACAGGGGCTTGCATTTAAACTGGAAAGATTGGGGAGGTTACAGTGAAAAGCCTCCTTCAGCACCTCTTCTCAACCTCCCGCTGTTGCTTCAATTAACAGTAAAAGAGGAAATCCTGATTTCAGAGCTTGTGTGTCCCATTGACATTGAGTTAAACTCTTTGCAGTTTGAATTCAGAATGCTGGGTTTGGAATCTAGACGACTAACGTATTCTTGGTGGCAGTGAGGAGTAGAAGAGTGTGAAACTCTTGCACATGGATCATCATCAGCAATGTGAGCAGCGTCATGCTAGAGGGAGGGAACTTTTGCCTCTTGCGCGGCAGCCTTCTCTCCCCCCCCCCGTGCCGCTTTGCCAGAGGACACAAAGGGGCAGTGTGGTGAGGAAATGGGGCGGTTTGCAAGCAGGTGGGGGATTGGGAAAAGCCGTCCTCTGCAGATGAGAAAAGCCCTTTCCTCAGAGGAGCTGCTGCTACTGTGCTGACAGGCTTCATAATATCTTGCAGGAACTGCTGACGCCGTCTGTGGCTTGCTCGGAGTATATTTTAAGTCCCGTTTCTCAAAACATGCATCTCTACGCAGGCCTGTACGATTTGTGGTATTCAGGCCAAATCAAACATGGATTAAATAGATCCACCTCCTGGATAAACTCTGAGAAATCCAAGCGCATTCCCTTCCCCCTCCCCAAAAAAGGCACTGGGGTTGAAATGTGTTTCTTCCCCCTAAACTCAGAAAGCACAAGAATTGGAGGCGGTCACTCGAGGACGAGAGGTACTCTGCATACGCTCAGAAGAACCATCGTGCTGTCTTTCACCCTTCCCCCCCTTCTTTCCTCTAGGCTAATTACAGCCAGGTGAGAGTCTGTTTCGGCAGCTGACCTGTATGGGGAGGGGCCATGAAAAGTCTGGCCTCTCCCCCCACACTGTGTCCTTGATGCAAAACTGCTCCCATGCCAGCTGCTTTCTTTTTAAAAAAAACATTGGGAATATTCTTCATGGCTCTCTCAGCTGTTTTTCTTTAAAGGTTTGGTTTTCCAGCCTAAATATGCCAGGGAGTGATGAAGCCTAGATTGGAGGGAGGAAATGGGGGGCAGAATGCTTTTGGCATTCTTGGACAATAATGCAGGGCAGGGTGCCCTTTCCTCCCACCCCATGTGATTATTCCGGAGGAGTGCCTGTATCTTGGACTAGTTTACTAGCTTAAATACACACTGAGTGGCTATTGTTAGCATAATTAAGTGGGCCTTTTGCTTGGTATGTGTGCTGAAAGGCATACATTCCTTGGCTCTGAAAAACGGGAAGAGTGACTGTTTGTCCCATGTGGATAACCTTACTATATTTTGTAATGAGAAAAGTAACCAGTGCACAGCTGGAATTTTTCAGGCAATGCCAGTGCACCCAAAAGCAGGCTGTTAAACTTTGCTGAGAATCTTCTTGTGCTTTTTTGTCTTTGCTCGTCCCCTGTCAAAATGCTTTCTGAAAAAGCCCCATAGGAACTACTCATGCGCAAGAGCGCTGCTGTGGTGCATGCTCACAGAGCTGCTGTCAGAACCGTTCCAGCTTCCAGCTTGATGCAATAAGTTGACCTCCCTTGCATAAACGTACTCACAGACTTTGCAGTACAAGCATCTTGCTAAAAACATAGCAGTGCGGTCTAAACTGGCATCGTTCAGGTGATCTGGTTCCATGCAGATTGTGGTGCTTAGTGGCTCCAGAAATAATTGTGCAATCAATTATGGCAGGGAAGGGTGCATGGGAAACACCTAAAGAGAGAGAGACTGTTGTTTTATTGCATTGTAACTGCATAAGTTTGCTGAGTGGGATCTACATATTAGTGTCTAAAAAAGCTCATCCCAAAGGTCCTCTCAGATGTTCTCACAAATGCACGTGAGAACATGTGGGTGGGGCATCTTTTCTGTGGAACTGCCTTGGGAAAGGGGGAATGCATTTTGTGCAAAGAAGTGCATTTGTGCAAGGAAGGGGGTCATCCTGTTAGGTCAAGCTCAGAAAAGGGTGGGGGTGCTGATTTGGAACCATCAGCTTGCTGTCTCTGAAGTTGGGGGTCCTTTGCTCTCCTAGCCAGATGAAGGCTTCTTACAGATAAGACGTTTCCCCCTCCCTTGACAGCTGGAAGCACGTCTGAAAGGCACCTGAATCTTCCCTTTAATTACTGACGGTGTACAGAAGATGCACAATAAAGCAGATCTGTTTCAATAGGTGCAGCTGGAGATGGTTACTATTGGGCTATTTTAACAGTTGGCCATAGTTACAAACCTAACTGGTGTGGGCATTAAGCAGACGATGCCATTGAGGAGTGGCTTGAACAAGGAAGAGGTCAGGATGTGGATGCTTTCTATCAAGACAAAATAATGGCTAGCGTTTGACCTAAAAGACAGTCCCAGGACAGGTAGAAATGGAGGAGGGCGGGGCTTCTGCGCCTCTCTTTTTAAAGAAGACTCCACTTCAGCAAAGATTTTGTCTGAAGCACTAACGGTGCTTTTTTTTTTTTTTGCAGATACAGATCTTTAGTCAGTCTGTAAATTGTACAGAAATATTTTGATACAGATTTATATGCATACATTGGGTACAATCTACTGGGAATTCCTCTTGTGCAAAACTTCTTCGAAGTTGCTTAAGAGGGCACATCTCCTACCTAAAAACAGTGCTTATTTACAACACCTGAAAAGGAACTGGCTTAGGAAAGGTGTTCAGGCTATATACTGTGTTGGCACCAACAACTTACATACTTTTCCTGCACTAGATCTCTTTCCTGACATTACAAAACCTGAGTGCTGATGTGCTTGTGTGTAACCCTTACAGTCTCAGCGCAGTGCAAATTGACTGAGCAAGGTGCACAGAAAACTGCAAGGTCTTTTCCTTGCCTAGATTTAAAGAAATTGTAGCAACAAGCAGATGTACAGCTTTTAAAATTGTTTTATGGAATTGGTAAGTTTGGGCTCATTGGCTACTAGCAGGGCTTTTTTTCAGCTGGAACACAGTGGAACAGCGTTCCGGCACCTCTTGAAAATGGTTGCATGGCCGGTGGCCCCGCCCCCTGATCGCCAGAGAGAGGGGAGTTGAGATTGCCCTCCGCGCCACAGTGTGGAGGGCAATCTCAACTCCCCTCTGTCTGGAGCTCAGGGGACAGGGCCACCAGCCATGCGACCATTTTCGCTGAGGGCAATTTAAACTTTAACACACACCCCGTTCCAGCTGACCCAAAGTGATGTCATCGTGTGGTCCTGAGTTCCACCGCTGAGTTCCACCACCTCTTTTCCCAGAAAAAAAGCCTGGCTACTAGCGACATGCTTTTTCCCCCCTTTGCGTTCCTATGCAGTAGATGCAAACCTGGTTTTTTGTTTTGTTTTGATTTTTGCTTTTTATGGCTGAGAGTTCAGCACAATGAAATGGCATTAAGAGCTCCAAAAGTCTAGCAGAACAATGATTATATTAATAATGAATGTGCCGCGAAGGGAATTTGGCACAAACTCTGGCTGTCCTCTTGTCAATAAGCGTCTTGCCAAGGTCAGGGCTTTTTTAGCGCTGGTACTTGCTTTTCTTGTGTAGGGTGTGGTGTGGGTCACTTCTTGTTTTCCCAACATTTTATAAGGCGAGACTGAACCCTGCAAGGTGCAGATTTCCTTTAAACGTTCAACAGGCAAGGAGTTCTTTTGGATTACAGCTGCTTTTGCAGAGATAAACATTTGTGGAGCCCATACTCTTTATTCTTATGAAAGTGGGATGGAAATACAATGGGACTGAGCTGGTACTGTCTTACTTGATAAACTGCCTTGTGCTTCACAGAACCATTAATGCCTCTAGGATCTGCCATGCCGGTCAGTTTCCCAGTCAGATATTGTCAGGTAACCGTTGCAGAGGTTGAAGTTGAGAATGCTGCCGTGTTGATGGCAGCTCCCTTTTGACAATTTAAATGATGATGTCATTAGCTAGCCAGGGTAGGAGGACCAAGGGCTGCTTCTCTCAGAGTCTCTCTACACAATACTTTTGACGCGTGTTCTTTATGTGTCGGGAGACACAGTGTTAGCCAGGAAGCGTCGTTTTAAATGACAGAGCTGGTGGAGATCACTCTGGAGGGGATGGATGCTTTCACAGCCCTCTGTTGCCTCTGGCGTCTCTCCTTCTGGAGCCTTTGCCCTGCCGAGGCTTGGTTAATTCAAAGTTTTAAGCAGTGAGGGCGGCAGGGTAAAAGCTACAAAAGGGAAGACAGTCCAGCATGCCAGAGGTGGCGGCGGGCTGTGAGAGAATCCGTCTCCTCCGGAGCGATCTCCGCCGCTTCTGTCTTTCAAAACTACTTTTTCCGGCTAACGTTGCATCTCCCCGCGCTTGATGGACACACGCCCCAGCCTCTTGTCTAAAGAGACTCTTGGTTATTGACTCCTGTCACTTCTCAGGTTTTACCATAGCTCTTTGGTTTCTGAAACCTGCTTGGGGTATTTTTAGAGAGAACTTGTTATCGTATGAAGCTGCCTTCCTCCAAACCAGACCATTGATCCATTTCATTCAATACTGCCTACTGCAACTGGTCTCGGGTGGAGAAAAGTTTCTCCAGAGATTCTTTAATGGGTGTTGCTAAAGATTAAATGGGGGGGGGCTTCTGCATGTGATCTGCCATTGAGCTATGGACTGTCCCTTAAAGATGGCCTAATTGCGAGGTTGTGCTGTTCCCATGTAGTACTTCCTTTTATTCTCAGATGTTTTTGTAACTCAATCACACATCTAACCATATGGGTTAGGTCAATACGATACATTTATTATTGAAGGCATCCGCTGCTCAAAAATTGGCAAACAACATGGAGATGCAAAGCAACTAATCTTTGGCGAAAAGTCGTTCTTTTCAAATGCTTGATGGTTGCAAATTTGCCAAGAAACTTAACAGCTGTGTTGAAATCCAGTACATTTAAAAATGCCATTTTACAAGTCTTGATTTCGCCTTGGTTGTAATCAAACCTGTGTAGAAAGTGATACGGTTGCTCCCACTGGTCTGTGAAATGAATGCTGAGATTTTTAAAGACTGATAACTTTTGTAGACTTCACGATCAAAGCTCTGTTAGAAGTCCTTAACCTCTCTCTCCTTTTTCAGCTGGTAGAACAGGTATAGCCTGAACTTATAGAACAAGAAGAAGAATCGATCAAAGGTCCTAATGTGGTCAGCCTTTATGATTGCAGCCATGTGGGAATGGCTGGCTGCAGGCAAATAGACAATTGCCCATAGAAATGCCCGGCAAGAGAACACAACCCTCCCCTACTTGTTTCTTGTTAAGCTTCCTTACACCCTTTGGTGGTATAGTCAGGGCTTTTTTCCTGGGAAAAGAGGTGGTGGAACTCAGTGGGTTGCCCTCGGAGAAAATGGTCACATGGCTGGTGGCCCGGTCCCCTGATCTCCAGACAGAGGGGAGTTGAGATTGCCCTCCGTGCCGCTCAGCGGCGCGGAGGGCAGTCTCAACTCCCCTCTGTCTGGAGATCAGGGGGCGGGGCCACCAGCCATGTGACCATTTTCAAGAGGTTCCGGAACTTCGTTCCCCCGCGTTCCCCCTGAAAAAAAGCCCTGTGTATAGTGGTTAGAGCATCAGACAAAGGCATGGGAAATCCAGGTTCAGATCTTCACCATGCTGTGGAAGCTGCTCGTTCTCACCATAGCCTACTTTATAGGGTATTTTTGAGAAAATAAAATGGAAGAGGGGGAAATGATGGATGCTGCTCTGCATTCCTCGAAAAGAGGATGGGATAAAAACGTAGCACACAATACTGTCTGGTAGGCAAAGAACAGCTTCTTCTGTAATTGCTATTGCTTAAACCTGGGACTTTCCACCTCCAGGACGCAGGTTTATCACTGAAAAGCATCCCTCCCTGTGGTCTTGCTCCCTGAGCGGGACTAGGAAGTGAGCACTCTTTTGCTTCTTAGCTGTATCTGTGGAGGCAATAGGGTTTCTTTTAGCCTTTGGTTTGACTAACATATGGCTCCAATATCTTCCTGGCAATATCCTCTTACTTGAATTCTCTCTGGGGCAGTTAAGAAAACTGACTGTTTTTTCAGATAAATGCACAGGACAGAATGCTCTGTGAGTTGGACAAAACATTTGGCCTGGATGAGGGAGACTCTCGACTTCCCATCCATCTTTTGACAGCCTGCCAAGGCCTGGAAATCATTGAATAATATTTCCCGTCCAAACAAAGTATGCTTGTCTTCCTCTCCCCCCTTTCTCCCACCACGGCAATATAATCTGTGGAGTTGCATTCTGTCATTTGTGCAGACAAAGAGGTGTGTGTACTACACTTAAAAATAAAATGAAAAGTATGAGCAACTCTATGCCTTCACCCCAAGTATGAATTCTGATCCTGTATAAATTATGAAGAGCCCCCTGGCGCAGAGTGGTAAGCTGCAGTACTGCAGTCCAAGCTCTCCTCACGACCTGAGTTAGATCTTGGCGGAAGCCCCGTTCAGGTAACCAGCTCAAGGTTGACTCAGCCTTCCATCCTTCCGAGGTCGATAAAATGAGTACCCAGTTTCCTGGGGGTAAAGTGCAGATGACTGGGGAAGGCAATGGCAAACCACCCCGTAACAAAAAGTCTGCCAAGAAAACGTCATGATGCGACGCCCCCCTATGGGTTAGTAATGATTCGGTGCTTGCACCTTTACCTCTTTTATAAATTATGAACAATTATTTGTTGCCTGCTTACCAGCCTGCTTACCTCGCCGTGCTCAGCCCATGCTTCTAAAAGGACCTGATTCAAAATACCCCAAATCAGTGCGGGGGAAAGCTGCGGGGAGGGTAAAGGAAGAGAACGTGGCAAATGCACACGGCCACTAAGAATAAAGAGGCCAAGCTGGCAGCGGCTGCGGGGAGGGAAGCACTTAGCAAGCAGCATGCTGATTCCGTGAGGAGGCACTCTGGATTCCGTGTCTGTTCTGAGGTTGACATGCCTGCGGAGAATTGAGCAGCCGCATGCAAAACTAGTGCGTGAATAGAAGACGTGCCACCATTGGGTTTTGCAACCAATCTTCAAACCATGCGGACTAAATTGAAGCTCGGGGGTTCTCGGGTTCCTGGGTTCTGTGCTCACTCCAGATTTTTAACGTCATGGGGATTACAATTGTAGAATTGGATATAGCTGTGCATTTGGGCTTTGTGCTGCCTTTACTTTTAATGCCCGTCCTTTAGAGGGTGTCTTGGATGCTGTGGCCAGAGATGCCGTAGAAATGTGAAGGAAACTCAGTATCAGGTGAGTCCAAATTCCCCGGGCTCAGCTAAGACAAAGCATGCCTGTGTTCATATCCATTTGTTGAACTGCAGCAGTTAATGGATAACCCAAGTTAAGCGCCTGCCCTCCGGCCATTGGGGAGGCTGCTTCCATGTTTACTTTGGACCAGACAAATGCCATTTTCACAGGCGTGTCAAAGTCAAACATTGTTTGCCTGACTGGAGAGAATGCCAAGGGGCCGGGCTCTTTTTCTCCTGAAAAGCAGTAATTGGGGTTATGACTGATGATTTGGGAGGCCAATTTTGCTTTAAAAAAAGCATGGAAGGCCCAGTTTTGAAATTTGATCGTATGTCTGCACAGCGGGCAGAAGCTAGTGGTTTGGGCCCAAGCCTATTTTGCTTCTCTGTTTTGTAAAGGAAAGGGGGAGGGCACCAACGCTGGGCTTAAAATAATCTGCTTTCTTGTGTCTCTCTTGAACACCGACGTGCCTGGTGCTAAATTCTGTTGTCTTGGCTTGCAAGTTCAGAAACTGATATTTGAGCTCAGAATTCAGCATGCTTTTTTTAAAAAAAAGGCCAGTTCCTTCTCTATGGACTGAAGCGGGAATTTCTTCTTGAAATTTCCAAAGCTGCAGCGCATGGAACTGCACTGGGCCATATTGGACCCATTGATCCATGCAGCTCAGTCTACTTGGGCAGCTCTCCAAGGTTTCCTAGCAGAGAGAAGTCTTCTCCCCTTCCCCACTCCAGCTTTCTACTTGAGATCCTTCAACTAGAGATGCCAAGATTGGACCTGGGACCTTCTGTGCACAGAGCCAGTTCTGTGCTGTTTAGCTGCTGCTCCCATGTTCAAGCAGGAGACTAAAGGTGGGTTCTGGATCTGCAAAGACTGAGGAATGTTGCTTGGGAAGAAATTCAGAGGCTCCTTGGGCAGCTGTGGTCAGCCTTTCTTTACCGTGCTTGCCCCAAGTCAAGTCCAGAGGATGAGCTTCTTCTGAGCTCACTATAATCCACAGGCAGTCCTCTCATTCTTCTGTGACTTGGAGTGGCTTTGCCTCTAGTCTGTGGATGCAGGCGCATCGGTCTCTATGTCACAGGTCAACAGGAAACATCTTTGAACGGCGCCACAAACTTCCATTGGCCTGTATCCCTCCCTGCCTCATAGCTGCGGTAGCTGCTGACTGGTGCCCTGGCAGCTCCTCGGACGTGGGAATTCTTGGGATTATGTGAAAGTCCCAAGGGAGCATGCGTTTCTTCTTCTTTTTTATGTTTAATGCACTGCCTTTCTCCTCACTGGGGACCCGAAGTGGCTTACATCATTCTCCTCTCCTCCATTTTGTCCTCCCAACCATTGGTGAGGTGGGTTAGCCTGAGAATATGTGACTGGTCACCCAGCGAGCTTCCGTGGCCAAGCAGGGAGGGAATTGAACTTGGGTCGCTCAGATCCTAGTTCGCCGCTGTAGCCACGACAGCATGCTGGCTCTCCAGAAAAGCAGGACATGTTGGAAGCTGCCGAGCAGGCAGCCGATAGGATTGGTGTTGGTGAAAGGAGGCTGTGGCAGCGGTAAGCCATCTCTCCTTGACATCTGAGGCCATGGGGGCAGGGGACTGGAGTCGGAAGGTGACTGAGGACCGAGGAAGAGAGTGGACTCAGGAAGCTGCCTCATACTGAATCAGACCTCTTGGTCCTTCGTGATCAGCATTGTCTACTCCAGGGGTCCCCAACCATTTTGAGCTTGGGGGCACCTTTGGAATTCTGGCACTGGATGTTGAGCGCAACCACAAAATAGCTGCCACAAGAGGCAGAGCTGGAGATCTCCTGGAATTACAACTGATCTCCAGGCAATAGAGGTCAGTTGCCCTGGAGAAAATGGCTGCTTTGAAGGGTGGACTGTGGAATTATACCCCACTGAGGCCCCTCCCTTCCCCAAACTCCACCCTCTTCACGCTCCACCCACTCAAATCTCCAGGAATTTTCCAACCTGGACCTGGCAACCCTAAGTAGAGCCAACCACAAAACGTCAAGGAATGAGGTAATGCATAACTGATAGTATCTCTTTAACATTTCAGGCAGAAGCTCTGCTTACCGGGATGCCTTTTAAAAGTAACGTACTGTTTAAACACATTTTCTTGCATTCGCACAGTTTATGTTCAGTCATACAGTAAAGATTCTTGGGCTGCGGTGGCAGCTGCTGCTGAAGCAACTTTTAAAAAATCTGTACAGCCAATCAGAAACCCTGCTGTACAAAACCCCCACCTGGCCATGGCCCTTTTCTAAAAACATTTGGCAGGGACCAGGAAAGGTGTCTGTCGTGCACCGTGGCACCCGCGGGCACCACATTGGGGGAACCCTGGTCTGCTCAGACTGGCAGCGGCCCTCCCGGGTCTCAGGCAGACGTCTTTCACATCACCCACTACCTGATCCTTTCAGTTGGAGATGCCGGGTATTGAACTGGGAACCTTCGTCATGCAAAGCAGATGTTTTTACCACTGAGCCACAGGCCCTCCCTGATGCTCCCCACCTTCCTCCTTATGTGAGCAGGAAGCTTCGTGTGTGCAGATGCTGCACATTGAATCAAACTTTGCTGATTATATCTGATCGACTAATGCCAGGGTTTTGTAATTCAAAGCCCAAGATTTTTTTTTAAATCCTTCTGATTAATTAGAACAGCCTGTCTGTTTCCCTGGCATGCACTGGCACTAAATACTTCTCTTAGATTTAAGCAAAATAGAGCTGGTGATTGTTCAGAAACATTCGGTTAATCTCCTGGGAGGAGGGGAAGAAAAGCAAACGGCATTACAGAAGCACTTTTTTAGTGTCATTGTTGCAATAGCTCTTAGATGTGGCGATGTCTAAGATGTCTATTGGTTTCGGGTTGGTTTCTAAACTAATGTGCATGGAACCGTCCTGTGAATACTTTTGTCTCTTTAAAAATTTGGTCTTGATTTTAGCATTTGAAAAAAACCTGAATTTAATTGTATAGCGTGGGCAGTGTTTATTACCCTTTATAAATGGAAACAAGTAGACAGAGAGGCCCCTGCCCCAAGGAGTCTACTATTTAAGAGTTATCGATTCAGTGGGTGGAAGAAGCTAACAGTGATATCTTAAGCAGAATCAAAAAGAGTCCAGTAGCACCTTTAAGACTAACCAATTTTATTTTATTGTAGCATAAGCTTTCGAGAATCAAGTTCTCTTCATCAGATGCCTGATCCGAACTGGTCAAATACAGAAGAGGAGGGGAGGGGAAAGAAGGGGACATATATCACAAGACGACAGGATGCAATTAGTGTGAAGGCAATCAAAACATTCCTTTGCTTGTAAATGTAAACATCTCCTTTTGGTGTGGAGTCAGTTTGCCGTGTTAGTTTGCCGCAGTGAAGGTATACAATTCCTATGTAGTATAAGCCCTCGATAACCACAGCTCTCCCTGCCAGCTGCATTTGACAAAGAGAACTGCAGTCCCCAAAAGCCCACACGTACTCAGGCTGAGATAATTGACAAACAAAGCCCACACCAGGCGTCTCTGGGCTCCCCCAGACCACACCTCTGTAAAGGAAATCTGTTACCTGTGATAATGTGATAACCATTCATAGTCTCTATTCAGTCCCAGCTTGACAGAGTCAAATTTGCATATGAATTCCAATTCAGCAGCCTCCCGTTGGATTTTGTTTTTGAAGGGTTTCTGTTGAACCACAGCGACTTTTAAGTCTTTGGTGGAATGTCCTGGTAGATTGAAGTGTTCTCCCACTGGTTTTTGGACGTTTCCATTTCTAATGTCAGATTTGTGTCCATTTATTCTTTTGCGTAGAGGTTGGCTGGTTTGTCCAATGTACAGAGCAGAAGGACATTGTTGGCACATGAGGGCATATATCAGATTGGAGGATGAGCAGCTGTAAGAGCCAGAGACAGTGTAGTTGATGCCATTGGGTCCTGTAATTGTATTCCCTGGGTAGATATAGGGGCAGAGCTGGCATCTGGGTCTGACTCCACACCAAAAGGAGATGTTTACATTTACAAGCAAAGGAATGTTTTGATTGCCTTCACACTAATTGCATCCTGTCGTCTTGTGATATATGTCCCCTTCTTTCCCCTCCCCTCCTCTTCTGTATTTGACCAGTTCGGATCAGGCATCTGATGAAGAGAACTTGATTCTCGAAAGCTTATGCTACAATAAAATAAAATTGGTTAGTCTTAAAGGTGCTACTGGACTCTTTTTGATTTTGCTACTACAGACTAACACGGCTAACTCCTCTGGATCTTAAGCAGAGTCACTCCAGTCTAAGCTCATTGATTTCAATGGGCTTAGACTGGAGTAACTTTGCTTAGGATTGCACTGTAAGTGTAGCAGATTGGGGGCGGGGGGTTGGAAGGAAATGGAGCGAATATGAGCAGTTTTAATTCTCTTCCATTTAACCTAAATTCTTAAGTCTACCAACAGGATGCACTTTCTAAAAGCTGATTGCATGGAAAGGGGTGTGTGTCTTTTTTTGGAAACTGAATCAGAATCTCCTTGCATGGGATTTTGTTCAGACAGTTTCTTTCGAGGCTTCAGATGCTGTTCTGGCTTTTTAAATGGTCTTTGTTAACTGATTTTTAAAGTGATTTTTTTTCTTGTCTAGGATGGCAAGGTATGTCTTTTTGGAAAAAGCAGTCTTAAAAAGTATTAATTAAGTCAGGATGGTGCTGGAGGGAGTGGAGCTGCTTCACGGCCTCGGCAGTTAGTTTTATTCTGTCCCATAATGAGAGGCTGGCTTAACTTGTATGAAGGCTCCGGTATGCTTTTGTGGGTTATAGGGAACGGTTGGTGGAGAGATGCTACTCACTGCTGTAAAGCCTTTGCAAGCAGGTGTTCATTAAGCAACATTTGGGATATTGAATGATTGCATCTGGTGCCAACAGCATGCCAGATGCTGTCCCTAAGTTGTCTTGAATATCCCTTTGTTCAGAAGGATCTCCAGTCCCACCCCTTAGTAGTTTATTCCTTTCTTTTTCTTTTTGGCTCTTTCCCAATTTTATGCTTTATTCCACCGGGGCTTTCTACACATCATAAGTTCCCAGGAATGAGTTTTGCACTTTCTGGGACCTGTTCTAGCTTACCAAACCCATTTTGGCTCCAAGTTGTCCCAAGGAAAGCTGATGTCTTTGCGTAAAAATGTACGTGCAGCTTTGCAACTCTGTTGACCGGAAGGCCCATCTGACTTTTCTGACTCCCTGAAGAAAAGCCAGCTGCCTTTCGTTTACTTTTTTGTCAAGCTGTCGGAAGCAAAGCAATTTTGCAGCCGAAAGAAACTCAGCTGCTCTGTGAGGAACAAATGAAAAGGTTGTGCTTGGAATGTACTCGGCTCTTTTTTAAAATCACCTTGCAACAAATTGTCTTAATGTGAAGAGCTCTCTGCTTTGCATTCTACAGTTTTCTGATCTTATGTTGGAAACATTGAGCCACATTGAGCCAAGCGTGGCATTGAACAAAGAGTAGGATTTTTTTTAAATGACAGATTCTGGGTAAGGAATTATTTACTTACAGCATTCATCTGGCAATTTGGGGTGGGAAACTGACCCAAGAGAAAAGAATGAAATGGTCCTCTCCTTTCCTGGTGTGGGTCTCCCCCTGCCAAACCGCATTTCCCCTGGCTGCATTCTCTTAGAATAATGTTCTGATAAATCTTTATGAAGCCATAGATTGTGTGTAGAGTTCAGGGCTTTTTTTCTGGGAAAAGAGGCGGTGGAACTCAAGACCACACAATGACATCACTTTGGGTCTGCTGGAAGAAGGGGGGCGTTTTTTAAAGTTTAAATTGCCCTCGGCGAAAATGGTCACATGGCTGGTGGCCCCGTCCCCTGATCTCCAGACAGAGGGGAGTTTAGATTGCTCTCCTCAACTCCCCTCTGTCTGGAGATCAGGGGGCGGGGCCACTGGCCATGTGACCATTTTTAAGAGGTGCCGGAACTCCGTTCCACTGCATTCCCACTGAAAAAAAGCCCTGGTAGAGTTCCACCCTCTATTGTTTTCTGTGTACATTGACACATCAGTGTTAGTTTCACTTGGGATAGGATCTTCTGCACCTTTTGCAGTCAGTCCCCAGAGAACAGCTGCAGGCCTTAAAATCTAAGTGGGGGTTACTTTCTTCCGACAACTCACTGTAGAGTGGTTGTGTGCTTTTTAAAATATATATTACCTTCACTTAATCCAAGCGTGTCATGGTTGGCTGTGTTATGTATTTTGAGTTCTCCCTCTGAGGCGGGGGACATCTTGGGTGATTCCCACCAGCCAATCAGGGAGGCAGGAACTAACTTCCTTCCTCTTCCTGTTTGCATGTGGGACCACCCTCTCTTCAGTTCTGTTCCTGCCTCCAGGAGGAGCAGTTCTGCAGCAGACGAGCTCTGCTGCCTTTTTTCTCTCTATCTCTTATTTATCTTTCTTCTTCCTCAAACCATTCTTTACCGTACTCCTTACTTACTTCATTACCTTACTCTCCTCCCATTTCCTCTTCTTTTACTCCTCTTGCCAAAGAAAGAAAAGAAGAGGACGAGATGGTCTCTAGGGAGTCATCGGACTCTGAGGAAAGCTCCATGGAGAAGAATTTGGGCTGTTCCCACGGAGAGCCATCCTTCCGGTGGCGGGAACAGGCCCAGCCAGCACCAGCATGCCTCTGAGGCTGTATGGGTTCCCTGGCAAGGAGAATATGGGCTGTTCCCATGGAGTGCCGTCCTACCGATGGCGGGAACAGGCCCAGCCAGCACCAGCATGCCTCTGAGGCTGTATGGGTTCCCTGGCAAGGAGAATACGGGCTGTTCCCATGGAGTGCCGTCCTACCGATGGCGAGAACAGGCCCAGCCGGCACCAGCATGCCTCTGAGGCTGTATGGGTTCCCTGGCGAGGAGAATATGGGCTGTTCCCATGGAGTGCCGTCCTACCGATGGCGGGAACAGGCCCAGCCGGCACCAGCATGCCTCTGAGGCTGTATGGGTTCCCTGGCAAGGAGAATACGGGCTGTTCCCATGGAGTGCCGTCCTACCGATGGCGGGAACAGGCCCAGCCGGCACCAGCATGCCTCTGAGGCTGTATGGGTTCCCTGGCGAGGAGAATACGGGCTGTTCCCATGGAGTGCCGTCCTACCGATGGCGGGAACAGGCCCAGCCGGCACCAGCATGCCTCTGAGGCTGTATGGGTTCCCTGGCGAGGGGAATATGGGCTGTTCCGTCCTACCGATGGCGGGAACAGGCCCAGCCGGCACCAGCATGCCTCTGAGGCTGTATGGGTTCCCTGGCAAGGAGAATACGGGCTGTTCCCATGGAGTGCCGTCCTACCGATGGCGGGAACAGGCCCAGCCGGCACCAGCATGCCTCTGAGGCTGTATGGGTTCCCTGGCAAGGAGAATACGGGCTGTTCCCATGGAGTGCCGTCCTACCAATGGCGGGAACAGGCCCAGCCGGCACCAGCATGCCTCTGAGGCTGTATGGGTTCCCCGGCGAGGAAATGGCCTTGGAAGAGACGCAGGCCTCTCAACAGCCCCCTCTTCCACAGAGGGAGCTTGTTCAAACAGCGTGCCTCAGCCGGCCAGCTGAGAACAGCGCCACCTGGCGGAGCTCAATTTTGGCGGGAAACAACGCGACGCGCTTGCCAATCTCCTGGCAGAAGAGACACGGCTGAAACATAATCCAGGCAGTCCCTGGCTGTTCCCATGGAGTCGTTCTGCCTGCCGTGGGAACAGACCTTGTTGGCGCCGACAAGCCCTCGAGGGTGGCCCGGCTCCCCGATGCACAAGCAGCAGAGTCTGAAGACAGGCCAAAAAAAAAAAAGAGAGAGAGCTCCAGCCAACAAGCCCAGGAGGGCCACGTATGTAGGTGTTCCCCCGAGGGTGTTATACCTCCAGCAGTTATTCCTGTCAGCAATTAGACTGACTATGAGGGAGGAAATCCTGTCGCTTTGCCAGTCAGAAGCACCTTGGCCCTATAAAGATTCCAGAAATCTCCTCAGCCCTGGCACCATGTGAATGTGCCCATGCCAATCTCCTGGCTGGAGATTTTTACAGCAGGCCTTTCCCCTTTGGATTTAGCCCTGCTTTTACAACAGGATCTAGCCCTGCCTTTCCCTGTCAGATGGGTAATGTATAAAGGGCGCAAATTTGCCAGTGTCTTTGAACCTTTTAACTCTTAAGACTAACCAGGAGGGAGGAAATAGTGGTGTGGTATCTGCCTCCTCCTCCCTCCATGAGTAAGGCTGTAGCTCTGTAGAAGAGCTTCTGCTTTTTATGCAAAAGATCCAGGTTTGTTCCCCATTAACTCCAGTTTAAAAGGTTAGGTAGATGAGGGGAAAAACCTCTTCCTGAGTCCCTGGTGACCTGCTGCCAGTCTGAGGAGATAACACTGACCGATGGTCTGAGTCAGAATAAGGCAGTTTGTAATGTTTATCAGTCAGGGATCCCCATGGAGCAGGGGGATCGCCCTCAGATAGAGTTCGTAATGACAGGGAGAAGGATGAATTCCTTCAGATGTGGAAGAGGAGAAAGTATCCCTACCAGAACAGTCAGCCTAGCTGTCTGAATCTGAGGTCTACCAGTATTTACTACCTAAGACATTCTCAGCCTTAGAGCTGTAGAAATTACCCTTGGGGGAGTAGTCTGGGAATACTAAATCCAACCCAGGGAAACGAGAGTCTGTTCCTAGTGAAGGTTCCTCAGAAAAGGTCCTCCCATTTCCAGAATATTTGGGGAGAAGGTTCAAGGCTGAGTGCTCTAAACCATAAACCAATTAATAATCCCCACACTTGGTCCCAAAACAAAACAAACAGTACTCACTACCTTTCTTTGCTATGAGTTGTTGCAGGTACCTGCGATGGAAACTCCAGTGGCTACACTTCAGTCATCTGGGCTCTGGTCAGAAGATGGGTAAGGATCAGTCAGAGACCACTTAGACAAGAGGAGAGAGGCCATGCTAACAAGTGCTCACGAGGCCGTGACCATGGCTATTAAGGCTACAGCTATTGTCTCAATTGCCTCAAGAGTGTCAGGAGTATGGATCTGGAAACTGATCCAACTCCTCCTGTACAACAATAGCTGCTCCCATTGAAGGGGCAAACAGAAATGTAAGGGCCAATACCTTCAAGACAGACGTCATCCTGGATACATTTACCTTTTTCTTCCAGGATTATGGTCTTGACAGCAGTAACAAGCCAGCACGCTTGACTAAGAGCATGGCCAGCAGATTCACACTCTAAAAATATCGTCCTGGCATACCCCTTTCAGAGAGGCAAGCTATTTGGGGATGCCCTGGGAAAGATCTAGATTGAGACCTAGGACAGAAGAATGTGTTGCCAAAAACACTCAAACCATCTGAGAGGCGATCCATTGGCCCTTAGCCTTTTATTCACAACACACACTACTAAGGTCCAGACAAGATTCCAAATGGCCATCCTGGGGTTAATCTAGGCAGCCCTTTATTAAGGGGGGTCTTTTCAAGACCCCACTTGTAGTATAGTGGTTAAGTAACTGAACAGTGATGCAGCACTCTGCAGGTTCAAATCTCACTACTGCCATGAACTTGCCACATGGCCTTGGATAAACCAGTCCTCCCAGCTCTCCAGCTGTATTGTGGGGATAATCCTTACCTTTTCCTAAGATCAAACAGACAGTTCTCCACATGTGGAAAGAGATCCAACCTTAATACCCAGATCTCTTAAGACAGGACTTGCTAGCTGTCCCTGTGAGAGGCCAACTACTCTTTATCATCAAGCTTAGGTTGACAAGCAGGCAGGCCTTACACATAGTCTCACAAGTCTATTCCATTCAATTTGAAAGCTGCCCACCAGAAAGAGGTCTACTCAGTCTTCTTCTCAGTCCCTAAAAATAATAGGGACTGGAGGGTGTTATTAGACTTCAAGTTTTTTGAACAAGTTTATCACATTGTATCACTTCTAAATGGAGACTCTGGACTCAGTTGGAGTGACCAGTCAATCAGAAGAACACATGACATCTACAGATCTCACAGAAACATACCTCCATGTGCCATTTCTGACAGCCCATCAACAATACCTAAGATTTTATGTTTTAAAAAAAAATTAATGATCAACCCCATCATACATTTCAGAGACTGGGTACTCATGTTCACTTGTACCCAGATGATCTCCTGATCGGTTCAAGAGAAAATCTCACCACAACACTCAATTCACCATTCAGTTCCTACAATCCCGAACACCTGGGTTAGATCACAGTCACCAAAAGGGTTTTTTCTATTCCTCACCAAAGAAAAGGTCATGAAGACCAAACTGCTGATTGAGACTGTCATCAGAGTGCAAAATCACTTCTCACAACACTACTGAAACTGATGGGTTTGCTAGTGGCCACCTACAAGGCAATACCTTTGGGGTCGTCTATAGGCAAGACCACTTCAGACCTTTCTTAGATCTCATTAACAACAGATCATGGAGAAGACAGATCTTCCCATTCAGATACCACTTCAGATCAACCCCTCAAGAACAACACATTTACAGGTGTAAGAATCAGGTTAGGCTTGTCTTCCTATCAATGACTTAGAAAGGTGAGCAATTTGTCTGGCCCTGTTCCTGATCTGTATAGACAAGGTTGCAGACAAAACATATATAAACAAGCAGGGGGGATTCAAGACCTCGAGGCGACACAAGGCGGCAGCAAGGATACTTACCTGGGAGGATGGTCACCTAGCTTCGATCAGAACTGTACACATCAAAGGCATATCCACTGCCCAGGCAGACTGGCTGAGGGGACAAGAGGGGAATAGTCCCTTAAGAAACATCTCATAACATTGCACTTCACAACACTTCATGGACCTGTGTGTCCCCCAACGCAGCCATCAACTACCATGGTACATGACAAGATTTGTTCTACCCACAAGCAGATGCGCTGACATTGCATTTGCCATTAGGCCTCCTCTATGTATTACTACCCTTACCAGTAAAAGACCATGCCTTTCCACCCTCCAACAGATGGTGATATTTCCACCTCTCATCCTACTGACCTCGCCGGTCAAGTTACAGCAGGGACCAATTTGGCCTTTTCTTTTAGACTTACTCTGCTTGACAGTGTGGAAATAGAAAGGAACACCTTCCTAAGATGAGGATATTCCCGAGAGGTGGCCAACACTCTCCTAGCATTCAGAAAACAGTTTATGCTCAGAATTTACAACTCTGAGTTTATGCTCAGTTTATGCTCAGAACTTACAACTCTGAGTGGGAAGCCCTCACTCAGTAGACATTTTACACAGCCCTGACCAAACATCCATTTGAACTGGTCAAGGATATTTCCCTGAGAAGGCTGAGAATGAAGACTAACTTCCTTATGTTCGCATCTGCCAGAAGATTTAGTCAGACCTGAACTCTACCTTTCCCAATGGCAAGGTGATGCCTCATACTGTCTTCCAAAAGCATACTCCAAACTGCTTAGTTTGCAAAAGGTTACCATATTTCTACCTGTACCCTAAATAGACTAGGGAGAGGCTCTGACACAACCTAGATGTCAGAAGGAGGCTCAAGACCTATCTGCTCCGAATAGTGCAAATTAGAAAGTCAGTCTTACTGTTCTTAAATATATCTCCCCTCAATTTGGGGAAGAAACTGTCTTCAGCAGTGGTAGATGCCAATAGCAAAACATACACTATCGAAACTCCTAAAAACTCTCTTCATAGAGGTTCCTTGTGGAATACCAGCTCAGTCTTTGAGGGATGCTACTACTAGTGCAGCATTACACAGGAACACTTCTGTAGAAGAAGTCTGCAAGGCAGCAACAAGGTTGTCAGTCTTGACCTTATTAAGATGCTACAAATCTATATGATTCAGCGGACACTGACTGTAGTAGAAAAGTACTGCAGTGCATGATCGTGGACGAAGACCACATCCCACCCAGAAACTGGAAACTGCTTTGGGAGCACCCAAGAGGTCCTCCGCCTCAGAGGGAGAACGGACCTTTGGACACTTACCGTGAAGGGTCCTTCTCCTCTGAGGAAAGGAGGACCTCTTGCCCTCCCCGGGTCTCCGTCCTTCTCTACCCTGCTGCCTCATTCTCCTACCTCCTCCAGATTATGCTTTATTTACAGTGCATGTTAATGCAACAGGTGTTTTTTCTCTCAGTATTGACAGTTGCTGAATGATAAATTCAGTGTTACTGCTTTGTGGAGTCACCTGAACTGAAGAGAGGGTGGTCCCACAGGCTAGACAGGAAGAGGAAGAAAGTTAGTTCCTGCCTCCCTGATTGGATGGTGGGAATCACCCAAGATGTCCTCCTTTCCTCAAAGGAGAAGGACCCTTCTCGGTAAGAGTCCGAAGGTCCGGTTTAGCAAAGCTTTGGGTTTTGGATTATTGATGGAACGGCCTATGAAACAACGGAGTAATCCCGACACGTTGTTTGCATTTCTTTTCCTCCTGAGTCAGCTTTTCTGCTGAGATATTTTCCCACACCTTTGGAAAACATTTCATTTGCCTTGGGAAAGAACAGCGAGCAGCTTTTCTATGTTTGCTCTCATTGGTTCTGCTGCACAGATTTTAAAGAGCTTTACTTAACACATATTCCTCCGTCTCACACTTTGATGTTCATTTTAATGCCAGTTTTATAGAATGAATACTTGGTGAAAGGGTTAGGAAAGTATGAACCACTCTGGAACTGCTAGGAGATGCTCATGTCTGTGTACAGGGAATTGGGTTTTTTTTCCAAAGATGTCTCCACAGCGCATTGCAAAAGACTGGCTGCGTGAAATGGTTGCATGTAAAAAGCTGGTGTGGTGCAGTGTGTCTTTGGAGCGTAGTACACTTTCAGCTTAACCAGCTTCATGGAGTGCTTGTTGTGGGAAGGAGAGGAGAATAATGTGATACACCACTTTTGGTCTGATTGGTGAGAAAAGCGGGATATAGTGTTTTTTTCTAATGGCAGCAGTTAAGAAGTTAAACTCAGGCTGTGGACCAAGATGCTTATTGTACCTTCTGGTCTAGCGAATTGTGACTCTGGCATTCTTCCCTGCCCTTCTGTTCATAAAATGGTGCTCTGGGAAGTTTACAACACACCTAAAAATGCAAAGTACGGATTAGCGTAGCAAAATCAGCAAAGCGAGACAGAACAAAAGTAGCAGTGAACAGTGCAACAAAATCCAAAACAGAGATGGAGATCCGCAGAGAGCAATTAAAAGAGAACTGTCAGCCAGGCACAGAATGGATACAGCTGCAACTAAAAGTCCTCTGGAGAAGTAAAGACGTCGTCCCTCTGCCCTGCTCTGGATTTCTTACATGATGTTGGTGACTGCATCAGACAGCTGTGGAACTCCCTTCTACAAGAAATTCTTGATTATTTATTCACTTCATTTCTGTTCTGTCCTTGTCCGCATGGGGGAACACGAGTGGTGCGATCCTAAGCACAGTTACTCCAGTCTAAGTACATTGACATCAGCAGGCTTTGGCTGGAATAACTGTTTAGGATTTCACTGAAAGTGACTTATATCATTCTCCTCCATTTTATCCTTACAGCAGTCCTGTGAAGTTGGTTAGTCCAAGTATGTGCAACTGGCCCAAGGTCACCCAGCAAGTTTCAGTGGCAGAGTGGGGATTCGAACCTGGGTCTCTCAGATCCTCGTTTGACACTCTAACCTCTATACCCCATGTTGTCCCTTCACTCCTGGATTTTTAAAAAACTCTTATCCGCCCCCACCCCCCCACACACATAGGCTAATAAAGGGAGAGGGTCTCTCAGGGCATTTTATTGTGCTGGATAAAGCAGTTTTAGGCCCCCCATCTTAACATGCTGGCTGAGGGTTGTATGGATGCCTAAGTGTCGTGTTACCAGGCTGGAGCCAGGTGCAAAAGCTGCTGCAAGCAGTGCCCCTGAATGTGTGATTCTTGGCTCCAGAAATCGCTGCCTGAGCTTGAAGAAGCAGTAAGAACTGAGCAGTAATTGCCCGTTTCTAAAAATAGTTGCCTTCTTCCCGGCATCGTGCAGTGCAGAGCGACGGGGAAATGTGTGCCGCAAATATTTGGATGCTCCTGGACTCCCCTCCCCCGTGCTCTCAAAAGATGTCAGCCCCTAACTGAGGGGACTCAACACCCAATTAGCAGAATTGCTGGAAGTCCTTGCAAGGTTAGGCTAGATCCATATGAATTTTTCCCCTCCTCAAAAAGTGGCTCTGCTGGGCTGTGTGTAGTTTTGAGGGTTTCCCACACAGGATGCATGCATCCTGGAAACGCAGAAGAAAGCTTTTGTAAGACCGTAAATTTCTCTCTGTATAGTTGGAAGAAAAATCCTTAGCTGTCAGTTCTAAGCAATTTATTTGATTGGTATCAGCCTCTTGCTTATGAAACTGACTTTAATCTGTCCCCCACCCTAGCTTGGCCCTGGTGGATTACTAAACTATGGAATGCAGGGGCCAGAGGTGGGCACCTTCCTTGACTGCGCTTGCTAGTTTAGCTTGTTCCTCTCTCTGTGGAGTTGGTGTGACCCGAGGCTCTAGAAATGATGCAAGCAGAGAGGAAAATGGGTTGTGTTTTCCGTCTGGCTTTTTAGAAGGGAGGGGAGAGTATTGTTATTGGGGTGTAGGTTTTAAGAAATGCAAATCAAGTACTCTCAAGCTTGCAGATAGTCCTGCCGTATTTCTTGTGGCATAAGCACTGGTAAGTTACCGGGAATGTAAAATAGTAAAAAGTCCAGTAGCATCTTAAAGACTAACCAACTTTATTGTAGCATAAGCTTTCGAGAACTACAGCTCTCTTCATGAGATCTTCATGAGATGCATTTGACGAAGAGAGCTGTGGTTCTTGAAAGTTTATGCTACAATAAAGTTGGTTAATCTTTAAGGTGCCACTGGACTCTTTACTATTTTGCAACTACAGACTAACACAGCTGACTTCTCTGGATCTATGACCAGGGATGTAAACTTTGCCTTAAAGAGGAATCTTTAAATGATTTTTAAAAACCATTTATTTAGATTTTTAAACGTTAAATTAGAAATGGGCAGGTCCAAGGGAGGGGATTGACTCTCTTGTGGATCCCAGTAACAAACTCGTGGTTTGCCTTAGTGTGTAAACATTTGCGGAAGTGTGTAAATTGTAAGCTAGTCCTTACCTTTTCATCATTTAATAATTGACATCTCTCTCAGCCACAGCCTTTTTCTCCAAATGCACTATGAAATAGTGCGTTTTTCAAGAAGAGGCTGGATGAATACTTGTCAAGAGATGCTTTAGGCTGATCCTACACTGGGCAGGGGGTTGGACTAGATGGTCTGTATGGCCCCTTCCAGCTCTATGATTCTGTGTTTCTAAATAGTATCAAAACAGTCAAATGCTGTCATGCCTCCTGCAAGATTTACACTGCAATCCTGAGCAGAATTACAACTCTCTGAGCTCATTGGCTTCAATGGACTGGCGAGGACGTAACTCTCATTAGGACTATGTTTTTAAAATTTACTTTGCGTTTCTTCAAGTCCCCATGATAGTGACACTCTACTTCAAAATATTAGTCTTGCGGCATCAGTAGAAATGAAACCCCAATAGAGATGCCATTCTGGAATATCGTTTTGCTCTTCTTACTTAAGAACATACCCTGACGTGGATAGCCCAGGTGAGCCTGATCTCGTCAGAAGCTAAGCAGGGTCGGCCTTGGTTTAGGGATTGGATGGGAGACCTCCAAAGAAGACCAGAGTTGCAGAGGCAGGCAATGGCAAACCACCTCTGTTAGTCTCTTGCCATGAAAACCCCACCAGGGGTTGCCATGAGTCAGCTATGACTTGAGGGTGGAGAGGGCACTCTCCACCACCACCACGTAAGAACATAATCTGGTATCCAGAAGTTTACTGCCTCTGTAGATGGAGGCTCCCTTCAGTCCCCCCATGGCTAGTAGCCACTGATAGACCTATCTTCCATGAACCTGTCTAATCCCCTTTTAAAGCCATCTGTGCCTGTGGCTATCACGACATCCTTTGGCAGAGAATTCCACAGTTTGGTCGCTCATTGAGTAAAGCGTTTCCTTTTGTCCGTCCTGAATCTGCTGCCCGTCAGTTTAATTGGATGCCTTCACTGGACGTTCTCTCTGTCCGCACTGACTACCCTGTGCATAAATTGGATAGAAGTCTGCCTGCCCCCTTACTCATCTCTTTTTTTTAAACTGGAAAGTCCGAGATTCTTCAATCTTTTCTTATAGGAAAAGTGGTCCTCGTTTCCGTTGTCCTCTTCTGTACCTTTCCTAGCTCTGCCATGTCCTTTTTGAAATACAGTAACCAGAAATGCATGCAGTATCCCAAATGGGGCCACACTATAGATTTGTAAGGGGCTTTACAATATTGGCTGTTTTATTTTTAGTCCATTAGACTTACCTACAATTGCTAATATAGCAGTAGGGGCCATGGCTCTGTGGTAGAGCATCTGCTTGGCATGCAAAAGGTCCCAGGTTCAATCCCTGGCATATCCACTTTAAAAAGATGCAGGTGATGTAGGAGACCTGAGACCCTGGAGAGCCACTGCTGGTCAGAATAGACCAGACCAGGGCTGGATCTAGGGTTGCTGGTGCCCAGGGCAACCCTAGTCCAACCGTTTGCGCACATGCGCAGTGCGCTGCGTGATGACGTCATTTCAATGATGTCATCACACAGGGTGGAGCGGCAGAGGCAGCGTGCAGGGCTGGGAAGCCCCCCGCGCCATTTGCCTCCCCGCAGGTGAGTGGTGCAGGCGGCCTCGCAGCCCCCCGTGCTGCCTTTTGCCTGCCCTGCAGGACAGGGGGTGCGCGGCAAGCTGGCCGCCCCCTGACCTGCGGGGCAGGCGAAAGGCAACGCGGGAGGCTGTGAGGCTGCCCGCGCACTCCCGGCAGCTGGCAGTAGCTCCCGGCGCCCCCTCGCTGGCGGCGCCAGGAACAGACTACCCCCCTGTCCCCCCTCGATCCAGCCCTGGACCAGACTGACTGACCTTGGCAGACTGAAAGTCTGACTCAGTAGAAGGCCACTTCATGTGTATTAAGTGTGCCGTTATGTTGGATCTCTGCACTACTGTGCTCTACTCCAGAAGCCCATCTTGGCTGGAAAATGGGGCAGAAATAGAACTAATCAATTGAAATTCAGTCGAGGATGCGTCCAGGGTTTTGCCTTTCTAAGGAGAGCATGCTGGAATCTTGCACGGCTGTGTAGGACCTGTTGGCTAACCTGTACATCAGTATGACTGGAATGGCCACGGGGGACTGGGCAAGCAACCAGACGAACAGCATAGTTTTGAAAGGGTGCCAGGGCCCCCCGTGCAACACCTTCCGAGCTCCCCCAGGCTGTTTTTTGAAAGGTTTGAAGGAGACTAAACTTTTCCTAGCCACAGTTTCTTCCAGCCCCACCCTATTCCCAAGAATGTGGGATGCCTCTCAAACTCCAGTGGTTTGGAGGCATCAAAGGCTGCTAAGTAAGTACCTTTAACTACAAAGGCATGTTTGCAGGTTCAAGGCCTCCTTTAGGTTGTGCCTTTGTTTTCTGACTTTCACTAAGGTTTGGGAGCCCAACTATTGCAGTGGCGATACAGCACTGAATCTTCACATACATACATACATACATACATACATACATGCCATTTCAGGATAGAAGGGCAAGGGGGATTTATACTGATAGAAACCCTCCTGAAATGCTGATAGGGGGAAAGATTGCAGGTATGATATGGAAACTGGTTGTTTCTTTCTTCTTTGGGATCAAAAACAAGCATATGAAATGGCTATGGGGAGAAATGGCTGGGGGGTGGGAGTTATCCCTTGTCTTATCCCTGATCTAAAGCCCCCTTTCCCCACAGCTGCTCTTTACAATTTAACAGCATGCCCAGAGATCCAATTGCAGACCTCCAATGAATGGTCTGGCATTGAGTGTTCATTAACCAGTGAAGTGTATTGAGAGAGGAGAGAGAGAGCTACCCAAAAGCAGAATCTCTGGATGGATTCAGGTTGTCATTTAGGTCCTGGTCTGTGGACAATTCCTTTATGCTTCAAAGATGACCAGATCTGCTGTGCAGTTGCCAGGGCTGCTAGTAAAATCTGTGCCCTTTTGAAACAAAAGTTCTTAGCCTTTATTTATCTGGGGCCTGCTGGCTAGCTTCTTGGCCGGCTTAATGCTTCCCTTGTTTCAGCTTCTGAAACACAACAGTTGTTCTCCGCTGGGCACTTTGCAGCAATGCTCTTTTGACTTGGATCAGCAAGAACATTCCGAGTGTTCTTTGGAATGTCAGGCCCAGGCAAAACATGCCGTTAGGACCTCAGACTGGCTCCGTTCCCTGTGGAGAAATTAATTTGCCTTGGCGGCAGTCCGGCATTCCTTGTCGTCACCTGATTTCTGTTGAAATGGAGGCCTTTTCTGAGTGTTATCAACAGTAGCTCCATCCTCTTTGAATAACAAATGCCGTTGGCTGGCACCAAGATGCCCTGTGCAATTCAGTGATGCGCCAGAAATAAATTACAGCCTTGTTTTGAAAAAGACAGGGTAAATAGCACATATAAAAACCCGGACATCATTTTCCACCTGGCTCATTGCCAAGAGCCGTCATGGGCACCCTGGGGGTTAGAGCTTTGTGAGGGTGGTGCTGTCTACTTCCCATGTGTGGCTGAGGGCCTATTCACACATTATATATGTCTTTTGTGGGTCTTGTTGACAGCTGTGCTTGGGGAATTCAGTTGGGCCCAGGGTGGGTGGGAAACCACACGCACATGCACGCACGAGAGAGATTTGGGTCTTGTAGCACTTTAAGGTGCTGCTGGACCTGAATCTTGCCCTTCTTCTACAGGCCGACATGGCAGCCCACCTGCAACTATCTTCCTTGACACAGTACACCAGACTTGAACTTAGTGGGCTCACCCCCACCCACCCACCCACCTACACACACAGCTTGCCAGCACTGTCCGATCTGGTCCCCAAGAAAGCATTTACAAGCTTCCTGGCAACCCCAATTTTCTCCAGAATGCAGTTTGAAGAGTAAGTGGGCACAGCATTTTGCTTGGACTGGGGAAATTCCTGCTGAGCAGTAAAACTCACTGTGAACACTTTGTCTTTCTTTTATGGCTTAACCTTTCTCACAATGTCAGGATAAAATCGGACAACTCACATTTATTGACTTTATTTATAGCCTGTCCTGAGCTTGTTGGAAGATGGTGGGATGCAAGCGCATGAACTCCCACACAATCATCTCCGTTTCTGAATTCTCTGTGGCAGTTTGAGCCTCCCCTGCCTTGGAGCAGAAATGCCTCTCCTGGTGGTTTACGATCTCAGATTCCAGTCTCCAGCTGTCAGAACTGAGAGCCAAGCTACAAGTGACGCCTGACACAGGTTGGACACTTGTCAGCTTCCCTCAAGTTTTGATGGGAAATGTAGGCGTCCTGGTCTTGCAGCTGTAATGGAGAGCCAAGCTGTAAAACCAGGACGCCTACATTTCCCATCAAAACTTGAGGGAAGCTGACAAGTGTCCAACCTGTGTAAGGCGTCACTTGTAGCTTGGCTCTGAGGTTCAAGCTACATGTGATGAAGGCAGCAGATTTGTCTGTTGAATCCAGTGTGGAGAGCCATGTGGTACGGTGGCTAGACTGGTGAACTAGGATCTGGGCGACGCAGGTTCAATTCCCCGCTCTTCCATAGAAACTCACTGGGTGACCTTGGGCCCTCAGCCTAACCTACCTCACCAGGTTGTTCTGAAGGGGAGAATGAAGGAGGGGAGAATGATGTCAGCCACTTCGGTTCCCACTAGTGAGAAAGGCAGGGTATAAATGAAGTAAAATAAAAGTGAAAAACAAAATCCTGAGGGTGTACCCCGTTTGCCTATGAAGCTGGATGCCCAATATTAAGAGCAAAAGGGGAGGGTATAGGAGTGAGGCAAGCAGACTCCTCCCATTTATCTCCCAGCATCGTATTGGCCAAACTCCTTTTTTGACTCAGCTGGTCTCCAATGCCAGAAGTAAGCTGGAAGAAAAATGCTGGGACGGGGTGGGGGGTGGGGTGGAGGTTGCACGGTGGTAAATCTGAAGAAGAAAGTTCCAGCATCGTTGCCCCCGCACCTTCAACTTTTTTTCCTCTGGAAGTGAGAACTGACCCACTCCATGAATAACATGCCCCCTGTTCTCCCTTCCTTTTGTGATGGGCACCCTTTGTTAGTTTTTCTGGAAGGGTCTGAAGGGCGCGTGATTCACCCCATATTTTGAGCACTGTCCTGCCTCACTAAGCAGGAGTGGGGCAGACCTCAGTCAAAAGAAGTAGGTCTGCCACTGTTATCTTGGCTTGAACCTTGCAGGAGAAGATAGATGTATATATAATGTATATATATTATATTGGGTTGAGTTTGTGGGGATTTCCCACCCCCACCCCCTTTTTTTCGTCCTTCTTTTTCAAATGCATCTGCTCATTGGAGGAGAAAAACAGCATCGGGGGTTATTTTATGTATTTATTTATTTACGTTATTTGTAGTCTGCCTTTCTCAGACCCAAGGCAGATTACGCAGTGAAAGTCAATACGATCAACGACTGGGACATTCAGTAAACAGTGCAATAGGATATGCAAATGCAAAATTTGCAGAAATTTTTTTTTTTGGGGGGGGGAGTACATTTCCAATATAGAACTGAAACAAAGCATATACTTACAGCAACAGACAGGCTCTAGTTCCTATCCCTTTACCAATGCATCTCTTTGAATCATTTTTAAAAATCTTTTCTTCCCTGATGTTTTCCTGCTGGAAAATGCCACCCCTAATTTGCTTTTACCCATCATTTTTAGGGGAGGGGGGGACATATACCTGCACCTGTAAATTTTTCCCAGCAGGGGTAAGAGCAATGGGGGGGGGGGTGCCATCTCAAGTAAGCAAAAAATTCTGGCAAAGAAAGCGTTAAGGAGCCCCCTTCCCCAACCCCATTCCGTCCCTCCCAGAAGCAAAGCAGCAGTATAATCGGAGAGAAAAGAGAGTCTCTTAAAATGGCCACACTGTGTGGCTCAGCCACATAGTGGCTGGTGTCCGCTGCAGTCCGTAGGGCCCTAATGAGCATCACGCTGTGAGCCGACGGCAATCGGCTTGCCTTGAGAATCGGCTTGCTTTGTGCGTGCGCGGCTCCCGCTTCCTCTTTCAGCGCCTCCTGCTTATTGGGGCGCTCCACAACCATATTTGGAGCGTGTGTGCCACGCTGCTGACCTCACATCTGTTTGGTGGAGGATTTGGGTGTTTTCGACTTGCCCATATAAGGGAAAGCAGCCGGAGCCCAGCATCTGGCCTGCATCAGAGGGGCTGCAGAGCTGCTTTTCTCACGATGAATGTCAGCCGCTTTCAGCCAGTCTCCTAGCAACGAGAGCTTGTTTGGAGAGGACGGATGTCCTGTCTGAATCCTACAGCAACCTCTGCCCGTTTGCAAAGGATCCCTTCAGACTCGAATGGCGGCTGAGATGGGGGACGGGAGGCGAACTTCTTGTCTAAAGACAGTCGCGAAATCAGCCTTTCCATAAAGTGTGCAGTTAAAGAGCCGTGGGTCCGGTAGCACCTTAAAGACCAACTAGATTCCCAGGGTGTGAGCTTTCAAGAGCCAAAGCTTCCTTAACAGGCCTGTCACACAATCGTGGCTGGCAGCATAGTTTGGTTCCATTCCAGTGAAGAAAGGAAACCCCTGCTAGATATTCCTGTAGGGTGCAGCTGTGTAAGAATTGCACTTAAATGGGCGGGAGGAGGGACGGAGGGACTTTTGCCTCCTGCAAATAAAATGTAAATTGTGCAACCTGCATCTAACATAATAGTTTTGAGTTTTGAAGCTGAGTCCTACCTCTTCAATCTTGCCTCTGTCCTGAACTCGCTCAGGTGTCTTAGGCAGGCCATGTTCTCTCAGCATCCTTCCAACCTTGGTTTGTAGCACAGGGGTAATTATACACGTCTGCCTCTTTAAGCTTAAAGATTGCAACAAGTTGATATGTGATACTTTTAAGCCATTATTTTTCTGTTCCTCCAAGTCAAGTATGGGGACGAATGCAGGAACACCCCCTTTTCTCTGGGCTAACAGCTGTGCACATCTGAGCCTTCATCTTGGGTTTGGGGGGTCTCTGCTGGCTTCTTTCTCAGGTCTGTAATGAAGAGGGAAATGTTTAGATGGTTAGAGGCACTCTTCTGCCTGCAAAGTTCCAGAGCCTGTTAATGCAGCTGCCAATTGGGTACGTAAAGATGACTACGATTGCTCACTGGAAAGAGTAAGGGTGTGTGTGCACACATACTGAAGGCTTAGGTGGGTAGCCACGTTGGTCTGCAGTAGAAGAGCAAGATTTGAGCTCAGTAGCACCTGAAAGACCAACAAGATTTCCAGGGGCTTTTGAGAGCTAAAGCTTCCTTCATCAGATACAAGTAGGAATAGAGGTCCCTGAGCCCTTATATCCAAGGCAGAGGGTGGAAGGGGTGTTGCAAAGAAGGGACTCAGGATGAAGAGGTACAATGCACAATGTAACCAGCTTGATTAAATACTTGGTGAGAGCTTTGACTTTCGAAAGTTTATACCCTGGAAATCTTGTTGGCCCTTAAGACACTACAGAGACATGTGCCAGGCACCCAGATAAGAAGCATGTACTTAACATGTATGGATGCCCACTTTTCCCAGAATTTACCAGCCACCACTAGTGCAGTTCTAAACTTTACTTCGGAAATCCCCTGACTTCCTCCTCACCTCTGGCTTCTAAGGATTTCATCGTGTCGTCTGCTCGTTTTCAAATCTAGCTTCTCAAACTTTTTGAAGGGCTCACAGGCTGAACAGAAGAAGACACTCGGATTGCTAAATTTGGGATCCTTGACCATGTTCTCTGTTCTTGCACATGCAAAGAATTGCCAAATGCACACAGCTTGGTTGTTGGTCCTGTGCAAAAAGGCAAGTCTGACTTCTCTGTTGTCTCCACACCTTTGAGGTCCAGGAGTGTGCACTTCATCCCTCCCCCCTTCAAATAATAATGTCCAAGTAGCCCATCCTCCAGCCTGAGTGACTCTTTTGTTGTCGAAGTCTCTTAGACTGGAGGAAAGCTACCAGTGTTGCCCAGTGGAATGGAAGGATACAGGCCAGCATTTGTCAAATACGAGTTTCTGGAGGGAAGGGCAACAGCAGAGGGACAGCCTTCCTGCCCTGCTCGTGGGCTTCCCAGAGGCACATGGGAAATTGGATTTGGGGCTGGATGAGCCAGAGGTCTGATTTGATATGGCTTTTCTTGTGTTCTTAAACTGATGAGTAGCAAAGTTTTCCTTCCTGTACAGAAAGCTGATATGGATGACCAAACTATTCTTCTGCCAGTCCTCTGGATAGTTCGCCCGTCCGTCCAGATGGGCTCTTCTGTATTGACATATGGTCACTTTTAGTTCTGTCTTAAAAATACCTTTGGTTTCTCATTCTCATAGTTTAAAGTGCCTCCACACCACAACACACTTGGCATTTTGCACAACACGCAGCTGGCTTAGCCTCGCTTGTTGAGGGACAGCTGAGCAGACTCTGAGATTGTGCTGCTTTCTTTGGTTCTTGGCTTACATCCCTTAAATCTCCAGCTCTTGAAGCCCACCAACGAACCAGCTCTGAGATTCAATTCAGTCTGGTGACTTGCAGTTTGGTATTCTTCCAGGTCAGCTCATATATATACCGTGGATAGTAAGCGTCTGGCAAACATCCATTTTTCCCTTTCTTATTAATTCAGAGGTCTCTGCAGGGTAGGGGGATTTGTTCTTCCTGGAAGCATCGGTGTGTTTCTGGCTTTTGGCACTCTCCAGATGCTTGTATGTCAGTTCTTATTTCTTTTGGTGTGTGTGTGTCTGTATCTGTGTGTTAACCATTTTTAAAAATAATCTGTGGTCTTGATCGTAGAGGCATTTTGCCTCAGCACTGGTGGGAGGGAAATAGTGCATAAACAGAGCCACTGGGAATGAGCCTCATGCCATGCCAACAGTATCCCCTTGAGCTTTCTTCTGGGGTGGAATCACCCCATACTTTGTGTTCGGGAAGCAGTGGGTCATTTCTACCACCACTGGGATTCCTGCCATAGTTTGACCTACTGCTTGCAGGACATCTTGTGGAGCTCAAAGTTGAAATGCAGCGGGGCTTACATTTTGCAACAGATGAGGGACAAAAATGTCTGGGACACTGGAGGCCTTGAGATGTGAAGAACGAGGCCTGGGAGCAAACGGATGATGCCTTGTGGCTTGTGGCAGAGCCTAGTAGTTGTAGCTGGGAACCTAAGATGCAGGGCTTTTTTTCAGCTGGAATGCAGTGGAATGGAGTTCCGGAACCTCTTAAAAATGGTCACATGCCCGGTGGCCCCGTCCCCTGATATCCAGATAGAGGGGAGTTTTGTCTGGAGATCAGGGGGCGGGGCCACCAGCCATGTGACCATTTTCTCCTAGGGCAACCCACTAAGTTCCACCACCTCTTTTCCCAGAAAAAAAGCCCTGCTAAGATGACATCTAGATCTTCAGAAGACAAGCTTGGCAGTGTCTCTGGTATGCAACTTACCTCTCAAACCAAGCAGAAAATTGCCTGCTCCTTTGGTTCTGGCCTTCTAACCTCAAGTTTTCCTCTTTCCCTCAGTCATAGATCCAGAGGAGTTAGACATGTTAAGTCTATAGTTGCAAAATAGTAAAAAGTCCAATAGCATCTTTAAGACTAACCAACTTTATTGTAGCATAAGCTTTCGAGAACCACAGCTCTCTTTTGTCAGATGCATCATCAGGAAGATTCTGAGATCCAGGAGATCCAGAAGCTCTGGTTGCAAAGAAAAAGTGTGTGTGAGATAGAGAAGAGAATTCAATAATGCTTTGCTTATAGTGATGGGATTCTACAGACAACATAAAAGCTTTCCAGTGTCTGATCTGTCTTTCTCGTTTGTCCCTTCCTGCCCGTGTTCTAGATTAAAAAACAGCAGCAAGATGTACTCTGCTTCTTGGAAGTCAACAAGATTGAATTTGAGGAAAAAGACATCGCAGCCAATGAAGAAAACCGCAAATGGATGCGGGAAAATGTCCCTGAAGACAGCCGGCCAACTAGTGGGAATCCGTTGCCCCCTCGACTCTTCAACGACAACCGGTACCTTGGGGTGAGACCAAGCCTCCATTTTCTGCCTTTTAGTACAAATTACTGGGGAAACTCTTCTATGTGAATCTTTATTGATATCCATAGGGGAATGCCCTCTGTGTTGGAGATCTTGCAAGCAGGAAGGCACGACCCTACATATGTGGTGGGAATGCCACTATGTTCAGGAATTTTGGAGAGTGGTTCACAAAGAGATATTCAACATGATGGGTCTTTCATTGCCATACTCCCCAGAATTTTTCCTATTGGATTTTTGGCCCAACTCTGTGTTAGATAGGAATACCAGATCTCTTGTCTCAATATTAGTCGCCTCTGCTCCTCTGGTCATTGCTGGGAATTGGAAATCCCTCAAAGGCCCATTGCTAAAAAAATGGTATCAGAAAATCTGGGAGCAATATTTGATGGTTAGGATTATGCATAATCCGTTTTTTGGGAACTTGCATATGGCTGTCCCTTTATTTGAATACGATGAAATATGGAAACCAATTTTAGATGTTTTAAATGCCCAAGAAGTAATTCCCCCAATGCAACAAAGTTTAAATGCTTGTTTATTGTAATTCTTGGGTTTTTAACAATTTGCCAAGAGTGGTTTTGATAATGTCTTTTATGGCTTAGTTTTAATCCCTTTCTTGTTTGTACTGTATGGTTTTATCATTTCTTGTATGAAATAATTTTTAATTTTTTTTTTAAAAAAGATATCCATAGGGGAATGCCATCCTATACACTGGCCCCAGTGAGGTATATCCAACCATCCTCCAATGAGCTTTTCTCCAATGGAAAAGCCACTTAAATTTCAGGAAGGCTTGAAAATTGCTCAGTTGAGAGATAAGGCAGGAGTTGGATCCATCCCCAGTGTCCCCAAGGGATTGGGCCCTTTGAAGATAAAGTTACCCATTTATGATAAATTTATGCTACAAACTTAAAATTAAATATATTTGTTTGGCTTGTATTTAAAACTATTTGTGCAAACATCTGAGATAAGCCACTTTAAAATATGTGTCTTTTAATCGCTTAAAGCATTCCAGGGCAATTTAAGAGACCTTGCTGATTAGAACTTATTTTGATGCTTGGGGCCAAGACATTTTTTAAAAGGCCTGAGATCAGCATTGGAAAGCTTCTCGAGGGTGAGAGTTCCAAAGATCCAGAGGCTCTAAGCTCTGTTTTGCCTTGAGAAAGGTCCCCAACTCAGTCTCTGGCAGCTCCAGTTTAAGGGGTCTCTGGGTCAGACCTTTCTTTCCTGAGACCCTACATAGGCGCTGCTCCGTGATGGTCGAATGCCCTTATGTGGTATAAGGCAGCTTCCTACATGTGTGTGTTATGTGTCATCAAGTTGCCTCCGACCTATGGCGTCCCTATGAATGAAAGACCTCCAAAACATCCTATCATTAACAGACTTGCTCAGATCCTGCAAACTGGAGGATGTGGCTTCTTCTAGTGAGTCAAGCCATCTTGTTTTAGGTCTTCCCCTTTTCCTACTGCCTTTCACTTTTCCTAGAATTATTTTCTAGCTTCATACATGTACACTATATAAACAGGGGCTCTTTACTGGTGTCCAAAGCAGAGACTTTCTGACTAAAGTAATGACCTAGAGGAAGGGTTAAATTCAGGGTGGCCAGAATATTCCACGTTGGGCCCGTAGAATGAGCATCAAAAATCCTTCCTAACCCCACCCACTTTTTCAGTGAAATCTGTAATAGAGCCCCTTAGTTCTGATCTACCTGCAAAGCATCCTGTCACATTTGTTCACCTTTGCTCTTGTTCTCCTCCTGGCTGCCAAAATGTAGAAAGTAAGCCTCTCCGGGCAGAGACCTCTTTGTGTATGCTATTCCATTGAGTATTGCTTACATTGAGGACATGAGAAATGAGCACGTGTCCAGCAGCACCTATAAGACTAATAAAATTTGTGGAAGAAGCGAGTTTGAAGAAGTGAACTGTGATTAACAAAAGTGCATACCCTACCACAAGTTTTGTTAGTCTTATAGGTGCTACTGGACTCTTGCTCTTTTCTACTGCTCCCGGCAGACTAACACAGCTACTCATCTTGATTTATTGAAGACATTGTAGATAATATAAAGCAGCTACCCATTTCAGAATATTGAGAATAGAGACGGGCACCTTTATTGTGGAGCTTTTACACTGTGGGTTTCCTTGCATCAGGTCTGCTGTGGGTAAAGGTTTTGCAATTTAAACGGAAACCCATATTCCACATTGTTTTTTAATTTATTATTATTATTATTATTATTCATAAAATTAAAAGCCCAATAAAAAGGGCAGAAAGCAAAAATAAAGAAAAGGATAGTAAAAAGCTTACAAGAAGAAGAAGGAAAAACAGAACTTAGAAATAAAAGAAACCAGTAATACATATTTCATTTCCATTCTTCTCAACAACACTTTTCTTTTTTGACAAACATCGTACTTAAAATTTAATCTCTCCAAAATTTCTTTTCCACTACTGCCTCCCTTCTATTTGTTTTCTCCCAGATTTATCGTCTTAAAAATCAAAGCCACAAATCATCAAATCATTTTTCCTTGTTTCACGCAGAAAGTCAATAAGGGGTTTCCAGTAAACCATAAAAATAGACAATGTTTTATCTCTGATCAGAGCTGTAAGTTTAGCCATCTCCGCTAGCTCCATCATTTTCATAATCCAATCTTCAACTGGAGGCAATTCTGTGCTTTTCCATTTTTGTGCATATAAAAGCCTAGCTGCTGTAGTCATATACAAAAATAAAACCCCATGCTGATTTTTCAACTGTTTGTCCATTAATCCCAACAAAAAGGCTTCTGGCTTAAACTGTACAGTAGTCTTTTGTATTATCATATGGATTTGAATCCAGAATTTTCTAGCCTTACGGCAAGTCCACCTGAAATGATAGAATGTCCTTCTTGTTTCTCACATTTCCAACATTTATTCGACATACCTTCACTCATTTTAGCTAATTTGTCAGGGGACATATACCAAACAACCAACAATAGCACAGGGACCAATAAATCAGTAAAACAACAGTAAATACCAAAAATGAAAAATAATATAATTCTGAATTGTGAGACAGTGAAATGTAGCTTTAAGCGTAAATACAAAGAACCGTCTCAGTGGAATAAGTACAGAGACCAGTCTTAGTCCATTTCAAAAGACCAAGCCTCCCAAGACCAGAATCATGGCGCTGAAAATAGTCAGTCAAACCATCTGTTCATTCTCAAGTCTTTTCAAAGTTCAGACGTCCGTGTAGTCCAGCTGAGCAGAGGGCTGGGAGCCCACCTGCGCCATTCGCCTGCTCCGAGGGCAGGGGGCGTGTAGCAAGCATGCCGCCCTGTCAGCGTGATGCCCACATGGCAAGCCGGCTGCCCCGGCACACTGTGGAGCTGGTAGCAGCAGCACAGGTGGCTGGAAGGCCGCCCGCGCCATTTGCCTGCCGTGCAGGACAGGGGGCATGCAGCAAGCTGGCCGCCCCCTCAGCGGGGCAGGTGAATGGGACAGGCGGCCTCCCAGCCACCCACGCTGCCGCCGCTAGCTCTGAGGTGCGCCAGGACAGCTGGCTTGCCACGCGGGCAGCACACTCCACACTGCGTGATATCACGAAAGTGACGTCATCACGCAGTGTAGTAGTGGACAGTGTGGAAAGGATAGAGGATCCTGTGTAGAGGGTCCAGGCAGATGTATCCCAGGACCAATGCCACCAAAGTCCCTCTAGAAGTAAAGACAGACCCCACCAGACAGACCAGTGGGTGGGGTCTGTCGTCTTTACTAACCTTGCTGCGCTAAGAACAAACTGCGCTTGAGAATTGCTTTGCCGTTTCTGTTGGTAAGTGTATAAAGACACTTTTTTGTGTGGATTTGTGTGTGTGTAAATTTTCACACATTAAGAGGGACAAAATCTGCTATGTTATATTCTTTACTTCTAGAGGGACTTTGGTGGCATTGGTCGTGGCCCCTGATGAAATCGTGGCTAGATGAAACAAGCTAAATAAATTAATCTTGCTGGCTGCTTGTTGGGCCAACCCGGGACCGGCCTGGCTCCTGGGATACGTCTGCCTGGATCCTTTACACACAAGACCTAATTTAGAGGATCACTGTCCACCTTTTTGTTTCCACATTGTCTACTACTACACTGCTGATGGCTTCTGGACTACACAGATGTCTGAACTTTGAAAAGACTTGAGAATGAACGGATGGTTTGACTGACTTTATTTTCAGCGCTGTGATTCTGGTCTTGGGAGGCTTGGCCTTTTGAAATTGACTAAGACTGGTCTCTGTATTTATTCCACTGAGACGGTTCTTTGTATTTATGCTTAAAGCTACATTTCACTGTCTCACAATTCAGAATTATATTATTTTTCATTTTTGGTATTCACTGTTGTTTTACTGATTTATTGGTCCCTGGGCTGTTGTTTGTTGTAGTTCTGCCTTCACGGTTGCCCTTGGTGTGTTTGCATTGCAGGGGACATATACCGGCAATACATCATTTTATAAAAATGTCTTTAAGTCTAACACTCAAAGTAAATTTAAGCCCCTTTATCCACATATTTTCCCACTGATCCATCATTATATTATACCCAAAATTGCTAGTCCATTTTACCATACAATCTTTCACAGATTCTTCTTCTGTTTCAAATTTCAGTAACAGCTTATACATTTTAGAAATAACATGTTATTTCTATATTCCACGCTGTGATATTTTCTCCCACCTTAAGAAATTCCAGCATTCCTCTTCCACTCCCCCCATATTCCTTTTTTTTTTTTTTTTTACAAAATATTCTCTTGCAGTTTTGTAAAAAAAGACTGCTTTGACACGAGTCTTGAAACAGTGGGTCTGTGAAATACCTTACCCTTAATAGCTGCTAGCTTCACCTCATTTCTCAACAGGAGCTGTGCGGTGCGCATTCTGTTGTGTGCAATCTTTGTCTTACAGACACCCCCTCCCTTTTTAAGGGCTGGCTAACTGCATCATTGGCAAAGGCCGTGCTGTTTGGAAATTGGTTGGAAAAGGGGGAAGGGTTTTTTTAAGACACCTTTCTTAATTACATTTGCAAAAAGAAATCGGCTTCCGCCAGTTACATTAGGAGTCCATGTTCATATACAGGGTCTGGATTAAGGGTGGAAAATATATATGGGGATATCACTTTAAAATGTATGCAGGATATTCATTGGCAGCAGGGTATGTGCACTGCATGGTATCTCCTTGTCCTGCTTTCCCCTCCAGTGTATCATTAGATGTTAAGTGCACCAGCTGTCACTTAAGTTTCTTTCTTTCTCTTATCTCTTTCTCTTCTTCCTTTCTTTGCACCACAATACATTGTAGTTGAATTCATAGTGTACAGTCCTGCAGTTTGGAAGTGGGCATCCTGCAGTGTCTGAATGCACATTCTCTTCCGCACTTGGCTTTATTATTCAGTAAGCTTACTTTTTGTCTTTTACGGAGAGAGAACTTTGGTATTTATATATTCGCATTTCAAAAAAGAATTAAATTTAAAACAAAGCTAGGCAGAAATCAGAAGACATTACTCTTGCACCTGCAAGTATATGGTCTTAAGCTTTCCCTGTGACAGCTTCTAAATAAATACAGGAATACTACTGGTTATTATACAAAAGCCTTGGCAGCCGAGTGGGACTTACACTGCTTTCCGAAGGCCAGTATTGAGGTGTGCCTGAACTTCTTGAGGAAGAGGAACTCCACAACCTTGGGGGGCCTTCACCAAAAAGGCCTTTCTCTGCACTGTGGATGTACATTTTAGGAAACCCGGAGCAAAGCACTCAGGAATGATAAGCAGGTGGATTCATGGGGGAAACAGACACAAGCTGAAGGCCAAACTAGACAATACCCTAAAAAGTGGGGGGAAGCTTTGCTTTTATTATTAGGGGAGGAAGGGCCGTGATCTTTTTCCAATACAAAAAGCGAGCCCACGGCTCAGGAGTGCAGAGTGTCTGCTTTCCATGAGAATGGTCCTCCCCAGCATCCTAGCCCATAGGATACAAGTGATGAGAAAGACTTTCCTCTGCCTGCGACCTTAGAGACATGGCTGCCAGGCAGAATACAGTGCTAGATGGACCAGTGGTGTCACCAGGGCTTTTTTACAGCGGGAACGCAGTGGAACAGAGTTCTGGCACCTCTTGAAAATGGTCACATGGCCGGTGGCCCCGCCTCCTGATCTCCAGACAGAGGGGAGTTTAGATTGCCCTCCGCGCAGTGGCACGGAGGGCAATCTAAATCCCCCTGTCTGGAGATCAGGGGGTGGGGCCACCGACCATGTGACCATTTTCGCCAAGGGCAATTTAAACTTTAAAAAACTCCCCCTTGTTCCAGCTGACCCAAAGTGACATCATTGTGCAGTCCTGAGTTCCACCACCTCTTTTCCCAGAAAAAAAGGCCTGGGTGTCACTCAGTATGAGGCAGGTTCAGGGTACTCACATGACTGGAGAGGTACAGTTTAGGAGCTGAGAACTCTTTCTCTGCATATGCTTTTTCTATTAAAGCAAGAGCCTGGCTCCAGTCCCTTATGTTGAACAGGAACATATGACAGGAAGCATATGCGCACCGTCAACTTACTGCAGCTAAATACGATAGGAACTGAGTTTTTATTATTTGCTTTATTTACAATCCATTCTCTCGCTGAGACTCCCAGCAGAATTCACAGTGCAAGTCAATGCAGCTAAGAAGCATGAGACATCTAATAAGCAATGCAACAGGAGTAGGGTTACAAAATTAGAAAAAAGGATCAGATGTGATATGTCAAACAAAAGAGAGCATGGGATGACAGAAGCAGGGAACAATGTAGTAAGAGCATGATGGCACATCAGATAAACGGATAATACAGACCATAAACCGTGGCATAGGCTACAGTCCTAATTCCCTTTATAAAAAGCATCTTCCTGACATGTCCTGTTATGCTGTAGCCCATTCCCCTTTATAGAAATGCTCTCCTGAACTATTCTGTTATACATAGTTTGTGGGACGACTGCAGTGTGGGAGCCTTTCTTCTCCTCCACTTGCAAGTATTTCGCTTGGGTGTGGCCAGAAGCATGAACCAAAGGGCTCTTGCAAATTGCTTGTAGCCTGGAGCTTGCGTGAGCCAGCCCAGTGAACCGGGAGCCGCTCAGAATGTGTTCTGTTTTCTCTGTTTTGCTTATTAAAACTTCTGTCTAAATTGTCTTTTAAATTTTATTTTCAATATTTCTATGAGCCACTTTGGGGAGAAGAGCCACGTAGAAATGCTTAAATCGTTTAAAATTCTTCGGCCCTTAGATATGTATGACCTTGGATATCAAGGGCATTATTGAAGGCTTTGAGACAGCATAGTTTAGAAACCCCCTCTCGCCGCCCCTTACATGAGCCGGCCTTCTTTCCTCCCCCAGTGACACTTTTCAAATGTTAGGACCTTGCCCTGCATATTTGCTTCTAATGTCGTGTGCTTTGTCTCTCTCACAGGATTATGAAGCTTTCTTTGAAGCTCGAGAAAATAATGCCGTCTATGCTTTTTTAGGCCTGACGGCTCCACCTGGCTCAAAGGTAAGTGCGGTTGTCATTTCATTTTTAATTTCTGTGACTCCTAAGTCAGATTTTTGCAGTAGTTTGCTGGCATTTGGGAGGTACCCACGGTTTGCTAACCAACTTTGGTTACCGTGAGCATGCAGGATTGTAGGATAGATCCAAATGCAGAACCCCACCAGTCGGCAAGTTGCAGAATAAATGTAAAAACTTCCATTAGGAAAAGAAAAATATACAGGAGCCCGAGGAAGCTCTTTAAACTCCAACCACCCACATTTTAAAAACTTGTGAATATTTCTTTTAAAGACATTCCATTTGCAAAGAAATCTTAGCTCACCCTTTGAAGACAGACGCTCATTCTGTCTTTTTAAATAAATGCTTTCCTGAGTTAGACCTGTCCTGTTGAACTGTCTGGGCGAATTAAGTATTGGGTTGCTGGGGCAAGTCAACCAAAAGGAAAAAGTATTCATTGATTTGAAAGCCTGAGACAGGACTTGCTTGCCAGTCAGACGTTCACTTTAAACAAACGTGAGCATTTGTGAGTCGCTGTTGAAGGAGCATAGTGCTGGATCCCCCCACCCCCGCATTCAGCAAGCTGTTGATTGTTTCCTTAAACATTAACCAGATCTTCAGAGTGGGAATTTTAAGAAGAAGTTTGCAATGTTCAGAGTCTCAAAAACTTGAATATGAATCCTAAAATATTGCTGAATTTTTTTGAACGTGCACATAATCCCAGTTCAGTGTTGCTCCATCTTCACAACAGCCTAGTGAGCTCGGAGTCATAATGCTTTTCACAGGACAAATTCCCGGAGGATAGGTTCATCCATGGCTGTTTGCTTTGATGGCTAGATAGAACCTCCGTATTCAGAGGGTGTGCATCTCTAAGGATGAGTTTCTGGAGGAGAACAATGGGAAGTTTTGACCTCTGCCCAAAGATGGCTGGTGGCTGCACTGGGGTAGAGGAACGCTGGACTAGAAGGATCTTTAGTCTATTCCAGCAGGCATCATTTTACATTCACTGCCTTTTGAGTCCCCTTCAAACCCGGATTGTCTGATCCACCAGCAGTTCAAGAACTGGCTGTGGCCTTGTAGTTTTGCCTCACCCTGCTGGCTTGGCTTCCTGCTGCTGTCACCTCTTACCCATTTGTGTCTTGTGTAGAAAAAGCAAATGAATTGTTCCGTGCTGGTTGCTGTGAGCTTTTCCCAGGTGACGGCAGTCACATGCAGCAGGAGCAGCAGGCCCCCAGAGTCTATGGGGAGGACATGACTTCAGAGCTTCAGCCAGCATTTGGAACACTGGCCTGTCTGCCCGATGGCTGCTGTGACGGTGGGCTTGGAGCACACTGTGGGTGGGCTCTGAGTTGTCATTGCCTGTGCTTGTCTTCACTCAAATTTTCTGCTTGCACCCAGTATCTTCAAGGATCTGTTCGTAATAATTGAGATTACTAGAAGTTTTGCCTTCGTGTCTTCATTGCTCACTTTTGCTCTGCCCCCGTTTTTCCTCTGTCGTCCAGCGGCATGTGTCCAAGCTGTCAATGTTTTTGCTAAAAAGATTTTATTCTGTGATGTTGTCGTTTCAGGAAGCCGAAGCTCTCGCAAAGCAAGAGGCATGATTTCTCCCTCCCCACCTGTCCCTGCCTAAAGCCTTAAAATATTCTGCAAAGGGAAACCTCCACAGCTTTTTCTACAACGGCAAAATTGCCTGTGCTTCAAGCAAAATAAGAAGTTTTTGTTGTTTTTCTTCAAATGCCAGTTGCTGTGCACAGCATAAATCGGAGCACCAAGACAGAAATCGCAAACTCGCACTGAGGACAGTGGGGGCGGTCATCGATTGGACTGTCAAAAATCTTTTGATTTCCCCCCCAGCTTATATAAGATGCATTTTGGCAGTTACGTAATTTTTTTGTTAATGTACACTGTATCTTGCTATTAATAGTACAGATTTGTAACTACAGACCCAACTGTTTAAAAGGAAGGGGGTGACAGCCAAAATTTCTATGAAGCCCCAGTGCCTGAACTGCCTCAAAAGTCATTGGAAAAATATTATGTTGATATCTCTTAAATTGTGACTGTTTCTGTTTTTAAAAAAGCTGTAGCGTAACATAGTAATGATCATAATTGCTTGCTGAAAATTAGGGTATTTCTGGGTTTTGTGTGTTGTCATTTTGTAGTTCATGGCAACTTTAAAAAAGAGGAAATGTAACATTTTCACTGAATTGACCAGTGTGGGGCATTTCATAGGCAGCGTGTCATCACTTTTTTTTAACTGTCTTTTGTAGAACCTGAAAGCATCAATCTGGGCAAAGTCTGACTGCTATCATGTTCTTAGTGACCAGGTGGCGATACAAAAAAGTGTGTGTTTCCCACCCCGATCCAGCAGCAGTCCTTATTCCTGAAAGCCCTGAAGTTTTTCATGTAAGAATGTGCAAAAGTTCCATTCCAGTGTACAATTTTTCTTTGTCTAAACCTTGGAAAGCATTATGAAATTGGAAGTATAGTCATTCCAAGTAATGAAACTTGTAAAATTTTGCTGCTGTATAGGAAGAGAGATTGAGAACAGCAGGCATGTTCTGAAAAATTGTCGGGACAGGGTCTGCAGTTCCGCAACGCTGTCTTTCAACCATTGGTAGCTTATCTTGTAAAATATTGTGATGCTGACTTCATTCTGTGCTTCGGAGACTTGTTTCAAAACATCCAGGCATTAAAAAGTAACTTCAAAGGCTGCAGTCCTCTTGAAATAGTGTCTCGTGTCAATTTGGAGGGCCAGATAGCAAGAATGAGGCTGAACCCAAACAGCTGATCTAGTACCCTGCCAAACTATCCTTTTGCCTACTAGCAAACACCATCTTTACTGACCCTCTGCATGTGAGCTAGAAAGAGTTTCTAATACATTACCCATTATTTGATGTTTGCTACCAATTTGTAAGATTTTTTTCCTTCTTAAAAAAATCAGTGTATTTTGTTTCAGATCCATTCCAGTTTGTAGGATTGTGACCAGAAAAAGCATTTTTGAGTGTTGGACACACACACACACCCGCCGCCGCCGCCACTAAGTGATCTGTGATTGTCTTAGCAGGACTTCTGCTTGTGAGTTTGAGGAATTCATTATCCATACCGAAGAAGAAGGGGCTCCGCTTTCTGTTTGCAACAGATTGCTATGTCATCTAAACTGGGCCACTGTAGCTACTGCTTGCCCCTCAACCATAACTTAGCAAACCAGATCAAAAGAGTATCATGTTTTTTTCAAGTTAGTGCCATCCATAGCTTATCCAGTCTTCTCCTACTGCCGTGGAAGAACTCTAGGAAATGGAGGAAGGAATCCCTTCATGGGGTGAGTGAGTGCATGGTGTTTTGAGCCGTGAAGAAACATTGTGCGTGAACTGAAACATACAGGCTATGACCGTAGCTGTTTATTTTTGTTGAGAAAAAAGGTCACTGTAATAGCAAGAATTGCTGTGGCATAGATCAGTGAGACCTGGATCACACATGAGGTATGCACTGTTGAAGACTGCCAAAGAATGGCACACACCGTCTCTTTGTTTTTTCATCTTTGCCTGATGGTAGGAAGCAGTATCTTTCACCTTTCTTTTTTTCTCCAGGGTAGCAGCACTAAAAATGGTAGCTGCATTTTGGACCAGTGTTAAGGGTGAGATCCAATTGTTCCTTTGTGTGGACCAAAGCAAGTGTTGTGATCTGTCTTTGTGTGGTGGAGAGTGCTGTCAAGTCATAGCTGACTTATAGTGACCCCCTGGCAGGGTTTTCACGGCATGAGACTAACAGAGGTGGTTTGCCATTCCCTGTCTGTCTGCAACTCTGGTCTTCATTGGAGGTCTCCCATCCACTTACTGACCAAGGCCGACCCTGCTTAGCTTCTGAGATCTGACAAGATCAGGCTCATTGTGGCTCATGTCAAATGGATGTGCATTTTAAGTTCCGTACATGCATTTGGAAACAAATATTTTTGATTCTCATACTTCACATATTTGAGTCAGCAATGAATGCTTGCTGACTCAGGACAATTTGACAAGGGGCAAGAAAGAAGCATTAATCTTACTAATGTGGCTATTCTAGAACTTGTGAATATAGCAATTGCAAAATCCAGCACAGGGAAACGACCTTGCTAAATTTGGAATGAAAAACCCTTTTTTTGTAACTGATGAATTTTCACTGAGTCACTGACTGTATTTGTTTCTGTTATGAAGGACTAAAATCTTAAATTATGTGGGCACTGTCTGGACTTTCCCCCTAGGAGAATACAACTTCTCCCAAAAATATGCAGGAGGCAGAGGAGCAAATGTTCCCACTGATAACTATTCTAGCACAGGTAGCTGACCATATCAAAGCAAAGGTGCAACTCTTAGAAAGCAATTTTGATAATGCCCAGAACAGTAATGTAGAAGGAGTTTGCAGCAAAAATGTACCAAGAGTTTCCTAGTAAAACCTGGTTCTTGATTAGTATCATTCTGTGGATCACTCACTAGTGGAATTCTAGAACTGGGAACATTAATGGACCATGTGCATTAGCAACTGGCTTTTCCCCATAACAGCCAGATCTTCTACCAGAAGATTGTGTTGTGGTTTTCCTAGGGTTAGCAGGCTCCCTGATACCGGCAATTAGCAGGGAATCACTGATTCCCTACCAGTGCTGAGTTCTTGTCTGACTGTGCTTGCCAATATTGCAAATGGAGACAATCCTAATGGGAAATGGCACAGGTCAGTTGTTGGGCCACACCTACCTGCAAGGCAGAGAATGGATGTTCAAATCCCTTGCACATCTGCTTCTTGTAATTTCTTGTAATGAAATCTCGATTGGCTGTGGCTTCACCCAAGGATCTCCATCCACTTCAACCATCTCTCATCCCCAGGACCAGTCTATGTTATGGAAGAGCATGCAGTCGCACACGCCCCCACCTGGCATGGACTGCCACTATGAGGCGAACTGAGCTGAGGTTTCTTTTACAAGTCTGACTAGACAGACTTTTTACACTTTTATTTTGGAGATTTGCCAAACTTAATTGTATTCAGATGTTCCAGATTTCAAACGCCAAAGACAATTTGGCTTTTCCGGTTTTTAAAAACCAAGATAGTCTTGTAAAAGTCTTACATCTTGTTTCTTTTTATAGCCTTAATTTTTGCTGTTAATGGTTGGTTGAGTTTTGTTGTTTTTTATTCCCAATGATCCTTCTATATTCTGAATTGTCAAATCAAATCCCACATCACAAGATGTTTGACTTCCCCCATTTTTACATAAACATTTTACTACTATCTCAGATTTATTTCTGACTGTTGCTTTTGGTCTTTCTGTTAAGTTAGTCTTAATACTCATAATCAAACAAAACCACACAATCCAAATTTCAAACTTCAGTAATAAAAGATGTACATCTGCCTCTAATGTCCATCCTGTTCTTTTATATGGGGCATAATTAAGAATAAAAATTTCTACTTGACACACTCGCACAAGCTTGATTTGTGCTTTGTTTCCTAACCTACAGTGTTTCTGTGTTTTACTACAGCAGTGGTCTTCAGCCTTTCCAAATTTAGAAGCTGATAGTCTTATACCAAGTAGGGGTGTGCACGGGGGTAAAAATTCATTTTTCCCACTTCGGTTGACTCGAAGTGGGAAAATGATCCATAAAAACCTGAAAGCCGAAGCAGCAAGCCGCTTAGGCTTCAGGAATTTAAATCACTTCGGTATGCTCCATAAATATTCAGAGCATACTGAAGTGGGGAGAAGCTGTCTTCCAGCCTATCCCCCCCACTTGCCCCCCCCATCCCTCACCCCACTTACCTGTCCAGGAGCAACACTGGCTGGGCGGCAGGGAAGGCTGGGGCCGGTGCCTCTGCCACCAGCATCGCCTCCTCTGCCAGAGCAGTGGCCTGCGGAGCGGTAAGGAAGGCTGGAGCCAGCACCTCTGCCGCCCAGGCCGTCTCCTCCACTGTCGCAATGGCCAGCTGAGTGGCGGGGATGGCTGCAGCTGCAGCCTCTGCTGCCTGTACCACCTCTTCTGCTGCTGCGGCAGCCAGATGAGAAGTAGGGAAGGCTGGAGCCGGTGCGTCCGTCACCCACACCGCCTCTTCCGCCACAGCAACAGCCTGCAGAGTGGTAGGGAAGGCCAGAGCTGGCGCCTCTGCCACCTGCACCGCCGCCGCCTCTGCTGCTGTGGCCACCTGGGTAGCAGGGAAGGCTGCCACCATGAAGGGCCAGGTAAGTGGTGTGGTGGGTGGTAGGGAGGGAGCCCTTTAAAGTTTAAAGGCCCTGAAGCTTCCTGAAGTGATACAAATCACTTAGGGAAGCTTTGATTCGGGGGAACCCTCAAATCTTTACAGAACGGGTCCAATTTGGGCATTATACTGAATCGGATACTCAAAGTACACACCCCTAATGCCAAGATCATGGTCCTTCCTGCAGAGTATTGCCTACTCAAACAGAGAACCATCTTCCCAAACATCTCCTGACATCTTTAACTAGAGATGCCCAAAGTTGAAGGTGGGACCTGCTGCATGCAAAGCTGGGCCACTGCCCTCCAAAATTAGATACACAATGTGAGAATGTATGGATATGACATATTATGTGTGCCAGAACAGGTCAAGTACTTTAGAAGAATATGCTAGTTTTGTAGTATAATAAATTGGAGCTTTGTTTTGCCCTTATAGTACATCTCTTTTTTTACCCAAGAACTTCTATTAATACTAAACAGTTCCTTGACAAAACAAGGTGTAAAATCTAATTATTTATCTAAGTCTACTTAGATCTATCCTCCCTCTAACCCAAGACAGCTGTAGAATTCCTTGACCTACCAGTTGTGGGCTGAGCAGTTGAATGCTCCAGTGTTCTCCAGTAGGTACGGTATTTGCAATAATGGCTACAGTTTCAGAGTTAGGACAGTACCAGATGCCCCAATCTTATGTGCACGTGGGACCTGCTTCATTCACTGCATGTAATATCTGCACCTACAACACATACTGGACTGGGGCAAATGTGCATTGCATATTGTTATCGTAGTTAATTGTAAATTCCACAATCTTTTTTCCTCATTCTCAGATCATAAGAATTACCAGTGGAACTCATTTATACACAGATTTTTTTGTTGCATATGAAATTAGGAGTTGGAATTGCCAGGTTGGACAAGCTTCATGAGATGGTGAGGAGGTGGGTGGGATGTATGAAGTTACACGTGCCACCAATATTTGTAATGTGAACTCACTGAAGGCTGTTTTTGCATACCCACAGTGTTTTGGTCAGAGAAGGCCTTATTTTAAAAACCACTGTGCAACCTGTAGGGGAAGGAAACCATATTTCAGATGGAAAGCAAGACCAACATTCACAATTCATTTAGTCTCACTTAAGCACTGAACAGAGATTCCAACTCAAAATGATGAAAGCAAAAATGAAATCTTGACTATCCATCAAGTACTTTCTGCATAAAATGCGTTTTCTTGTTGATCGATCTGCTGTGCTGATTGCATGAAAGAGACCTCCGGGAAGGGGAAAAAAGTCTGCGTAGAAACCCTTTAATAATGGCAGAGTTGATGCCGTATTCTGTAAGGATTCTCATGTGCTTGAATAGTGTATGGTAGCCAGTTGGGATCAGTTCAGACATCATGCTAAGCAATGCCTTGCCATAACCATAGTTCCAGTGATTCAGAGCTGCTTTTGTTTTGGATACACTCAGTACTCCTGTTTGTCTGGGGCAGGGGCTTTGGGAGGCAAAGCAACAGCCATAACCGTGATTCCTCAGTTCGGTCATCACAAACCACAGTTTGCAAATTTGCTTCAAACCTTGGGTTCTGATTAGTGAGCACGTCTCAGATTTTGGCTTGTCAATGTTAAGCTTTCTTAACCATGGTTTCACATGAAGTCTGAATGAAACGATTACTATCTATCCACACAGCCTCTTGCTTTCTTGAAGTATGACCATCTAATATGAAATATTCAAAGAAACAATGCTTGGTGAAGCAGGAGGTGCTTAGCCAAGCTCATTTCTGTCTGAACACACATCCCAAAGCTCCTGGTAACTTGAGAATAACAAGTGCTAGATCAAGTTTTGTATCACCCATCCTGTTCACAAAGTAACACTTTTCCAAACACTTTTTGTGTATTGTCCTACACAATACCTTTGAATGGATGTCAAACTTAGCACCTGTAGAAAAAATACCATTTAAAGCTGTAGGTTTGTTAAAACTCAGTGGCTTTTTATTACTATCCTGCAAGAGCAAATGTTCCCATCTTCAGTGGTTTCTATTTTTTAACGATTTTAATACAGCAACCTCTGATGGAGACTGCAGAATCTTGTTTCACAGAGAAGATCTTGGAAGGCAGCACAGCATTTGCTGCAAACAGTGCATAAGATGCTCACTGGCTGACTTGGGGGGTTGTTTGTGCAGTAAAGTGTTTCTGTCATTGGCACTGACATGAATATCTTCCACATGCAAGATTTTATCTAAGGCGACAAACGAATGAGAACATGACATGGCATTGTCAGAAGTGACGTTGTCTTCAGATAGCGATCTCTCCCCTTGCTGTCTTCTCTATGGCTGACATCTTCAAAAACTTCCTAACTTCTTCATTCTCAGTTGCTTCGTAGAGCATTTGGGAGTCCTAAAACATGTAAACAGCATATTATATGGAACCAGCCCTTTGCTCCTACCCGAGGCGCCCCTCCCCTGGTTTTGTTTTCTTAATGGAGCTGAAATTGAAACTTGGGCTATGTCAACACAGTGAGGATTCTCCAGTTTGCACTTATTACTAGCTCCATTGTGAATGCAGAGATTGCGCACTGGCAATGCAGCTTCTGCATATTTTCCTTAATTGGCTGCTGTTTCCCCTGCATGACCCGAGGTTTTTTGAGGGTTTTTTGGGGGAGTGAGGGGAATCAGTAATTGTTACTATTGCAATTCATTTAGCCTTCAAAAAAAGCTGTCCAGTGGTATGGCAGGAAAAATGGCAGCAGTGAGGAGCTGCCTGAAATAAAATGGCCCTGAGGCTAGTAGGACTTTGGAAAATGTGTACCTTTCTATAGGATATCCCCTTTAGTACCATAACTATATGTTGTTCATATTCTTAAGCTATCAGGCATTGGTGTGGCTTTCAGTTCAACTGGGTTTTGCTTTCCTTGTGAAATCTCACCTGCTGTGAGTAGGCCTAAATGAAAGTATCTCCCAAACAGTGAGATATGGGTGTATCTTGGACTGCATGAAGCAGGGGGTTTCCATCCAAGCAGAAGTATCACTGAACATAGTCCCAAAGCATTATCAGAGCACAGACAGGGGTGGGTGATATGATGGAATGGCGAAATACTGAGGGGGTGACTCAATTACATCCCAGTTGCTCAGAACCTTCTAGAATCTTCTGGAAGTTCCCAATGGCCTGCCCTAACAAGGAGGCCTCTTCTGTGACTGGATATCATTTTAACATGACATTGTCAAGAGGGCAGGGTGCATTTCAGAAATGTATTAAAGCTAGATCACGTGCAGGAGGGAAGCTCTCTATTATGGGTTCCCCCTGCCCCGTTTCTGCTTGTCTTTTTTGTTCTTTTCTGCTCCCTGCTGAGAGGATAAAAGAGTGGCATCAAAATGTCCTAGTCTACTGATTACTGCTCTAGGTATACCCCCTTGCTTTGTTGATTTTTGGAAATGAGTAAGATCAGTGGGGTTTTTTTCATTAAAGAAAGAGGGGGGAGGGGTGCCAGCCCAGTACTCATGATGTCCACCACATTGGGGGCCCAAGCTCACCAGCCGAAAGAGGTGCTGGTACTGTGTATTGATGCTTACTGCCAGAAAAGAAACCCCTGAGTAAGATTATTGAGCATTAATTTTTCAGTTATTCAGGGAGAGCTTTGGAATACTGAAAATCTGGTGGGTGTTGTGGCCAAAGTGCCTTCTACCAGCTGCATTTAGTTCTCCAAATCTCTCCTTTTTTACAGTCTGCCAACTTGGCCACGCTAATCTATGCTTCTGTAAACTGCCTTGAGATGCAAAGGGAAAGGCAACATATAAATGTTTTAATTAATGAGAGAGAATAATATTTTTAAAATAGAATCTTTCTGATAACAAAAGAGCGTCAGTGACACTGTAGTTGTTCTATTGGGTTTGATGCCAGAATTCTTCATTTCTGCCTGACATGAGATCTTTTATATTATTTTGTGGATCTCTGTAACGTCGAAGGTAACAGGGAATAAAAGTTTGTGTCTGACTTCTTGTTTGAAGTTTTGTCATTGTAAGCCACCCTGAACCATGTGGAAAGGCAGGATATAAATGTTTTAATTTAAAAAAATGCTCACTCAATGCAAGGAGAAAAAACATTCAGGAGCTTGTCCAACTTGTGGGCTTGGGATGAGCACCCTGCAATTACTACTGTTAACTTCTGCTTCACCAGGGACAATTCACTTCATCCAGTGCTGTCAACTCGGAACCCCATTAAAGACCTGCCTCATGACTTATCCTAACTTGGCTGCACCCAGCTTTGAAAAACGGTTGAAGCTTTGGAAAGAGCCCTTGGAGCTGCACTTTCCCAAGCTGACTACACAGGAAACTTACTTCTCATTGCCTTCTTTAGCCACAAAATCCTTCCATGGGAACAAAGCCTAGTAACTATCAAGAAGCTTGTCAATAACTGGGGACATTAATTTGTCCAAACTGCATCCATATCTGAGGGAGAGTGTTATCCCCTAATCAATCTCACTGGCTTAGTCAGATTCCATTGCCCATAAATATTTGGGAGGTCTGGAACTTTTCTTTGTCCCCACTTTGGAACATCTGGAGACTCCAAGACCAGTGGGCCAGGGGTTAAGTACTCCTCCACTATCTTGGCACTGCAAGAAACTCTGTACATGCACTGAAGAACCCGCTACAATCTAGATAAAGTGTACTTAGCTGAGTTAAAAGAGCAAGATTCAGGTTCAGTAGCACCTGGAGCTTGCTCTTCTATTTCAGACCAACATGGCTACCCATCTTACATTAGCTGAAACAGACCACCTTTATTGCTTTTATTGACTATGCGTGTGTGTGAGTGTGCCCTTTCCTTGTTTTGTATTTTGTCCCCTTTCTTACGCCTTTTGAATCCAACCACCATTTTCCCCATTTTTCTCTAATAAACCATATTTTTATAAATACTTTTTTGTTTCAGTAATACAATAGATTTCTCCGGGATATTTCATTGAATCTCTTCTCTGCGCACAGATTGCATAGGTGCTACATAGATGCTAAAAGACTGGATATTTTCCAGGAGTCCATCCTGTGCTTCAGTATTGTTCTAATACTGTGCTGGAGAACTATGTAAGCACCTTGGGTCCCCACTGGGGAGACAGGCGGAATGCAAATAAATACATACGTAAATCTTGAATTAACTAACTGTAGCCCATATGCTACATTAGCAGTGATACCTAGCTGGTTAATACGAACGGATGTGGCCAAAGTTGAGGTGGCACGTATGGACCTTTGCCCTAACCTGATATGGCAGTATTGAGGTCCAGGCAGATTTCTCTGTTACTAGATTTTAGCTTTAAAAAAAAATTCTTACCCCGCAGTACTGGTCTCCGTTAAAGATCTGAGGTGGGATTGCATTAGGGTTGCCAGCTTTGTCCCTCATTTCTTGAAGCAAACTTTCACTGATGGACACGTCAACTAACTCATACTTCATGTGGTTTCCATCAAGGATGCGAAGGACTTCTGACTGCCTCTGCTTCACCTGGGCAAAAAAATGTTTCTCTTTGAGAGAACTTCCAGGCAGATTTGAAAGCTTTTCTTATCACCCCTGTGTACTAAGGTGTGTTTTTTTTCTTTATAGGGGTTTTGGTGGAGTTAGTTTGGGGTGGTGCCACGCGGAGGAAAGAGAAACCCGTTTTCCTTCAGAGAGAATGGGTCCCTTTGTTTTCAAATGGGATGGCAAATTTTTTGTCTTTTTTATTTCAATGTCTCTGTGTATGTGCGAAAAGCTTAGTGTAGAGCTTTAAAAACAAATCGAAATGAGAGTATTGTGCAATAGGTCTTGTTTTTAAAAGATTTACTCCAGGGGTTTATAGGGGCTATTGACTATAATTCTGTGGCAGAGGCTACGCTTTGCATACAGAAGATCCAAAAGTTTATTGACTGGTATTTCCAGGGGAAGGAGCTCAGGTAGCATATTTTGGGAAAGACGCTTCTCTGGCTGAAACCTCAGAAAGTCGGCAATACTGAATGGATCAATGGTTTGGTAATAGGCAGCTTCAGCTGCTCATACAGTTGGGCTACAAAGCCTTAAAACAGACAGGTCCAATATGGGACAATATACACACAGTGCCCACTTACAAGAGCAGGAACCAGAGAGCCTTCCTAGTGTTAATGCCTGAAGAGAGAACCCACATCTGCATCCATATATTGTTGGACATTTCGCACACGTTGGGCTATAGTGATCATTTGCATGGCCTTGTCCTTAAAGGAAAGTCTAGTCACAAACAATTGCTTTAGTGCAACAATACTGCAATATCCAATCATTTTAGAACAGGGGTCCAGACAGTACCACTTTAAAGATGAACATTTATGCCAGCTCTGATTTGGGCATCAGAGCTCTGACTCGCAAATGCTTCTGCAGAAATAAATATTAGTCTTTAAGGTGCCTCTCGACCAGTTTCATTTTGCTGCTACAGGCTAACACTGCTATCCAACAGTGTGTGGCTGCAGTCTCTCTTTGTAGGTAAGGAGCAAGTCCTATTTAGTGAGGTTTATTCTGAATAAATGTGAATAAAATAGCATGGCACATCTGCTTTAAAATGCCATTAGAGTCTCTCTCTTACTTTTTATGGTTAACCTACGCTCACCCTTTTCTGAATGTGTCAATAGCTGCTACAGGATGTGTGTGTGTGTGTGTGTCACCTTATAGCACTTTATCAGTCTTCCCCCCTCCCCTCTCCTACCCTTACCAACTCCGAATTGGGAAATTCCTGGAGACTTGGGGGTGGTGCCTGGGGTAAGGAGTTTAAGGAGGGGAGGGAAGCTCAGGGAGCTGAGGCAATGAGACTGCACTCCAAACGTGCCATTTCTGATCTCTGGAGCTCTGTTACGTTCTGGACAACTTGAAGTTGGAGTCACTATCTTAAAAAGCACCAGAGAGGGAGTACACTGAGAATTAGAGGTGCCAGCCATGTCCAGGCTGGGGAATTCCTGGGAGTGGAGCCTGGGAAGGGCTGAATTTGGGGAGGAGAGGAACTCGACCGGGTATAATGTCGTGCAGTCCACCTTCCCAAGGAACCATTTATTTCCAGGGGAACTGCTCTCCTGCAATTCCGGGAGATCTCCAGGCTCCACCTGGAGGTTGGCAACCCTTCGTGTGCCTGTCCCAAGGGCTGCGCCTGAGTAAAACCTAAGCCTCTTCCTCGGACCTCCCTCCTCTGTATTTGGTCCCGGGTCAGCGTCCCCTTCTAAGGGGAGCGAGCACCTGTGGACCCCGCCCCCCTCTTTAGGCCGCCATATCCTCCCTCACCTCTCTAGACCCCGTAACGCTGGTGTAATAGACCCGGATGGCGGCCATCTTTGCCAGCCACCCTCACCGCCCTTCCTTCCCTGTCTCCCGCCCGCCCGGGCCGCTCTTTTCGTGGTTGCCATGGAAACCCAACAGCCACAGCCAGGAGGAGGCGCCGTTTCATCTCCTTGCCCATCGATTGGCCGCTAGAGCTATCACTCAAAATCGAGGCCTCACCCTCCCTCTCGCCTTTTCCTCTGTCTTTGCCCTCTGGCGCCCCCAAGCTTGTAAATACGAAGCGGGCGGGCGCAGGACGAAAGGGCTCGGGCCTGGATTAAAAACAAGAAGGTGGTCGCGTTTTCGTGCTCTGCCCGTCACTTTTCCAAGCAAACTAACAAGGGAGCTCTAGTTGTGATATGGTTATAACAGATTATAATAATAAATTTAGCTGGGACAGAATGGAATTTTCAAAACTGCATGGTCCTTGGTCCAGGCAGAAAGTCATCAGGTGCAGCATCTGCAACAGTTTTTTCCAGTTTGGGGAGATCTGTGCCTGTTGGATTTCTGGTGTATATCTATGGCATCTGGCGTAAGGTAACGTATTGGTTAGAATGCTGGACCAGAACAGAAGGGATATGAGTTTATATTGGATTGCCAACAGGCCTGGAGAAAAATATCCTGTCTCTTTAATAGATTTTGCCACCGAGATTGTTATTTCTCGATCAATGCCCGCTGTTTCATTGAAATACCAAAATGGAAGAAAGTAAAATCAGGATCCACACACATCCTGATGGACACTATAGTTTTTAAACAGGACACCCACAAATGTAACATCAAACCGCATCTCACATTCAGGTCCACAAACTGACACATAAAAAACGTGTATCAAAAAATATGTGGTGCTGCTACAGTGCAAAAACATAAACCCAAGACACAGATCCTCATGAACGCGTATGATTTTTGCTTTGAAACAAAATAAAAATACCGTCATGTTCTCGGTTATGTCTTACTCTGCAGGCAGCACCAAAACAGTCACTCATCCCCCACTTCATGGTTCTGCCATACCACAAAAACGTGGTTCAAAAGCACAGATCCTCATGGATCCTCTGGATTTTTATATCAGGTCACCCCAAACTCACCATACAATCCCATAACGTCCATAGCCACAGACGGAACCACAAAAATCGCCCACCCACCACTTGCTGCAGTGCCATACTGCAAAAACGTGGTTTGAGAGAATAGAGCCTCATGGATCCTCTGGATTTTTGAACTGGTTCACCCAAAACTCACAATCCTATAACATGTCCATTGCCACAGATTGCACCAAAACAAAATGGCACCAAGATGGCGCAAAAAAAGTGCTTCAAAAGCACAGTTCCTTCATAATAAAATGTTTTTTTTAAAAAAAGCACAGTTCCTCATGGATTTTCTGGATTTGTACATGGGGCAATGCAAATTCACCATACAGTCCCATGTCATGTCCATTGCCACAGATTGCACCAAAAAAACCATGCACTCACTTCTTTGTGGCACCTCTACGGTGCAAAAACGTACTTCAAAAGCATGGATACTTGTGGATCATGTAGATTTTTACTTGGGGTCACCCCAAAATCACTTTTCAATCCCATGTCATGCCCATAGCCACAGTTTGCAGCAAAAAAACATGCATCCATTGCTTTGGCACCACCACGGTGCTAAAAATTGCTTCCAAAGCACGGATCCTTATGGATTCCCTGTATTTTTACATGAGGTCACCCAAAATTCACTCTTCAATCACATATCATGTCCATACTCACAGACTGAACCACAAAAATTACTCACCCACTGTTTTTCAGGAGTGCCATGGTACAAAAACGTTGGAAAGCATAGATCCCCATGGATCTTCTGGATTTTTGGATTGGGTCACCAAAAACTCACTATTCCATATCACTATGGAATAGTGGGAAAACCCAATATTCCATATCATGTCCACTGCCAAAGAATGAGCCACAAAAAACACCCACCCACCACTTGCTGGCACTGCCATGCTACACAAAATCATTGTTTGAAAGCATGGATCTTCAGGCATCCTCTAGATTTTTCCACGGGGCAACCAAAAACTCACTATGCCATCTCATACCGTGTCCATAGCCACAGATTACATTAAAATAAATCATGCACGCATTGCTTCGTGGCACTTTGTGCTGATTTGGGATTATTCTTATCTATCATTTTCCTTTTACTCTGTAGAGCTCATATTTTTATGTATTGTTATTTGATGATTGTATATTTGTATTTGATTTTAATTATGTTTAATTACGCTTAAGACCCATGATCATATAAGCAGAATAGGAATGCAATCCTAAACAGAGTTATTCCAGTCTGAGCCCATGGAAATCAATGGGCTTAGACTGGAGTAACTCTGTTTAGGATTGCACTGTAGATTGATGCTGAATAGATGCTGAACGGGATATTACTTACTAGGAGATGTTATTTACCTCCATGACATAAAATACTTCAGTTGCCCATTTACACACATTAAGCTTCTATTAAAAGGTAACAACACGTTTTTTCCAACTCTGTCGGCACTGTTAGCCAATAGAGTTTAGTACACTGGGGCATCTAACCCACCACACAAACCTGTTTTGAGAATAGCATGGTGGAGGGGGGACCAGCTACGCTGCCCTGAGCTTGGCATGGTGTAGCGGTTAAAGTGTGGAACAAGCATTGGGGAGACCTAGGTTTGAATCACTACTCCACCTTGCATCATTATTGAAGAGAAAGGTGGGATATAAATAAAGTAAATACATTAAATAAATAAAATTGGGGTAATGGTGGGATAGCATAGAAATCCTTGGACACAGTCTCTTCACGTAGTGTTTCAGTATCCATTGATGGACAGCTGCAGGTGTGTCTTCTTGATTTAATAGGACAAAACAGAGTCTGAAGTGATACAAACATTTTCTCTGATACGTTTAGTCTGTTTATTTAGCATTCACGTTTGCATTAATTTGTTGTTAGGGCAGAACTAATGTAGAGTTCTCCAATCTTTTTGAGCCTGGGGGCATCTTTGACATTCTGACAATCCACAAAATGGCTTCCAGGGGAAGTGGGGTGGGGCGAATCACAAAACGTCATGGAATGAGATTTTGAATAACTGATGGTAAATCTTCAAGATTTCAGGCAGAAGCTCTGTTTAACAGGATGTCTTTTAAAACGAACACATTGTTTTAGAAATGGTTTTTGCTCACCTTCATTTACAGTGAAGATCTTTGTGCTGTGGTGGCTGCTGCAGCCAAAACAATTTTTTAAAATCTCTGCAGTCAGGGCCATATTAACCAATGGCTGGGCCCCTAGGCTTTCTGGTATTTTGGGCCCCTGCTGGCATTTCAATCTTTCACCCCACTACAGCTGACATTTGTTCTTTTTAAAAAATCTATAAATAATAACTGTTTTGGCTGGTCCCGTCGGCTTGTGGAAACATTTGAGCACATGCTCCCACCTTTTATTACTTTTGCCTGAATATTGGAATAGAGATATGGGGTGTGTGTGTGTGTGTGTGTGTGTGTGTATGTGTGTATACACACACATACCATGTACATGTACATATATATATGTACATGTATTGCTACAGCACAGTGCAAGGAGCCCTAGGGCTCAGGTAACAGTGCCTTAGCAAAAAAACACACACACACACACAGAGGGCTTTTTTTCTGGGAAAAGAGGTAGTGGAACTCAGGACAGCACAATGACGTCACTTTGGGTCAGTTGGAACAATGGGGGAGTTTTTAAAAGTTTAAATCACCCTTGGTGAAAATGGTCACATGGCCGGTGGCCCCGCCCCCTGATCTCCAGACAGAGGGGAGTTGAGATTGCCCTCTGCGTCAGTGGCGCGATCGGCAATCTAAACTCCCCTCTGTCTTGAGATCAGGGGGCGGGGCCACCGGCCATGTGACCATTTTCAAGAGGTGCTGAAAAAAAGCCCTGTATGTATATATATATTGACGGGCCCCTTGTCCCTGCGGGGCCTCTAGGCTTCAGCCTAGTCATCCTTATGAATAATGTGGCCCTGATCAGAAGTCCAGCTGGGCAAAAGTGCCATGGGCCCCATCCACTCTCTAAAAACATTTGATGGACATGACGTTGGGGACTGTAGTGCAAAAATTCTAGACCTGTGGCTAGCACATCCACCTATTGGAGGTGGAAGTTATGTGCATACAGAAGTGGGCAAGTCATTTGGGAGATACCTGCTCCATCTGGACTTGGGGGGAGAAACCAAGTCTCACTGACTTACCCACAAGTAAATTTCTATGAGATACTTGTGTCATGGTGAAAGAGTCATCAAATGGAATAGTCAGCAAACATACCCTCCCAAAAATCTTTGCTGCATGGACTTGTTGGCTTCCTTCACTGAAAGCCTAATTTTCACCCAAGCATTATGCATGGCGCTGCAGATGGCACTCCCCAAATGTAAGCCCATTCTTTCAGCCACATCTAATTTGACCAAGATCAATGGGGTGGATGGGGGAAGTTCTTTCTGACCAGCCCGCTTGATAGTGACTGACATCTCCAAGTACAAACTCTTGAAGACAATCAGGAACAAATTTGGCAACAGGTAAAGGAGCAATAAAACAGAGAAGCCGCTTCCTGTAGAGAGCTCAAGGATCACCCTGTGAAACATTGTGCCCTATGGCTTTGTGATGGTGGGCGGTGGAGAGAATGGCCATAGCTGGGGAACTGGGGTGGGAAACTTCAAGGAATCCTCCCATGTGAAAGCCCTGTTACCACCTCATTGTATTGGCGGCTGTGGAACCAACAGGGAAAGAACACTCGCTTGTACCTGTATGGAAAAAAAACAGTCAGGCCTGCCTCCAACATACTAAAATGCGCGGTCAGGTCACTAGGGGCAAACCCACACCCAGGCCTATGATGTGTGTGCAGTCTGGAAATGGTGCTTTTGTTTTGTAGTGAAGTGGAATTATCTTGTGTTTTGGAGTTCTTGTACACTGGCCAAAAAAAAAAAAAAGTTGCCTGATGCTGAACTAGAATCTGGACTTTATGTTGTCTGGAATGGGGATGAGAGAAAACTGGTGAGCCAATGTCTATGAGTAATGGTCTGTGTCCCCCACCCCCAATTCTACAAATGGAAAAGGACATGGCAGAGCTTTGCATGCAGAATGTACCAGTTTCAACACCCAGCATTTCCAGTTATAAGTAGCAGCAGGGCTTTTTTTCAGCTGGAATGTGGTGGAACGGAGTTCCGGAACCTCTTGAAAAGGGTCACATGGCTGGTGGCCCCGCCCCCTGATCTCAGGACAGAGGGGAGTTGAGATTGCAATCTAGACTCACCTCTATCTGGAGATCGGGGGCGGGGCCACCAGCCATGTGACCATTTTCTCCGAGGGCAACCCACTGAGTTCCACCACCTCTTTTCCCAGAAAAAAAGCCCTGAGTAGCAGGCAATAGATGATGTGAAAGAACTGTCTCCGTGACCCTGGAAAGCTACTGCCAGTTAAAGTAGACAATCCTGACCTGGATAAAGCCATGGCCTCATTTGGAATAAACTTGATTCAGGTGTTCTTGAGGAGATATACAATTACCAAGATATTAGCATCTTTGTTTTTTAGGAATGTGGATGACCAGGCTCTGGAATTTTCCTCACTGTTTTCTGGTGGAGCACAGGGATAAACAATCAGCAGGCCCGGTAACAGCCCTCTGTGGGTTGGAGTTGATCTCGAAGCTGCCAACTCTGTTTCTGTATGCATGGCTCACAACCACCAAGGCAGAAGCTTTTAAACAGCGGGGGTGGTTAATTGCTCCGGCTCTCACTTAATCTGTCATGTGAAAATAGGGCTTCCTTTTATGGGGAAGCAACTGATATTAAAGAACTCCAGAAATGAAATGCGTCTTTGCTAAAGAGCTGTCTTGGCACGAGGAAGGAATGAGGTGGATGTTTGTTAACGTTCATTTAGCGCAACATTAAGCGTTTTGTGGATAATCATGATTTAAAATGGGTTGTGTGAGCCAAAGAGTACCAACGACCATTTATGCTTGCCTTGACTAGAAGGGAACTTAATAATCCACAAGGGAAATGCAGAAGGCAACAGCAATGGAGTGGAGAATCTACATAGGCAAACAGAAGAAAATAATCTCTTTCATGAATCTACAAGGAACTTGGAAGAAGTAGAATTAACTGACCAAGAGACCACACATCACCGGGTGTGTGTTTGAGTTCTGCTTGACACCCAATTGTTCCATGCATTAAAGCTACAATGCAGCTTGTCTGTTAAAGAAAAATGCCCTTTAAAGGACCAGAACGAGGCCGGGAGAAAATACAAAACTTGCTCTACCTCTCCCCCCGCCCCGCCTGCATACCAGCTGCAGGTAGAGCATCAAGATGGCTACTCCACCCACAGCCACTGCACATTTCCCCCCTTTTCGAGGGAGGTTTATCTTTGATCTGGTTTAAAGGGGAAAATCCTGGTATGTGAGCACATCAGGCAGATGTTAAATGGGGGTATGTGTTCCATGCTGAGAGAGCAAATTGCTGGACTGACTGACTAAGGGAAGATAGCATGTAAAAGGTAAGAACTGGAAGCTGTAGCTTCTGTAGAAGGCTGGAATGTGTTCAAGAAACTGAGTATTTCAAATTTTTTAAATGGCAAATTCTTTGCTCCCCTTCTTAGCCCAGCTCTATAAATAATTTTATCATACCTGTATCTTTTAGCAATTATATACCTCTGCAGCAGTCTGTTACATTTATCCTGCAAATGTACCGACTCACACAGAAAAATGTAAACAAACTGACAGCAATAAGTCATTTCAGGAATTAATGAAAGCGCATAAAGAAATACATAGTTTCTCATAACACAAAGAAAATTCTGATGTGAGATAAGAGCCTAAGATATTCCACAGCTTTCTGAAGTGGGAAGGAAGTCCTCAAATGAGTAATATCCCTGAGGTATGTTGTGATGAGGTAAGATGCCTTTGATGCAAACTAGGGTTGCCAGCTCCAAGTTGGGAGATTCCTGGAGATCTAGGGGGTGAAACCTGGAGAAACCTGGAGAAAGAGGGGTTTAGGGAGGGAAAGGACCTTGGCCTGGCATAATTCCATAGAGTCCACCCCCCAAAGTAGCCATTTTCTCCAGGTGAACTGATCTCTGTGGCCTTGAGACCAGTTGTAATTCTGGGGGATCTCCAGCTACTACCTGGAGGCTGGTAACCCTAATGCAAACAAAAACAAATACTTGGTCCCTTTTCCATACTAGCTGGCCTTTTCAAATCAAAACACAATCCACATAATGTCTTTTATTAGGACCAACCAAATGTGTGTGAGAGCTTTTGAATTCGCCAGAACTCTTCATCAGTTTCTCTCGATGCATCTTCCTTTGCCATGCTGAAGGAGAATTTCCTGAGGTAAAAAGTGGCCCAGTCCATTTGTTCTCTGAATATGTTACCACTTTTGGGTGTTGACTTGGCAACTAATAAATGGCGGGAAGGGAAAGATCGTATTTGAAAAACCTACCAGGCCCATAAAATCAAACTGGTTTTCTTACAAAGTCAAGTGATAGAGATCTTCAGGAATGTCGACAGCACAGATACTTTCATTATGTCACTTTTTCCAGAGGGAGGACATTAAGGGGTAAGTAATCCATCCTTGCATCTAATTTCAAATTGGCTGGCCCCTGTGTGGGTAACAAAAGCTGCAGAACCGGACAGCTTGCAAACATTTGTGTATTTGGGTTTGTAAATCTACTGAAAAATACCTCAAAGAGGATTAAATACGTCTTAGAAGGGACAGAATGTTGAGAGAACCTGATTGTCAGTGAACAGGAGAAGGGGGAGAGAGAGAAAATAGCCTGCTCAAAGCCGTGTGTGTGTGTGTGTGTGTGCGCGTGCGCGCGCGCGCGCCATTAAGCCACAACTGACTTACGGCAATCCCAGCAAGGGGCTTTCAAAGCAAGTGAGAATTGGTTGCCAGAGCATTCCTCTGCAGAGTCTTCTTTGGTGGTTGCCCATCCAAGTACCACTCCACTTAGCTTCCAGGATCTGACAAGGGCCGATTCCAGACGGCCCTCCCCAACCCGAAACGTCGTGTGTCGTCGCGCGGAAAACGCAAAATATCGCGTTTTACGTGCGACGACGCGCAACGTTTCGGGGTGGGGAGGGCCGTTTGGAATCGGCCAAGATCAAGCTATACTATGCCACCTTCCCTTGCCCAAAGCCTTAAAACCTTAGAAAAATCTGAATGGGGGCTCCCAAATTGTTTATCCTTAGTGATTTCTTGCAGCCCCTTAGCCTATCACTGTACCTAACAGTGAAGTGGTCAGCCCTCATTCTGACAATGAAAATATCCAAACCAGATCACCCACGGGCATGGCAGGGGTCTTCTGTCTACTCAGACACAATAGGATTGTTTTAATTAACCCAAAGAAAAAGGGAAGAAAAAAGCCCACCAAATAGTCTGATGAGAAATAAATGAAGAAAAAAGCCCACCAAATGGTATGATGAGGAATAAATATGCCCTCCAAAGGATAAATGATGAGGTTTAATGGAATAGGTGACTCAGCATGCCTTGGACATTGAGGGGGGGGCACTGCATGTCTCCCTGTGTGTACATGTAACTCGTTTGATATTAAGCTGTTTCTTTTTGTCTAAGGTGGGGATGCCACCTGACTCCTCCTCTGCCTCTGTGTCTCTGGGGAGATTTCCCCCCTTCTTGCCTTATGATCTTCCAAAGGAGAAGGATGTGTTTCTCAGAGCTTCAGCTATGAAGGCCTCATCCACAGACCCGCATGCAGCCTCGCTGCCGGACTCAGGCCATGGTTTATTAATAGGGCAAAGTGACTCTTTAGATTAGGACTCTTTCTCTCTCCTCCAAGATATTGCTATGGATGGCATCTACATCATTAAACTGTAAATTTTATCTTTCTACAATTTGTCTGAGGATTAATTAATGCACGTTGGGGTAAACACTTCTGACTAAGTAACTCTGCTACCAAAAACAAAATACAGCTAATTCCTAATAGAGGGCAGCTGAGTGTCAGCAAAGGGCGAGAGATGGTGCATCTGATGAAGCTCAAGAGAGTGGAGAATCCTGGAGAGGGAGGGACTTCTAAATTGTTCTCCCATGGTTCCTTGCGGACTCCTGGTTCCTTGCAGGTTCCTTGCATCTTCCGTATTTCATATGACACGCAGAACTGCCTTATACAGAGTCAGACTGTTGGTCTATCATGATCAGTGTCATCTCCTTTGACTGGCAGTGGTTCTCCAGGGTCTCAGGCAGGGAAGATCCTTTAAGTGGAGATATCAAAGACTGAACCTGACTCCTCCTCTATGCAAAGCAGAGGCATAACTAATGAGCTACTGCCCCCTTTTTCACCACCTTTATTGTTGCAGAGATTAAATTTGTGCCCTTCTGATCTTCACAGCACAAAGCCTATATGAATGGAGAAAGTAAGGATGGAGGCTCCGGAATGCAGAACGGGTCACAATCAAGGGGTTAAAAAACAAGCTGATCAGCTTTTCAGTCTCTCCAGGCTGATTGTGAAGGAGTCTCTCTAAGGTATTTATTTGGAATGTGAAGCCAATGCTCCGATCTGCTCACTAGATCTGCTCACTTCAGCTGTTGACTGAATGGAGGAAGAACTGTCCTCAATGCACTGTCCATACAGGATGGTTTTCTAATAAAGAGGGTGGCAGAGCCTCTAAGGTTGCATCCACACAGCAACACTTCCTGATTGTGCAGTCATTGCTGCTGCAAATGCAAAGGCATTCACAGTGGCAAAGGACCTTCCCCACAGATGTGTTCTCTGTGCTTTCTGTGTCATCTCATGCCTGCCACCTCCCACCCACATGCTGACTTTTTGGTTTAAAGGTAGTTACTATATCATCATAACACTATATATATATTTTTAATACAATTTTATTGGATTAGAAATTATATAAATATTCAATACAATCATTTCCCTTCAAATAATTCCAATTCTAACCCCCTCCCTTCCCCCCCCTTTTGTTGACTTCCAACAGTTTTCCAACCCCTTGTCTATCTTTTTTCTTACTCATTTCAAACTTACTTTATACTATTAAACCTACACTTTCATTCTCTTCTAAGCTTATATATTATATTATAACACAGTGCTACCTTTATTCCCTTCCCCTTTTACCTTATAAAGCTAGCTATTACATTCCTAGCATATATTCTTTAATAATATAACATTTTATCCATTTACTATTCTCTTACTTAATCACCCTATTCCCATCAATATGGGTCAACCAATTTGACCCATACTCTACAAACTTCTAAATGCTTCTATAACACTGTATACATTCAATATAAATCAATCAATTTAACTTATATTCTATATGTTACTATATACTTCTTTCCCTTTTCCACATTTCTTATATTCAATCTATTTAAAATATAATTTATCTATTATACAGTTATCTGCCAGAAATATATTTGGTTAACTTATATCCTTATAATTCTTATAATAACACCTCTATTGTTTAATACTATATATGGTAATCAAATAAAATAATTGCTTAGAACTTCTTATTTAAATTCCCTCCCCCCGGTAAAGTCACTTCTCTCTTCTTTTATTGTCATCATAACACTATAGTGATACTGCACTAATTTAAAAAGTGGAGAAGCTGGCAAAAAGCCCCCTGGTGGCACAAGGGGAATGGCAGGCATGGAAGGTTACTTAGCAGCAATAAAAAGGAGCTTATGCGGGCTGGTGGGCAGGTTGAAACTGCTTTGATACTATCTTCCCTGAATCGTATAGGCTGATTCCGCACACGTTGGATAATGCACTTTCAATGCACTTTATCAGTCGTTTGAGGTGGATTTTTTGTTCTGCGCACAAAAAAATCCATTCCAAATTATCTATAAAGAGGATTGGAAGTGCATTATCCAACGTGTGCGGAATCAGCCAAGGTGTTTCAACGTAAATCTCATAAGGCAGACTGAATGTATTTTAACCTTTTAAACAACTAATTTATGATGCTCTTATTTTTTTACTCTTGTATTTATTCCTTGTTCTTCCCCTGTATCCAGTCGCAACTGTTTTTAAACTGATTTGCAAATGGTTTTATATGTACTGGTCGCAGATTGTAATAATAAACTTGGCTTGACTTGGCCAAGGTGTTTATATGTCATGTGGCTTAATTGTCTGGGCTTAATGAGAAATACTCAGCCGCCTTTCTGGACGTTTTTCTCGAGGCCTGTCAGCCGTCCGACTTTTGAGGTGCCTCTCAAAGATGTCTCTCAAATACAGCAAGTCTTCTATAGCCATCCAACTAGTGAACAAGGAGTTGTTTTGCCTTAGAAAGAGGAAATGCTTAGCAAGACAAAATGTTTAACAAGACAAGACTAAGGATGGATGAGGTGTGCCCAGACATGCAGGAGTTAAAGGGAGTTTTAGCTGCTTGTCTTGGGGCAACCCAAAGTGCCAGAAAGGCTGCTGAGTATTTCTCATTCAATTAAAAAGAAACTGAACTTGTCAAACGGATGGCGATTCATATAGGAACTTTTCAGAAGGGGTTGAGCAGCTAGCGAGAACTTGCTGTCTTTCTTTCTGAGCTCTGAAGTGCTTCAAAGAGGAGGAGCAGACAGACAACCCTGAGTAAACTCCAAGTAAAGCTGCAACATCACAGTTCCCCAATTCTGGTAAACCTAGTTTGCATATTATGCAAATGAAATTTGTTAATCTGGACTTTTTTCCCCAGGTGTTTTGTGTGTGTGTGTGTGTGTGTTCATGCTGCATACTACAAAAGTTAGAGTGGATTGGATGGAAGTGAGAAAGAAGTGGAAAGATATCTGTGCACTAATGTCTTGAAAGAGTGGTAGAGTTGCTAACTCCTGGTTGGGAAATTCCTGGATCTTTGAGGGTGAGGCCTCAACACAGCATAGAATGCCATAGACTCCACCCTCCAAGGAAGCCATTTTCTTCAAGGGAACTGATCTCTGTCATCTATAGATCAATTATAATTCTGGGAAATCTACAGGCCCCACCTGGAAGTTGGCAACCCAATGTGCTCATTCTCAGAAACTCTGCTGACGTTTCTTCTCAGAGGTCCTGCTCCAACGGCCCTTAGACCTGCTACTCCAAGATATTAACGCAGAATGTCCAAGGTGGAGGGAGAGCTCACTTTTATCCTTTGAAAACTATAAAAGCGAAGCACCCACTTTTACCTTACAACAGTTAGAAAGAAAGGCAATGGGCCTCAGGGTCAGCAGAAGGTGGTAGTTTTATGTATGCCTACCTAGAAGCAGGGCTTTTTTCCAGCAGGAACGCGGTGGAATGGAGTTCTGGAACCTTTTGAAAATGGTCACATGGCTGGTGGCCCCGCCCCCTGACCTCCAGACAGAGGGGAGTTTAGATTGCCTTCCGCGAAGGCAATCTAAACAAACAAACAAACAAACAAAAAAGTATGAATGAAAAAGAGCATCGAGGGAGACATACCATTTTGAACATTTTACAAAATTTCTTTAAACTCATTACATAATCAGTAATTCTTCTGTAATACCCATATCTTTACTAAGTATATAACTTTGAATTCACTGCGAAGATATCCGTAAAATATCCAAACTCTTTCTCCACGTACCACTCCCAAATCTCCAGGAATTTCCCAAGCTTTGTTGGCAACCCCTTTGTCTTTCTTCATTACTGTGAATGCAGATGTAATCTGGCAAATAATGAATAATCAGGGATTTAAGAATTTTAAAAAATTGTTCCTTGATGGTTGAATATCTCACTCCCCTTGCCTTTGGAGAGTGATGCTACTGGGAACAGAAGAGAAACAGTTTAGAGGAGAAAGCTGGGGAGCTGATTTCCCTCATCTTTGGGTGAAGTTGCTATTTTTGGAAATCTAATGCAGGATTAGTAGGATCATTCAAAGTTCTGTTAGAACTTTTTCGCCAGATTAGGGATGCTCATAAGATTTATGAATGATGTTTTCCCCAGGTTTTAATTTGTCTCTGACGCTGAAGAGCACTCAGCTTAAAAGGTAAATGACGCTGCTTGATTGGTTTCAGTTATACGTGTTACTGATTTTTATAGTTATATTTAGTGTTATTCGCTGGGGGTCCTATGTCGACAGAAAGACAAAGTATATAAATGTGCCAGTGTGGTGGGGTGGTTGCAATGCAGGCAGGTCCGGCGCGCCCATTGAGGCCAGGTAGGCAGTGGCCTCAGGGCGTGAGGGCACCAGAGGGGCGCTGGAGGGGGTGTTGGGGGTGGAGGCGTGCACCATGGAGCTGGGCACGCATTGGGGGTTGGCCGCAGGCGCCAGAAACCTTGGCACCGGCAGTGAATGCAGGGCTAGGATCTGGGAGAGCCCATTTCAAATCCCCACTCAGCCATGGAAGCTTACTGGCTGATCCTGGACCAGTCCAGCACTCTCAGCATAACCTACCTCACAGGGTTGTTGTGAGGATAAAGTGGAGGAGAGGAACACAATATAAGCTGCTTTGGGTCCCCATTGAGGAGAAAGGCAGGGTATAAATGAAGTAAAGAAACAAATCTGCAGTTCCCTCAACATAATAATAATAACCAGGGCTTTTTTTCAGCTGGAACGCAGTGGAACGGAGTTCCGGAACCTCTTGAAAATGGTCACATGGCTGGTGGCCCCGCCCCCTGATCTCCAGACAGAGGGGAGTTTAGATTGCCCTCCGCGCCAGACAATCTGAACTCCCCTCTGTCTGGAGATTAGGGGCCGGGGCCACCAGCTATGTGACCATTTTCTCCGAGGGCAACCCATGGAGTTCCACCACCTCTTTTCCCAGGAAAAAAGCCCTGATAATAACAGCCTATCATTCTTGATATGTATTTAGGGAAAAGTCATCAAAACTCTCAGGTAGCCCTGGCGTACACGACCACTGAATAAATCTTGAAGTGGTTCTTACAGGAAAGGGTAGAACATCCCTACTGCTAGGTCAAGTCAAGTTTATTATTACAGTCTGCAACCAGCACATATAAAACCATGTGCAAATCAGTTTAAAAACAGTTGAGACGGGGTACAGGAGAAGAACGATGAATAAATATAAGAGTAGAAAAATAAGATCTTCATAAATTAGTTGTTTAAAATATTAAAATACATTCAGTGTGCCTTATGCAATTTACGTTGCTTGTAGACCTGGGCACAGAATCTTGCTACTTGTCGTGTTGTCTGGTGATTCCGATCAGACAAAAGATAATCAAGTTTGATTTTCTTTGAACTTCCCTGCTAGGTCTAATCACAGGCAATCTCAGAAAAAGGATCTTGAATATAATGATAGTTTGTTGTTTTATGCTGCTTTTTATGTTTTTAGTGGATTATTTTTAAGGTTGATATTTTGTGCTGTTTTATGGTGTGGGTTTTTCAATTAATTATCCATCTTAAGCAGGCCTCTGAAGAAGTTCCCTAAATAAATAAATAAAATATTGAAAAAATAAAGACTGGAAACGTTCACAAGGTGGCTCTAAATATAAACGGGTAATAAATAGGAACCCGGGTGTGTTTGTAGTGTGGTGTTGAAGAGGATATGCAACTGCATCCCACACTGTCCCACCTCCGCCTTCAGCCACAAACCCACTGACACAGAGACCTCAGGAACGGCCTTTGGCCTAGCAATTTACAGGGCTGGCACTGCAAACGTTCAATAGCATTCAGTTTCGTTTTTGTGCGCTTCCCATTTTCCACGATTATGAAACCAGTAATGTGGAAAATATCTTTTGCCTCACTCATTGCTTAACATGTCTAAAATGTCATATCCTCTTTTGAACTGGGTGTCAGTGGAAAACAAGACCACGTTTTTTTCCTGAGGGGGCTTGCTTCTGTATTGAATGTATAAAAGGCACACCACATGGCTTGCTAGGCAAGGCATGCCTGGAAGGTCTTGGACATAGGAACTAAGGAATCCTTAGGGGACTGCTACTGTTTTCATAGCAAGTCTATAGAGGATGTGACTGCCGGCTATTTGCAAAGGTAGGTCTTGCGTATATTTCTTGTAATTTATTCCAAAACATTTAAATAACTTTTAAACATGTAAATATCTTTAAAATACACAGGATGGGATCCAGAGAGGTACTCGAAACAGTCATGCTCATGGGCTTGTGAACGCCAGTGGAATTTTGGTCATTTGGGGGGTGGCGTTAATAATGATAATGATAACAGCAACAACAGCAACATTTGATTTATATACTGCCCTTTAGGACAACTTTAACACCCACTCAGAGCTGTTTACAAAGTTTGTTATTATTATCCTCACAACAATCACCCTGAGAGGTGGGTGGGGCTGAGAGAGCTCTGAGAGAGCTGTGACTGGCCGAAGGTCACCCAGCTGGATTCAAACGGAGGAGTGGGGAATTAAACCCAGTTCTCCAGATTAGAGTCCCACTGCTCTTAACGACTACACTAAACTGTGGTTAAAATGTTTTAAGTCTCCTTTCTCTGCTGAGCAGATTTTTCCAAGCATATTAGCACTGCATCCTTGAATGGTAAGGTCTTATAAGATCATTTGGGTTTGCCGTGGGTCCGACTACCTGAATTTATAGTGGAATCCTATGGTGTTCCCCACCTTGTGGAATTACCTGCTTGAGGATGTCAGGAAGGCTCCTGTGTTTCTGTCATTTTGCAGAATATACAAAACAGAAATGTTCAGGAGAGCAGTTTGACCATAATTTAGCTATATTATAACAGCATGGTATAGAAAGACATTTTTTACAAAAGGGACTGTTAACTATACCACTGCATAGGATTGTATTATCTGTTTTCTGTCTGTATTATCCTGCTCTCAATGCATTGTTTTCTACTTATGTATTATGATTTTCTTCATTGTTTAACATTTCATGTTTAATACTCTACAATTTGTGTCAGATTTCTGTAATCCTAGTCCTATTACATTGCTTACGAGACATCTCATTCTTTTGAATCCATTGATTTATACTGTATAATCTCCCTTGAGACTTAGGGCCAAGCTACAAGTGATAAATTACACTTGAATGGCAAGTGAACAGACGCACGTGTATTCCTCCCTCTTCACTTGCGCTCTACTTGCACTCCACTTGATCACTACCTGATCAAGTGGAGTGCACTACGTGATCGAGTGGAGTGCAAGTGGAGCGTAAGTGAACAGGGAGGAATACACGTGCGTCTGTTCACTTGCCATTCAAGTGTAATTTGTCACTTGTAGTTTGGCCCTCAGAGAGAAAGGCAGACTATAAAGATAGTAAATATAAAAAGTTAAAAAATTAAGCAGTAGTCTCAGCCTTGTTGAAGTGGACATTTGAAGGGTGTAGAGTACATTATTGGTTAAAGTAATACAGGAATAAACCATTATTGTTTGGAACACTAGCCCAAAACTGGAAATGAGTTTTTTTAAAAACCTTTTCTGAAATTTTTCATGATTTCATTGGCATTTTTTTCAGGAATATCCCTTACGGTACCAATTAGACGATCTCTATCGCTCAACTACCATGCTGGCAGAAAGTATCCTGACAGGCATTGCGTACAAAGAGGAAATATATAAATCCCACAAATGCCAGGTACTAAAAGGAGTTGGAGAAGATGCCTGGGGAAACCCGCACACAGGTGTAAATTGCAACAGCCGTTCAAAATGTGAGAAGCACATGGCTAAGAAGATTCAGGAAACCTGTGAAATTGCCATTGATAAAGAGGTTTGTCTGGGGAGTTCTGCACAAAAGTCATCTATGAATGGATATGGCGACAATCCTCTTTTAGCTTCTCAGTCAGCTCCTCTGTGTATACCAAGAAGGGAGCCGCACTGTGAGAAAGAGTTGGATTTGTATAGATCTTGGTCGAGCCAGAGTCTTTATCAGCAGTATCCTGATCTGTATATCGGAGGAGATCACATTGCTGACCATAGATGTGATTCAGGTTGCATAATGGACCAGGCCTATGACGACCTGACCAACGGTCCCATCTTGTTTTCAGAAGATATCCCGTTAGGCCAATCACCTCTCACAGAGCCTTTGCAGAAATGCAAGGCTGCAAAACTCTGGACAGGAGACGAAGTTGCGGAGCGGAGCATAACTCTCCACAGGCAGCCCCTTTCCAACTCCATGATCAACAACTACATGGAGAAGAAGGTTCAGGAACTATATAAACAGTTTCTGGACGAAAAGCTGACCAGGTGCAATTCTATCACACATGTCCTGACGTCAAATTTGCTTTGTCACATCGGTGAGGTGAGCCGCCAGCTATCCTGTGAACAACAGGTGGAAGCAGTGACTGCCAGAAAAACTCTCTTCCATTCTCTAGCTGTGTTTGGCTTGCAAGACACCAGCGATCGGAACAGCTGTGAATGTAGCACCCCAAACTTGCAAATCTCAGAACTGCCTTGTAAAATGAGCCACTCTGTGATGCAGCATGCATCATGACTGAAATAATTGCTTAGTAAAATACTAAAATGAGCCTTTGCCCGTGTCTAAAACTAAGCTTCAACTAGCCAAGAGAAAGATGCATCTCTCTCCTGGGAAGCCGAAAGCAGTTAGTCTTTAGACCTGTCAAACAGATAAGTTCTTTGAACCAGCTGTTTGTCAGTACATGTATTTATATAGGGTTCAATATTGCTTTGGAACTCCTTATCAAACACACAGACACCAGTCTAGAGTTTATTTCACTTTATTGAAAATACACCCTAGTTTTTTAATGAAGCAAGTAATCAAAATATAAATGGCTATTAATCTAAATCCTATAAAAACAGAACACAGAAAGGCAATAAGAAATAAGTTTACTAACATTTCTTAATAAATCCTAAGTTTAACATGCTCAAAGTTTCTATGAAATACATAGGTAGAATAAGTTCTCACCTAGATTCTCCCAAGAGATCTCATCCATCAGTACTCTGCTATACTATCTGTGTTTGCAATTATATACCTAATCATATGCAAATATTTAAGGTCTATTCACATAATAGCACAAACAAATAATGATTGGCTTGACACTTCAATGAATATTCATAATTTCATAGTACAGCCTTCCAATTAGTTAAAAAATTATGTCATAGTTAGTACTGCAAAAGAAAACTATAAATCTCTGACAAGTGTCAAGAAAAGTTGTTGGGCGATCACCATTGGTTGAATCTCTGATAGAGGAACATCAATCTCGGTAGAGTCCACTATTTTAATTAATTGTCAAAGGATGAAAGCACACCTGTTGAATTACCTAACACATAGAAAAAATACACTGAAAGTTCATGCAAAGTTTAAAAGTTCATCTAGAAAATACAGGAACTTAGCCTAGTATTGATTAGTATTGATTATTGTCATGTGCTTTTAATCTATTGGCATGACACATTAACACTGCAAACCTAAGAAGAGAGACTCCAATCTAAGCCCGTTGATTTCAATAGAGCCTGTAGCTCCTCCAGTGAAGGATGGGGTATACATTTGATAACTTTTGTTTGGACATGATATTCGTTTGACTTAAAGGTGCTGAAGGGATTGCAGCAAAACCAGTGACGGATTATCAGAGCTTATCCTTCCCATATTTGGTTATTACTATCTAGCCATTTTTCCCTGGTCGTACAAAATTTATTTCTGCTCTATGCAGACATTAAGATGCGAGCAGTGATTTCAGACTGAAGGCATTAAAACTCTCGTTAGGCTACAAAAGGTTATTTTTGGAGGGTACAAAGTTTTGGAAATTGTAAACATCTAAACTGTAACTTTATATTATAGTTTCTCTAAGCAAACCAGATGAAATTTCATAAGGTGGATTGAATCCAATTTTAGGTTGAAATTTAAAAAAACCAGTTAGTGGAAGAAAATAGCTGCTGTTGCCATTCTGCAAGTGTTTGCAAGCTCTCATGCAAGGTGGAAGCAGAACATCATGTTCAGATTAAGTTCCATTCTTTTTCATGCAACTGTCTAGCAGAAGGTGTAAAAATGAGCCCTTCTGAGTGCAGAAGGTGTTTCCAAAAGGCAGAAGAGCCCCTTCTATTCAGCCCAATATATTCTCTGTGTGAATTATTTCTATCGCCTTCTGCTCCTTCAAAGAAAACTATCTGTGAGTGTCTCTGTTCGCAAAGGCAAATTTCATCATGATGAAAAACCTGTTGAAAATGAGAGCCAAGCTCCAAGTGATGAATTACACTTGAATGGCAAGTGAACAGACTCACGTGTATTCCTCCCTGTTCAGTTGCACTCCACTTGCGCTCCACTTGATCACAAACGACACTTGAACAACAAGTGAACAGACTCACGTGTATTCCTCCCTGTTCACTTGCGCTCCACTTGATCACGTAGTGGAGCGCAAGTGGAGTGCAAGTGAACAGGGAGGAATACACACAAGTCTGTTCACTTGCTGTTCAAGTGTCATTCGTCACTTGTATCTTGGCCCTCGCTCATTTTCTTTAGCCTCGATTAGTGTTTGCAACATAAGGCGTTTACATGATGGGATGCTTTGGCAAATGTAATCCATCCCGCCAGAAAACATAGTATTAGTAAAGCACTCATTGATCAGAATGCCTGTTTTCTGGATTCTTTGGTATGACAAGCACACATACCCTCTGCTGATCATAGGCATACATTTTATAGTTCTATTTATTCATGTTCTTTTGGTGAAAGAAGCATAACAACAACAACATTAACATTCGATTTATATACCACCCTTCTGGACAACTTAACACCCACTCAGAGCGATTTACAAAGTGTGCTATTATTATCTCCACAACAAACACCCTGTGAGGTAGGTGGGGCTGAGATGGCTCTGGAAGAGCTGTGACTGATCCAAGGTCACCCAGCTGGCTTCAAGTGGAGCAGAAGGGAATCAAACCCGGTTGTCCAGATTAGAATTCCGTGCTCTTACACCAAACTGGCTCTTGAAGCATCATTCTTTGAATGGGAAAATTAAGTCCTTATGAGTTGGATCCAGTGGAATGGGTTTTTTTTTGCTTTCCATGTCCTGCTGCAGCCTGAAATGCTACCCCTGAGTTGGAGGCCTACAAGAGGAGGGAGGAACTGGCAAAAATCACCTCTCTTATATTAGCAGGAACCAACCTCTGGATCCAACTCAAAGGGCTGAACTACATGCTATGTCAGCATTCTTTGACTAGAACTTCAGAAGAGTTCTTTGTCCCTAAAAAGTGGTTTAGGAGGCAGGGTTATCAGGATCAGGGACTAGGGATCCCATTCCCCTGGTGGAGGCAGGGAATCTCCTGCTCCCAGCCCCTACCTCCCCCACCTCTCACCTGGCTGACAGGGGGGGGGGAATGGGTCCCAGGAGCCCCACTGTGTTCTCCCACATGGTCCAGAGCACTTTTTTGTCACATTGGGAATGACATCATTCACAGCGCGACAAGGAAATGAAGGCCCCCCAGGCAGGGCTGATTTGATAAAAATCAGTGCCCAACAGTGCTTTGGTGTGTGAGGTAAGTCCTCCAGATGTGCACATACACACACACACCCGGTTTAGGCTCTAGGGGATCTGGCAAACCTATGACAGAGACATGATGGTGGGGAAGGGCGGGCTTATCCTCCCTCTGTTCCTCTCTACTGCTATAAACCCTGATGGAGAAAAAGAACATCACTGCCCCTCTACTCAACAAGACTGGACATCTCCATTAGAGATGCCAACCTCCAGGAGGGTCCTGGACATCTCCTGGAATTACAGCAAATCTCCAGACTAAATAAATCAGTTCCCCTGGAGAAAACGGCTGCTTTGGAAGGCAGACTCTATAGCATACCCTACTGAGGTCTCTCCCCTCTCCAAAACCTGACCTCCCCCAGGCTCCACCCCCAGATCTCCTGGAATTTCCCAGTCCAGAGATGGCAACCCTATCCTCCATCCTAAGAAGCTCTCCTCCAACGTCAGTGGCCCTTCCTCTGGCTAAAGAGCTGCTTAAGTCAGAGGAAGTCTTTGAGCTTTGCTGATCGGAGTGGTAGGGTACGGGCCAATATGGCACCTGTCTTCTCCTTCCCCCAACCCGGGGGTGGCAGTTTTGACTGGGTAAATTGCAGAGGAAAGAATGGAACCCCCTTCTGGAATAGGACCAACCATCAAGTGTCAAATAACATATTCTACTCTAATGAAATGGAGGAATGCTAAGATTTGCTATTTTCTTTGGGAAAGAAGCAAGTAGACATCTGGAAACACACATTACTACTACTACTACTACTACTACTACTACTACTACTACTACTACTACTACTACTACTATTTCACTTACACCCTGCCTTTCTCCCCTATGGGGACCCAAAGCAGCTTACCTCATTTTTCTCTCCTTCATTTTTTCCTCACAACAGCCCTGCGAGGGAGGTTAGGCTGAGTGTGTGTGACTGGCCCAAGGTCACCCAGTGAACTTCCATGGCAGATCCTAGTCTGACACTCCTAACCCCTACACGAAACTGGCCCTTATGGCAGGCACGACCGTGCCTACAATGCTGGGAATCACTGGGGTAGATATTATGGACTTTGGTAAGCGAATGATCTGATTCAATATAAGAGAGGCTGATGTGACTCTAAAGTAGTCTCCTGGAACCCAATGGGAGTCTACGTGGCTACTCCCAAGTAAGAGGCCAGGGAATGACAGCCCAAAGGTACTTTGATGACTTAACTTCTGCACGGATTTCCTGTTCATGTCTGGGAGCTTAATGGAGGTTACTGGAAGGCTTCTCAGAATATCTAACGGAACTGTTCTGCATCATAGTCCCCTTTTCCTAGGTGGTCTTGCTGACTAGATAATGAGGAAACAACATCTCTGATTTATACTGATATATGAAAGGGGAAAGATTTTCAAAAAGAAGAAGTGGACACGAGAGCAACTGTGGGAAAACGAAACCCTCAGGAACAGCAAAGCTGGAAAAAATAGGCCATCATTTCTATGCTAAATTAACTTTTCATAATGGAAAGATTTTTAGCTTCTGACTAAAAATAACAAGCAAAGAGGATTGATTTCAGGGAGCAAGTCAGACATATGAAATATCTGATCAAACAATGGCGCACGTAGCCTCATTTAGGGGCCTTATGCGCCGGTGCACAAGGCCCCGAAATGACATGGCAGGTGGGCGTTATAGGCCTGGCCTGAACATGCAGCAGAGAGAAGCGGTAATGAGGTGGGATAGCACTGAGGTGGTAGAACAGGGGAGGGAATAACGTTTTTGAAGGCTTCCCATATTACCCCACACTCCCAAAGCTTAAAACCAGGACCGCAGGGAAGGAGCCGGCTTAAGGTCCTTCTTGGTGATGTGTCATGTTTTTACTTGAAGAGGGAGACCTTTGATAGAACTTGTTTCTACGCTTCTCTCTGTCATCTCAGGATTCCACCACCTCATCCTTCTACAGGCATTGACCAGTCCATGTCTGTTCAAGTAGACAGCAGGGCTCTGTGGGTAGCGGACAGGGGCGGTGCCAGGGTTTTCGGCACTCGCAGCCAGCCGGCTGGGCGCCCCCCCACGCACACACATGTGCGCGCACGCACACGCGGGCCTGCGTGATGATGTCACGCGTGATGTCATCACGGGAGTGCACGTGCCACCGCCGGCCCGATCACTGCGGCGGGCAGCTATGATGGTGCGCAGGTGGCCTCCAAGTTCTCCCGCTTGGTTGCCTGCACCGCCGCAGATGCCTGCCCGCGGCTGCTGCGCCTGGCCAGGGGTGTGTGCTGGCGGCGGTGGCGGCATGGGGCGGGGCGGGAGGGATAAGAGGCTGTGGTTCTGTGGCGCTCCCTCCCGCCCCCTGCGCCTCCTCCGGCGCTCCCTCCGGCACCCCGCGCCTGAGGCCACCGCCTACCTGGCCTCAATGGGCGCGCCAGCCCTGGTAGTGGAGGGCACATTTCCAAATGTCTAGCCTGAGAATTAAGGAGCAATGATCCCCCCTCCCCCTCCCCCCAGACATGAAGAACAATACGGAACATAAGACTGATATTTTTGAGTCCGGCTTGCACTGCAGGGATATCCCTTTTATCGATTGTTGTTTTAAAAAGCTGACAAAAAGCACTCCAGCAGGACAGGGAGGGGGAAGTGGTGGCATGAGGGGGTACTGTAGAGAATATCTCCATGGGCACTATGATGATATCACTACGCTACTCTACACGAACAGTTTTCCTACAGATCAAGATTATTTTATTTATTAGACTTATCCGTCTGCTCTCCCCACAATGCAGGCTCACAGCTGTGTTAGTCTGTCTGTAGCAGGAGAAAAGAATAAGAGTCCTGTAGCACCTGTAAGATTTGGGGTAGGGTATGAGCTTTCATGAGCCACAGCTCACTTCTTCAGATACGATCTGAAGTGAGCTGTGAATCACGAAAGCTCGTATGTATCACATTTTTTCTTAGTCTTATAGTTGCTGCTGGACTAGTGTTCCTGCAGAGTCATTCTAGGTTTGCTTTGAGCATCATCTGTGCCAATTTCAATTTCTTTTGTTCTATGGAAGCTCGTCATGAAACATTGCTAAGAACACTAGAGGGGAATTCAAAGAGAATTATTCTAAAAAGCGCTGAATCACCATTACGCTGTTTCAGCATTTCATCCACTCTGTAGTGGAGTTCTGCTGAGTTTTAATCTTTGCAAATTTGTATGTATATACCTATTCCCAGGGCTTTTTTCTGGGAAAAGAGGTGGTGGAACTCAGTGGGTTGCCAGCACAGGGGGGCAGCTCTTGGTGGGAGGTGATGCCCCGGGTACCACATGCGTGTGCGCAAAGTGCGCGCACACTCCCCCGACCACACAATGACATCATTTTGGGTTAGCTGGAACAAGGGGGGAGTTTTTTAAAGTTTAAATCGCCCTTGGAGAAAAAGGTCACATGACCGGTGTCCCCACCCTCTGATCTCCAGACAGAGGGGAGTTTAGATTGCCCTCTGCGCCACTGGCACGGAGGGCAATCTAAGCTCCCCTCTGTCTGGAGATCAGGGGGCGGGGCCACAGGCCATGTGGCCATTTTCAAGAGGTTCCGGATTGCCGTTCCACCGCGTTCCAGCTGAAAAAAAGCCCTGCCTATTACATGTAGATGAAAATGGCTTTGAAATTGATTGCACTGAATCCACCTTGAATCTCAGTGAGAAAGGCAGACTATAAATAACATAAACAAACAAATAAATTGCTGCACATTAAAATAAATATTTATCAAACAACAGGGTTATTTAAGAGCCTGTGAGGTTGATGTTTCCAGGCCAAAATAAGGGAACAGAAACAAATCAGTACTTTTGGTTTTCACTGCTGGTTTTGACACTGCCAAACTCTGTCACCCGATTGATTTCTTACACGTCTCTTCTGTTCCCCAGAATGCAAGATTGCAGAGTTTTTTTTCTGTAGCTATTGCCTAACCCAGGGCAGTAAATTCAGGAAAAGAAAAGGGAAGCATTTCTTTACGGTGCTTTTTTAGCTTATAGAATCCACGGTCACAAGATGTAGCCAACATCTTCAATGGCTTTACAGGGTGAGAAAATGAATCCATGGAAATTGGTTTATCAGTGGCTATTTGAATGCCAGTAGCTAGGGAACAAGATCCAGTATAATTCTGGACCCCGTGTGGTAACATTATCCCCAAACTCACTAGGGTTCCCAGGTGCCTGCCGGTGGTGGGCAAACTCCCAGGGATTTGCCCCCTCATCCGCTGATTGCCCAGTGATCGCCAGGAGGGTACAAGCTCCTGGAACTTACCCACCACTGGCAGGCACCTCAGGAGTGCACGTGCCCCAGAGCTGGCATGGCGACATCACTTCTGGAAATGATGTTGTTGCGCTGCCCATGGGAGCCTTCCCACACTTCGTTTGGGGGCGATTTGGGCCCCAAACGAGCTGAATCAGCCCCGTGCAGAGCACAGGAGTGCTCGCGTGGCTGGCGTGGTGATGTCACTACAGGAAGTGACGTCATCACACCAGCTATGTGGCGCGCACACCCTTTGCATGCATATGAAAGAAGACCTCATGCCCGGCACAAGTTAAGTGCCAGGTACTTCACCCTCCTGATGGGAGGTGAGGGGTACCTGTCAACCCTAAACTCAACTCTCCCAATGCTCCAACCCCAAAATCTCCAGGAATTTCCCAACCCGGAGTTGGCAACTTGATACACAACTCAGTGTAAGGAGGTATTCAAACTTTACCTAATTGGAACAAACACGAACACAGAAAAGATGACTGCGCTCTGGTGCCTCAGCTCCCATTAAACGGAGCACGCCAAAATTTTGTCTGTAGGAGCTCCTCTTCTCCTCAGCCCTTCACCAGACCTTAGCCGTGGGAGCACCAGGGCCCCAACTCTCCCTCCAGCTCCTGGTGTGCTGGCCCCTCAGCCTTCCAGTCTTTTCTATCTTCTGGTTTGGATTATGACAGTAGCTGCCACATGGGTAGGGTTGCCAGGCCCCCTCGATCTCCCGGTGGGAGATTGGCACCTGGCTCTTACCTGAGGGGGAGGGGTGCGCGCGCTTCTGCAAGCGCGTTGACGTCACTTATTGACGTCACCATGCAGCCCGTTGGGGCACAGATCGGGCCTGTTGTGGGCCCCTGCGGAGCGGAGCGTTCCTGTGCTCTGCAGGGGCCCACAACGGGCCCAATCCACGCCCAAATGGGCCCAATCCGCACCCATTTTGGCATGGATCAGGTCCGTTTTGGCACGGATTGGGCCCATTTAAGGCCCCTGTGGAGCATGGAAGCGTTCCTGCGCTCCGTAGGGGCCCACAACAGGCCTGATCTGTGCCCGTGGATCGGGCCCATTTTGACGGGGATCGGGTCCGTTGTGAGTCCCCGCGGAGCGCAGGAATGCTCCCGCGCTCCATAGGGGCCCCGATCCATGCCAAAACAGGCCTGATCCTGGCGGCTGCTGTGCGCGGGGGCGCGCAGCACTGCAATGGGGCGCGCATTGAAGGTGCGTGCCCCCCCCCCGCTGGCCAGGTAGGTGGGGGCGGGGGTGGGAGTGTGGGGGCGGGGGACCCCCCGCCCCCACCAGGGGTCTGGCAGCCCTACACATGGGACAGGCCTCTGTTGCCTCCTGCTCCAATTCCCAGGATTTGGAGGGCTTTGTCTCTATTTCCCAGTATCCGTTTCATCCTTGACTGATCCTGAAGAATAGCGTTGGATGAAGACTCCTCTCCTGTTCCATGACTAGGAATTCTGCCTCCTTGGGTGGCAACACTTGGGAGAGCTCCCAAATGGAGGTCAGGCCTCAGCTGGGCCCAGCAGATTAGAAGGCTCTGCAGATTGGACTAGGTAGGCCAAGAGGCACAAAGGCCTTCAGAGAAACAGGAGGGCAGTCAAATATATATGAATATTGTTCAGTTTTTAGGTTGCCATTTCTGGGTTGGAGAATCCCTGAAGATTTAGGGGGTGTAGCCTTAGAAGGTCCCCCAGTGGGGGCAAGTGTCACCCGGCCTCACCCTCTGCCCCCCCCACTGGTTGGCAGGGGGATAGATGGGGGAACAGGCCTCCTGGGTGCACTCCTGGGGTGTAGGGTTGCCTAGTCCAGGTTGGGAAATTCCTGGAGATTTGGGGGGTGGAGCCTGGAGAAGGTGAGGTTTGTGGAGGGGAGGGGCCTCAGAATGGTATCCACCCTCCAAAGCAGCCATTTTTTGCATGAGAACGGATCGCTATTGCCTGGAGAACAGTTGTAATTCTGGGAGATCTCCAGCCACCACCTGGAGGCTGGCAGCCCTGAGAGCAGTGCGATGACATCATTCCCAGGAGTAACATCATTGCACTGCCCCGGGAGTGTTGCAGCGGACCGCTTTGGAACCCAAACATGTGTGATGGCAAAGAATAAGGTAAGTGCCGGCTCCCCTACTCCTGCTGGGAGGGTAAAGAGACCTGGCAGCCCTATCAGGGGTTGGGGAAGGAAGGGCGCTCATAGAGTCCATAATGCCAGAGAGTCCACCCTCCAAAGCAGCCATTTTCTCCAGCCCAACACCTCTGTGGTCTGGAGATCAGTTGTAATTCTGGGAGATCTCCAGCCCCACCTGCAGGTTGGCAGCCCAAGTTATGTATCCTACCACTCTGTTTAGCTAGGGCAGGGGGGGGGCAGTATCTTCTAACTCCCCATTCTTTTCTTGGCAGTTTAATTTTTCTTGTTCCCTCTGTCTTTTTCGGAACGGTCATTGAGAGACATTAGACATCCCTTACGCAGGCTTGGAGGTATAATGCGGAACTTCTTCAAAGGGCTTTTGGCCCATCCTGACAAATGTTTTTAATGCTCCTGCTCTGAAGGACAATAGCTTGGCCTCTGTTTTAAATTTGCTGTTTACATGATGGGTTTTTTTGACGTTTTAATGGTGTATTGGTTTAATGTCACTCCCCTTGGTTCCATTTTTTCTGAGAGAAAAGTGAGTCTAGAAACATTTTAAATAAATAAATGGAGCTTCTACAGAGATATACTAAAAAAGAAGGCGACCTTAAATGTCAGATGATTGCTTTAAGAAAGCTATTACACCCCCCTCCATTTTTAAAAAATTGGATCTAAGTGTAATTTTACTTGTATGCAAATATAAGATGACTCACTTTTCTTTCTTTGCTTTGCTTTTAAGTTTTTACTCATGTAATAGGCCTGTGCTGTAAGAAATTGATCGGATATATGTATTGGTAAATGGACAGGGCTTGTAAACTGTACTACTAGGTACTATCAGTTGGTGTAGATATGCTTCTACTGGGAGTTTCCACGATATTTAATATGTTTATGTCAAATTACGTTTTTCTGCAATGTTTCATATCTGTATTTGGTTCTATGTTTGTTTTCTAATTTCTGCAATCCATACGCTATTGTATTGTTTGTTGAATGTGCCAGCTGTTAATCATATTGATTTACACTGTGTAATCCACCTTGAGTCTGAGTGAGAAAAGTGGACTATAAATAACATAACTAAATAAACAGATTGGAGCAAATATGGTAAATAGCAACACAGAGGGGTTTTTTTTGTGGCTGGGGGCTGGAGTATTAAAGACAAGGGAGAAGTTTGGCTTCTTCGTCCCGACTGTGTCTGCAACAGTGTAGATCACACTCTCTTCTCACTGCTTCATATCAGTGGTTCTAAACAAAGGTTTGCAGGCCTACTCCCGAGGGATGTGTGGCGTGCTGTTTCTTGCACATAGTCATTATGGTTTTGACCCACAAGAGGGCAGCAGACAACAGTCTGGCAGGAATGTTTGCAGATTAGATGCTGATGTGGGTCTGTTGTTGATTTCAAAGGACAATCCATTATGGAAGGCTTCATGTACGTATACCACTTCAAACACTGTGTTTGGCATAAATATACAATTTCAGCATAGATTCTACACGAATGTTCCTTTTAAAGGTTCCTTCCTGATCTTGCGCAAACACAACTGTACTGTGAGTACAACACAGACTGACATGCATAGAAGTCACTGTTTTCCAGGAACAATATTTTGAACTGTTTATAACACTGATGAACAGCCATTATTTTTTAAAAAGTCCACATGTAGGTTTGGATAAGGGGCACCCAGTATCCAAAGGCCCCTCATTACAGCTAGGGTAACCACCCCTGGGTCAGGGAATCACTGGAGATTTAGGGTTAGAGCCTGCGGAGGGTGAAATTTGAAGAGGGCAGGGATCTCACCGGTGTATACGTCCACCCTCCAAAGCAGCCATTTTCGGTGGGGTAACTGATCTTTGTCATCCATAAATCAGGTGTAATTCTAGGAGATCTCAAGGCTTCAAGTGGAGCCTGGCAAACCTAATTAGAGCTTTGTTCTCTGTGGTGGTTTTACCTTCTCCCCCCTTTTGGTTGTCATCCTCAATTGTGGCTACATGGGATATGATTTCTGGGACTGGTGGACTGGCAAGGAAGAATTGCTGTAATTTTGCAGAAGCCTCTGGACCAATGTGTGTGTTGGTGTACCCTGGAGGAGACAGAGGGGCAAGATTCTCTTGCATTCTGATTCTATCGCTGTCTTCGCTTTCTCTTATTGGGAAGTAGCCCTTTCAGTCGTGAGTTGAACATCCTGCAGATTGTGGGCCTTGATGAGTGCCCACTGCCATACCTTGGCTCTGGCCCTGATAGTTTTACGCCCAAATACCACCATCACTTTTGAATCTATGGAGCAGAGGCAGTCAGAGAGTAAATATCTCTAGCTTTCAGCAGGTGGAGCAGAGCATTCAGCCATGGGCCACAGCATGGGAAGCGATCTTCAGTATGCGAAAGTCTGTTCCTATTTTTAACCTGTGAAGCCTTGGTGGGTAAATGTACCCTCTGTTATGTATTGCTTGAGTAGAATGGAGGCTCCTGAGGCCTGCAAAGCTATTGGTGTTTGGGTGCCGGCACGGCCAATCAGAACTGTTGCCTTGTAGCCAGTCGCTGTGCTGAAAAATAGATACCTGTATATAGTTAATGCAAACGAAGGATTCTAGCTGCTTACGTTGTATTGGTTGTTGTACAGGTGGGTGTGGTTTCTACAGGTATAAATTGGTTACTGTTGAGCCTGAGGCTTCAGCCTGTCTGCTTCCAGTTTTCAGTAAAGATGTTTATCATAATAAAGAGCTGTTAATCTCAGTATGCAAGGCCCTCTGTAAGAAGAAAGGAGAAAGCCTGCTGGGTCGGATCAGGGGGCTGCATCTTAGTCCAGCACCGTATTTCTAACAGTGGCCAGCTGGACAGCCAGTCATCTATAGTGATCAGTGTCGGAGTCCTCGACCTTGCTGAGTGCAGGTGCCACTGCTGGCAAAATGGCTGCCATGGGGCTTGGGTCCCATCACCAAGTAGGGGGACGTTCAAAGGCAAGTATCCATCTGTGATGAAAATGGCTGTTTCTGTGTGGGTGCTACTTGCAAACACAAAGCTGCCAACCTCCAGATCTCCTGGCACTACTGCTCACCTCCAGATTGTCGGGAACAGGAGTCTATGTCATTATACCTTGCTGGAGCCTTTCCGCTCCTCAAACCCCACCGTTCCAGGACTTTGTTTCCAAATCTCCAGGAATTTCCCCTCCTGGAGCTGGCAACCTTATGCAGACAGAAAGACGGTGCCTCCTGGACGCCTCTGAAGCACTTACTGCTCCAAAGAGAGGGAGAAAAGCCAGGATTAATCCTGCTTTGTTTTGGGAAAGGAAGGAAGTGCGTATCACATCAGAAAACATATTGGTGGGCATCATGCCACCCATATGCACCACATTGGGGATCACTAGGTTAGGGCTAGGGTCTGGAAATTCTGGTTCAAATCTCCACTGGGCCATTGCTGGGTGACCTTGGGTTAACCACACTCTCTCAACCTAACCTACCCCTCAGGCTTTTGAGAGAATAAAATATTGCAGCGAGAACCATGGACCGTGCCCTGAGTTCATTGGTGGGAGACAAACGTATTGCAGAGACAGCCTGCAAGCTATCTGGGCATCATGAAGCCCTTCCAGACTGTTTGCCTACCAACAGGTGATGTTCTGAGGTACACTGCCTCTGATCATGGAGGTTCTATTTAGCCATCATGGCTAACAGCCTTGGTTGGATCTATCCTCCATGAATTTCTTTAATCTCCAGTTAATGCAGTCTAAGCCCAAGTGGCCACAATCAAATCATGGGGCAACCAGTCCCAGGTGTTAATTATGCATTTTGGGACCCCTCCCCCACTCCCCGCTGCCCTGCTAGCTCTGGGACTTAGCCAGTGAATCCCGTAAATGGCTGCGTTGTCACAGCAGCGTTGTAAAATAGATTGCGAGATGAAAGTGACAGCCTCATTTGCATATATAATAATATTTATGTTAAACAGACCGATTGAGTGCATGAACGTCAGCAAACAGTGCAGAAAATGAGCAATCTGATTAAAATTACATGGTGCCGTATGTAATGTTTACATTTTCTGAGTCTATGTATACGTTTGTGGATAACAGCTTTGAAAAACGGATGCAAATCAAGCTTCTAGTGTTGCTTATTATGGTTCGCAGAGCCGGGAGCTTGCATTAGACTCTGTCTGACAACACAAAATAAAGACCTGGAATGGAGAAATCAAACCAGAAAAATGAAATGTGGAGACATACAAAGGTTTGAGCGTTCTGGATTGTCAGGGGGAGAAGTTCAGAGACTCAGGGAAAAAAACTCCTCTATTTCACTCTCTTCTTTCCCATATTCAGGGGTTAGGCAGGTGCATGCTAGCGTCTGAAAACAGAGCGTCCATATTCAGGTATGGTATACCTTTAATTACCAGATTCTGGGGACAAACAGCAGAGGTACCTGTAATCTTTGTACTCTGCTTGCATATCCCAGAAACTTTTGGATCGCCATCTTTTTCTTCAGTTCTTCTTCTTCTTCTTGTTTGTAAAGCTACAGAAGGAAAGAAGCTTTTAAGTGGAGGCAACGTAATGCTAGTCCTCGCTGTGTAGCACAGCATACATATTCTATAAATCAAATGCAGGGCTAATTACCAAGCATCAGTTATTTCAGGATTGTGCAAAGTTATTCTGGACTGTGCAAACACAATAGATTAAAAAAAAATCAGAAACAGAATGGTGCATGAGATTTTGATGTTTTGAGTTGGAGCCTGTTATTTTGAGACTTTCCAAACCTATGATTCCTACTAATTTTAAGGGGGGGGGGCGTGAAGGCAGAAAATTTCTACCCTTAATGTAATTTCTGTAATTTCTCTTTTGGGATTGTTAATAATGTGATACACAGGTCAAAATATGTCTTCCAAACAAGAATTCATGTTAAAGCGCTACTAGTAATAGAGTTTCCTGGTTCTATTTTTTGACGCATTCCATTGATCCAGAAGGTATTGATTGTGCTGCTCAAAACAAATAGTCATAAAGTCACACAATAGTCGCTTCTGCACATAGTCACACAATAGTCACATCTGCACATAGTCACACAATAGTCACATCTGTGCCACCCCCCTCCCCCACCACTCTCTGTCCCATTATAAATCCAAAGGTAGCACAGATAGGCAGGGAAGTCCATTAAAGGAAGAAATGAAAATTGCAACCTGAATCTGTTTTACTTATTCCATCTAAAACGTATAGCCTGCTTTCATTCTAGCTGCTGAAGGACTCTCTCTGTGGGTTTGGGGTTGGGCCTGAAAGCGAGAATGCCTGGGGAGGGGCTGTAGCTGAGTAGTGGGGAACTTGCTTTGTCTACATAAGGTCCTGAGTTCATTCTTGGATACCTCTGGCTCAGGGGCCTGCAATCTGTGGCTCTAGAGCTAGGGTTGCCAGCTCCAAGTTGGGAAATTCCTGGAGATCTGGGGAGTGAAACCTGGAGAAAGTGGGGTTTGGGGAGGGGAAGGACCTTGGCATGGCATAATTCCATAGAGTCCACCCCCCAAAGTAGCCATTTTCTCCAGGTGAACTGATCTCTGTGGCCTGGAGACCAGTTGCAATTCCGGGGGATCTCCAGCCACTACCTGTGGGCTCACCCAGGAAGTGGAAAAATATATCTATATATTAAGGCATGAGATTCAACAGTATTATATCATATCATCCTCAATACATGTGCAAAAATACAAGTGCCTTCCTAGTATTCATAATACATCCCAAAGTTCAAAGTCTCTCAGTGCATTCATAATATTCATAACACATCCCAAAGTCCAAAGTCTCTTAGTCCAGTTCAAACAAGGGACTCAGTGCCCTATTCCAATGCTTTTTTAGGAACAGGGTGGATGCTCCAGGTGTAAACAAAACGGTAAGTTTGTAAGCAATACTGTTTTTTTCTTTTCAGGTGTCACTCAGGATGTAACATCAAGGATCCAACAGAGAACAGCCCAAACTGCAGCCGGCTAAACGACAGATTTCATCATCAAGACTTCCTCAGGGGCTGTGGGATCGCTTGAATGAGTACAAATGTTTCTTAAGACCCAGAGAATGACGTGGATGCTGTGCTTCAGTATGGAAGCAAGCAGGGCTCTTAAAAAAAGAAAACCCGCTCTTTAAGTTAAGATGCCCTGACCTGGATAGCCCAGGTGAGCCTGATCTCATCGTATCTCAGAAGCTAAGCGGGGTCGACCTTGGTTATTAATTGGATGGGAGACCTCCAACGAAGACCAGGGTTCCAGAGGCAAGCAATGGCAAACCACCTCTGATAGTTTCTTGCCTTGAAAACCTCACTAGGGGTTGCCATAAGTCAACTCTGACTTGAGGGCACCACATACACACACACAAGTTAAGGTACAGTAGAAGTAGAGGTGGGATGCTAGAATTGCCCAGATATGAACTGAGCAGCAGGATTAAGAGGCTTCTTAGAGATAATTTACAGGAAAAGGAGATGATAGTAGTGGACACTGGGCAATAATCCAAATGTGAACCATTCACAGATTATGCAGAGTGCTTCTGTGTATATTTACTACATGTGAGATCTCGTGTGTCCTTGAGGAAGCAGGCCCTCACTCCCTAATAAAGGACTTGCAACCAACAGTTTGCTTTGTAGAAACTTTATGGATTATTAATCAGCATGTCAGTTATCAGCAATGTTAAACCGTCTAGGGGTGTGCAATCCAGCTTTCCTGATCCTGCTATATAACTGGATCTATGCCGATTTGGCATAATTTAGCCATGCCGGTTCATATTAGAGAATCCTGGATCAGATCCAGGAAGCCGGAACTGATGGGCCAAATTAAACCAGGTCAATTTGGTTCAATCCCACAAAAATGGCTGCAGCCTTTGGCTGTTTCTCTGGGCTTCCCCCGCCCCTTCTTTCCTGGCTTTTCCAGGGCTTTTCTCAGCAGGAGGGAGGGACAGAGGGACGGAGTGGCCAATGGTGGGAGAGAGCAGGTTGTCTGGCCAATTGGAATTCTCCGATGTGAGAGAGCCATTTTCAGATTCTTCAAAGGAGATGAAAAGCTGTTGTGTCTCAGACCAGACTCCATTTTGAATTTGAAATTGGAGATATTGTGCTGTGAGTGCTCACCTCTTAGCCTCCAGCTGCCCCTGCCTTGGATATACTGCTGCTTGTCTGGAGGACGGCCTGAGGAGGACCTGCGCCACCTGCCTGGAGGACTTCCACCTAGTTTGAGAGTTTTTCCTGTATTTTAGAAGAAGGAGAGTTGGCCTGGAGTTTTGGAAGGGATAGGTTAAGGTAGGGGAAGTTTTCTCTTCCAATTTATCTTTAGCCGTAGAAAAGAACAAGAGTCCAGTAGCACCGAAGACTAACAACATTTGTGGTAGGGTATGCGCTTAGCTCATTTCTTCAGACAAGTCACTTTTTAAAAAGTTTATTTGGATACAAAAAAGGAGAAAGATGGGTTGTGGGGGCTGGAATAAGTTCTTTCTTTCTTTCTTTCTTTCTTTCTTTCTTTCTTTCTTTCTTTCTTTCTTTCTTTCTTTCTTTATTTATTTATTTATTTATTTATTTATTTATTGGATGGATATATATATAATTACAACAATTCATTGTTAATTTCTACATTATGAAATATCTTAATTAACATCAATTTATGTTAATTATGTTAGGGGCTGGAATAAGTTCTGAGTGTAAACACATCTGCTATCTGGATACATTTCTTAGAAAGCTAAAATACGTTATGCTTGTGGTGGCCGTTGGGGTCAACGCCCCCCCTGCACCATCAGTATGGAGGGGTGAGAATCACAAATGAGTAAATGAGCCTGTATAGAACTGGAGAAGACTGGTCAAAAACAGGTGCTGGGCTGTAAACAACAATCCAAGGCCCAGATACCTCATTGACTTTCTCTCAGTAGACTGGGGGGGAAATGCCTTCACTTTCCATGGTCCTATGGGGGGGGGATCATGACCAATCTGGAGCTGTGGTGGAAACCATTCAGTGGTCATTCTGCTAGCTGGCCAATAATACCAGAACTGCCAGACTCCATGATATGTTGAGCTTTCTGTGATGTGAAATCCATCCCCTCATTTAGACTTCCTGTCAGGTGGCAGCACTTGTGGGTTTTGAGGGAAGGACCCAAAGGCGCTTACATCATTCTCCTCCTCTCCATTTTGTCCTTAGATAGACTAAGAGAATGTGTGACTAGCCCAAGGCCACCTAGCAAGCTTCCATGGCAGACTGGGGACTTGAACCTTGTTCTCCCACATCCTAGTGATGTGGAATTCACTGCCAAGGGGTTCACTGCAAACAGAGGTGGCTATAAAAGGGGATTAGATAAATTTATGGATGACAAATCCATCAGGAGCTACAAACCATGGTGACTAAAAGCAGGGCTTTTTTCTGGGAAAAGAGGTGGTGGAACTCGGTTGCCCGCGGACAAAAAGGTCACATGGCTAGTGGCCCCGCCCCCTGATCTCCAGACAGAGGGGAGTTGAGATTGCTGTGTTGAGGAGGGGGGTTAACGCTTCTCTCCTGTGCCATTTTCCTAACAGATATCCAAACCCCCTCAGGCTGCTCCTTATCCTTCTCATATGTGGCCAGAGTTTGACACCCTTATCATTACCTTATCATTAGCCTGACTGTGACACACAGCCTGCATCATCGCCCCTGTGAGATTACAAAGTGCCCTCTGCCTACAGAGTATAAGGTTGCCCATAAAACCCCCAGAACTCTTTGGGACCAAGCCAGTGTTTCTGGAGACTTGAACTCATCTACAGCTCCCGTACCTGGCAGGTATAAAAATCCCTGGAGAAGTTCATGATGGATGAGGCCGCTAGCCTTGGCCTCTGTAATCTCTTAGACCAGCTACTTTGTACAAAATGTTTTTTTTTAAAGTTGCCTTTGAGAGCGAGCCCTTTAATATAGTTCTGCTCTTGCTCTTTTGATAGGTTTCAACCTAATTTTTACTATTTAGGGCTTCTAATCCTTTTTAGATTTTATGACTGAAGTTATGGAATTAAGAGGTAAAAAAGAACAGGTAAAAATGAAAAGAAAATGGAAATTGGATGAATGAAACAGAATAGCTGGCTAAAAGTATACATCATATTCCAGATGTGTAATAATTTTAAAAATATAATAAAGTAGTTAGTAGATGAAACGTGCTTACAAGCTGCAAGGAAAGGACAAAGGTGAATCTGAAAGTGAACATCTAGGCATAACTTTCACAATGGTAATTTGATTTATTCTGCAATTCTACTTTCAGGAATCAAAAGCCACCCTCAGGGTAAGGAAACTTCAAGAGGAATTGTAAAAGCAGGGGGAAAGGACAAGAGTGCAGAGATGTCAACTATGACTGTATCCTTAAAAAGAAAAATTAAGCCCAATGAAACTTACATTGAGGAAGAGCCCTATCTAAGACCACCAAGGGGAGGACACATGTTGGCAGCTCAGATCTCTGGACAACCTGCTGAACATTCTTTAGGGAGCTGGACCGACGGCAGCTCAGACGAACTAGCAGAAAGTTCACCAAACTTTGGGGAGCTGACCACCGGGCATTTAGGGGGCTGACCAAACTTTGAACAATCTTTGGAGAACTGACTGTCTGGCAGCTCCCTTTTACCAACCTTTGGGGGGCTGACCCACTGGCAGCTGTCCAACTGACCAAACTTTATCAACCTTGAGGGAGCTGACCATCTGGCAGCTCCCTTTTACCAGCGTTTCGGGAGCTGACCCACTGGCAGCTCAGTCCAACTGACCAAACGTTACCAACCTTGAGGGCAGCTCCCTTTTACCAACTAACACAAGGAGGCAGTACAATTAACTGAATAAATGTTTTAAATATTTTTAAATATTTTTAAATATCTTTTTTAGGTTTTAGAAATATTAAAGTGCAACATGTGAGTCATACAAAATGCATACATAAGTCATAGGCAACAATACAAATTCAGTCAAAAGTCAAGAACAAGCCATTTAAATTGTAAAAGGGAGCTACCAGATGGTCAGCTCCCTCTAGGTTGGTAAAGTTTGGCCAGTTGGACTGAGCTGCCAGTGGGACCATACCAACTGGATGTTATGGTTGCAGACTGTGAGAGACCATTTGTACAATCATGCCCGGAAAGAAGCTTGTTGTGTGAAACGGGAATTGAAAATCAGCCGGCGAAAGACCCGTAGGCTGTTGTTGCAGACTGAGTACTGCTCCTTTCCATCTGGAGGATGGTCTACTCTCTGAAAATGAGTTACATGAAATAAGTGATTCTCTCACCAGTTGGATTGTTTACATTTTGAATGGCTTGTTCTTGACTTTTAACTGAATTTGTATTGTTGCTTATGACTTTTGTATGCATTTTTATGACTCACATGTTGCACTTTGCACTTTAATATTTCTAAAAAATTAAAAAAGATATTTAAAGATATTTAAAAATATTTAAAACATTTATTCAGTTAATTGTACTGCCTCCTTGTGTTAGTTGGTTTGCCTGCTCGTTTGTGGAGGTGCCCCGGTTTTGCTAGCTCCCTTTTACTGGCATTTGGGGGCTGTCCCACTGGCAGCTCAGTCCAACTCACCAAACTTTACCAACCGTGAGGGAGCTGACCCACTGGCAGCTCGGAACTGTCCAGCCTTTTTACCAACCTTTGGGGAGCTGACCCACTGGCAGCTCAGAACTGTCCAGCCTTTTTACCAACCTTTGGGGGAGCTGACCCACTGGCAGCTCAGAAGAACTCACCAACCTGTTTACCAACCTTTGGGGAGCTGACACACTGGCAGCTTGGAACTGTCCAGCCTTTTTACCAACTCAGAGAACTGATCAACATGTTTACCTACCCTTGGGGAGCTGACCCACTGGCAGCTCAGAGAACCTACCAGCCTTTTTATCAACCTTTGGGGAGGTGACCCACTGGCAGCTCGGAAGAACTGACTAGCCTGTTTACCAACCTTTGGGGAGCTGACCCACTGGCAGCTCAGGGAACCTACCAGACTTTTTATCAACCTTTGGGGAGGTGACCCACTGGCAGCTCAGAAGAACTCACCAACCTGTTTACCAGCCTTTGTGGAGGTGTCCCTCTGGTATCTCAGTAGTTGAGACGTATGTGTTTACCAATTTTTGGGGAGGTGATCCATTGGCAGCTGAAGCGAACTGTCCAGCCTTGGCTGCCCCATTGGAGCTGCCCAGCGGCTGCTGTGACCAGCTAACTTGTGTGCCTTGGATGTGTCCCAGTCACTTCACTATCTTCCTTAATATCAGATATTCATCACCATTTTAGCCGTTCTTTTTTTTTTTAGCTTCATTTCGGGTAATCAGGATTGCTCTGGGCAAATGCTGGTTGCTGTTTCCCAGGGCCGGGAAGGAATTTTTTCCCTTTCGAGGCTGATTGGCTGTTGTCCTGTGAGGGTTTTTCGCCTTCCTCAGAGCAATTTTATTCATCCTAGGCCCTTATTAATAACTCACCCAACATCACAAGAGAATAGCATTGTCTTTATTGGCCCTTATCAATTGATAGACTTCAGAAGAAATCTGTGTTCATGTTGAAAGAAAAAACTCTGGTGTTTTAAAATAGTTATTTTGAGATTTCCCCCTTCAAACATAATTAATTAGAGTTTTAATGAAAATAATCTTTGGAGTGTTTCCCCTGCAAATATATAATAAAAAGATAAAACTGGAAAGACTGTTAAATTGTGTAAACAAAATAATTTCTATTCCATTCCTTTATCCTTCTTTTATTCTCAAATCAGTATCAGTGATGAAAATGGTAATGTTATAAAATAAAAACCCTTAAGACCCTATCGTCTGTGTCTTTGTGGCTTCTTTCGGCTACGTGAACAATATTAGCCTTTTTCACGTGCTCAGTTTTGGCAGGTATTCCGCTCCTAAGTATCAGATCCATTTCGGGTTTCTGTAATTTCATGCTTGAGGACATCAAACCGAAATGGAGTCTGTTTAGTGTCCGGTTTTTATTTCTTTACTTTAAAAAATGCGCCTTTTCTGCAGTGGTCTGCTTGAGAGAAGACAACTTCCTCAATTTTGCTAGTCTGGGTTTTTTTCTCTATGGATTACAACGTCGTAATGTTAGGACGTTAGAAGGGATTGTGGTTAAATTCTACCTCACCCTGCAGTTGTCTGTCAGTGATTCAATAGTGGTATTTAGCACCAAATTTAACACATTTTGTATTTGTTAATTGTTGCAGAGTTGTTGTTTAATTTTTTAAAAGAAATTCAGGGTAAGAACTAGACAAAAAAAGTACAGGAAACCCAGAGACTCCTGTACAAAATGTTAGTCTAAACAGCTTGCGTTGACGAAAAGACAATTTACTTCATACTGCTGAAGTTAATGTTCACAAACAACGTATAACACAAAATGGCAACATACTTTTTATGGGTGAGGACTGAAAGCGGTGGGGGAAGAAAGGGGGAGAGGGTGTGGATCGGAAGAGGAAGAGAGGGAGGAAGTACCGCCTAGGGTGCTGCCATTTCAACCCCTTTGCCCTCAGCCATCTCTTTCTGTCCCCCTCCCTAGACACGAGGGTGTTTGCCCCAAGGGCCTCAAAAGAGGCAGCTCCTGGGGGTCTGCAGCTGCAAGCATCTCCTCTGTCTGGGAGCACTTCCAGAGGACAGAGGACCCACACTATGTACAATGGCAGCATTGTAGGGCCCAGGTCAGTCAAAGAAAATCATCTTTCAACTGCTAGCCTCAGGAACCCCTTGAAGAAGCACCAGGGAGAGAGAGAGGCTGGTGCCCCACGGTAACCAGTGAGCCAGCAGGGGAGGTCATCTTGCAGCCACCTCTGACTCTGTCCCCCCAAGTCACCTGTAGGGAAGGGGCACCAAGCATCTCTGATGGAGATGTTTGGTGGAGGTGGCACTAGCGTGCCCAGAGGGGGGATTCAGAGAGCAAAAAAGAGGGTCACCAAGTGCATCACACAGGTGATTTCTATAGATGGACACTCCTTTCCCATGATCAAGGAGGTCGGCTTCCACAGACTGCTCTAACCGTTCTGCACATGCCCGCTGCTCACACCGCACTGAGCAGACTGTGGAGGGAGGACCCTTTACAGAGCTGCCAGGGAGAATGTGACGGCACAGTTCTCCTGCAGTGCTGGGAGAAGTGTGCACTTCACATAGGACATCTGGACCTGCCCTCGGTCACAGCTTGTGTACCTCTCACTGACTGCGCATAGGTGGCAACCCGACAGACTTCTAGACCAGCCTCAGTCACAGCATGCGTACTTCTCACTGACGGCACTCGTGGCATCCTAACCATCGTCTGGGGGTGGGGGATGACCAGTGTCAGGCAGGGATGGATGGAGGGCTGCCGGACTGGTTACTGCAAGGGTTTGCTACACGGAGAGATTTCCAGGGCATGTGCTGAGTTAAAAAAAATGGTAGCAGCAACTTATTCCAAGGTTTTTTTAATAAGTTTATTTGAATACAAAAAGGGAGAAGGATGGGCCTGGGGCCTGGAATAACTTCTAATTGAGTGTAAACACATCTGGTATTTAGATAAATCCTTATCAAGCTAAAATACATTATACTTGTGATAGCCATTGGTAGGGCTTTTTTCTGGGAAAAGAGGTGGTGGAACTCAGTGGGTTGCCCTCGGAGAAAATGGTCACATGGCTGGTGGCCCCGCCCCCTGATCTCCAGACAGAGGGAAGCTTAGATGGCCCTCCGTGCCGCTCAAGAGGTTCCGGAACGCAGTTCCACCGCGTTCCAGCTGAAAAAAAGCCCTGGCCATTGGGGTCACCTCTCCCCCTGTTCCATCAGTATGGATGGATGAGAATCACATATGAGTAAATGAGCCTTTATTGAGGTGGAGAACACTGGGCAAAAAACAGTAAACAGCTATCCCATTGTCTTTACCCCAGAAGGAGACTGGGGGGGGGAGGCCTTCACTTTCCATGGTCCTATGGGGGGGATCACAATCTAGAGCTGTGGTGGAAACCATTCAGTGGTCATTCTGCTAGCTGGCCGATAATACCAGAACTGCCGGACTCCATGATATGTTGAGCTTTCTGTGATGTCAAATCCATCTCGCCATTTAGACTTTCTGTCAGCTGGCAGCACTTGTGGGATTTGGTAACATGGACAAAGGGTTTAATCAGACACAGAGGAAAGGGTATTTTAGAAAGGGATGGAGTGCTTGGTCACCACAGGAATTTATTAAGTGTTTCTGAATTAGAAGATCATTAACAGGAGGTAAACTTCCCTGAATGATCTTCTGAAAGCCACAGCAAGCTGGATGTGTCTTTTGATAAAGGAGCGACAGGGAGGACCACCAGATCTAACCCAGTCTTCTGTGTGATCTGAAGGTATTCTCACGGGGATGCTGAGACTAGAACTTCACTCACTCACCCATCCACCCAATGGGGGCCGAAAGCAGCTCACATCATTGTCCTCCCCTCCAATTTATCCTCACAACAACCCTGTGAGGTAGATAGACTTAGCTAGTACGTGATTAGCTCAAGGTCACCTAGCAAACTTCCGTGGCAGAGTGCGGATTTGAACCTTGTTCTTCCAGATCGTAGTGGTTAACATTTGGAATTTGCTGCTGGGGGATTCACTACAAGCATAAGTGGCTTTAAAAGGGGATTAGATAAATTCATGGAAGGTAAATGCATCAGTGACTCCTAACCACGGTGACTAAGAGGCATTGGCAGTGACCCTCTCAATCCCTGTGGCAGGAGGCAACATCAGGGCAAGACCTCAGCCTTTCTGTCCTGTTGTTGGCCCTCCAGAGTACCTGGCTGGCCACCATATGGGACAGGCGCTGGATTAGCTGGAGCACCCCACTCTAAGCTTTTTTTGCGTGCTTATCTTAGGCCTCAATACATGTAATTTTTCTCAGTGGAAAGAAACAGTGATTCTCAGGGATAGTTTCAGGTCAGGAAATCCATGCAAAGGAGAGACACACCACGGCTGCATTCTGAATCGGGCCCTTGCACATCTGGGAACTGATGTCTGAGCACAGAACACAGAAAGCGCATCTGATCAGAAGTCCTCATGGCGGGCCCGGAGAGCGTGCGAAGACAATGTCACCGGCAGTGGGCACTTAAGGATAGGTGTGATAACGACAGGAAAATGTCCTGGAGCCAGAAATATTTAGGAAGCTCCCAATTTCTCCTTTAGTAAAAACTGTGCTGCAAGGGGCTGGTTTGCCTCTGTGGGTGTGTTGTGGGGTGTGGAATCAGAATGAATGACCAGCTGCAGTTGCTTCCCATGGCGATAAAAGAATGTTGTGGGGGGTGACAGTTGGTGACTGAGAAGAGAGTTACAGAGAGAAGAATTAAGAGGCACAGAGGAGGATGAAGCAGAAGAGGAGGAGAAAGAACCTTTCCCTGGTGTAGAAAGGAAGGTGGCCAACTCTGCACTGGGAAACGCCTGGAGACTTGGGGGGTGGGGGGCAGCCTGAGGAAAGCAGGGTTTGGGAAGGAGAGGGACTTAGCAGGGTATAATACCCTAGAGACCACCTCCCAAAGCAGCCATTTTCTGCAGGGGAACTGATCCCTGTCATCTGGAGAGCAGGTCTAATTCTGGAAGATCTCCAGGGCCTGCCTAGAGATCTGCAACCCTAGTAGAAAAAGAAATATGGGAACCTAGAAACTCGATTGTGAAGAGAGTGACAATCTCTTGGCTGAAAGGACACCAGGGTTCAAGATCAACAGGGAGAGGTGGCTATCTAGTGGCCAAACTCGATGTGACGCTGCTGTTGTAGGAGGCAGTGTGTTCTTATCTGAAACTGGGCCACAGTGTTGAGGAGGGGGGTTAACGCTTCTCTCCTGTGCCATTTTCCTAACAGATATCCTAACCCCCTCAGGCTGCTCCTTATCCTTCTCATATGTGGCCAGAGTTTGACACCCTTATCATTACCTTATCATTAGCCTGACCGTGACACGCAGCCTCCATCATCGCCCCTATGAGATTACAAAGTGCCCTCTGCCTACAGAGTATAAGGTTGCCCATAAAACCCCCCGAACTCTTTGGGACCAAGCCAGTGTTTCTGGAGACTTGGACTCATCTACAGCTCCCGTACCTGGCAGGTATAAAAAAGCCTGCAGAAGTTCAGGATGGATGAGGCCGCTAGCCTTGGCCGCTGTAATCTCTTAGACCAGCTACTTTGTCCAAAAGGGTTTTTTAAAAGTTGCCTTTGAGAGCGAGCCCTTTAATATAGTTCTGCTCTTGCTGTTTTCATAGGTTTGAATCTAATCTTTACTATTTAGGGCTTCTAATCCTTTTTAGATTTTATGACTGAAGTTATGGAATTAAGAGGAAAAAAAGAACAGGTAAAAATGAAAGGAAAATGGAAATTGGATGAATGAAACAGAATAGCTGGCTAAAAGTAAACTTCATATTCCAGATGTGTAATAATTTTAAAAATATAATAAAGGAGTTAATAGATGAAATATGCTTACAAGCTGCAAGGGAAGGACAAAAGTGAATCTGAAAGTGAACATCTAGGCATAACTTTCACAATGGTAATTTGATTTATTCTGCAATTCTACTTTCAAGAATCAAAAGCCAACCTCAGGGTAAGGAAACTTCAAGAGGAATTGTAAAAGCAGGGGGAAAGGACAAGAGTGCAGAGATGTCAACTATGACTGTATCCTTAAAAAGAAATATTAAGCCCAATGAAACTTTCATTGAGGAAGAGCCCTATCTAAGACCACCAAGGGGAGGAGACAGGCTGACAGCTCAGATCTATGAACAACGTGCTGAACATTGTTTGGGGAGCTGAACCGACGGCAGAACAGACTAACTGGCCGAACGTTCACCAAACTTTGGGGAGCTGACCACTGGGCATTTAGGGGGCTGACCAAATTTTTAACAATCTTTAGAGAGCCGACGGACTGGCAGCTCCCTTTTACCAACCTTTGGGGGGCTGACCCACTGGCAGCTCAGGCCAACTAACCAAAATTTACCAACCTTGAGGGAGCTGACCATCTGGCAGCTCCCTTTTACCAGCATTTGGGGGGCTGACCCACTGGCAGCTCAGTCCAACTGACCAAACTTTACCAACCATGAGGGAGCTGACCATCTGGCAGCTCCCTTTTACCAAACTTTGGGGGTCTGACCCACTGGCAGCTCAGGCCAACTAACCAAAATTTACCAACCTTGAGGGAGCTGACCATCTGGCAGCTCCCTTTTACCAGCATTTGGGGGGCTGACCCACTGGCAGCTCAGTCCAACTGACCAAACTTTACCAACCATGAGGGAGGTGACCATCTGGCAGCTCCCTTTTACCAACCTTTGGGGGGCTGACCTACTGGCAGCTCAGGCCAACTAACCAAAATTTACCAACCTTGAGGGAGCTGACCATCTGGCAGCTCCCTTTTACCAGTTTTTTGGCAGCTGACTCACTGGCAGCTCAATCTAACTCACCAACATTTACCAACCTCGAGGGAGCTGACCATATGGCAGCTCCCTTTTACCAGCATTTCGGGAGCTGACCCACTGGCAGAGCAGTCCAACTGATCAAACTTTAACAACCGTGAGGGAGCTGACCATCTGGCAGCTCCCTTTTTCCAGCGTTTGGGGGGCTGACCCACTTGCAGCTCAGTCCAAGTAAAAAAACTACCAACCATGAGGGAGCTGACCATCTGGCAGCTCCCTTTTACCAGCTTTTGGGGGGCTGACCCACTGGCAGCTCTGAAGAACTCTCCAACCTGTTTACCAACCTTTGGTGGAGCTGACCCACTGGCAGCTCAGATGAAATCTCCAACCTGTTTACCAACCTTTGGGGGAGCTGACCCACTGGCAGCTCAGAAGAAATCTCACCAACGTTTACCAACCTCGAGGGAGCTGACCATCTGGCAACCCCCTTTTACCAGCATTTCGGGAGCTGACCCACTGGCAGCTCATTCCAACCAACCAAAATTTACCAACCGTGAGGGAGCTGACCATCTGGCAGCTCCCTTTCTCCAGCTTTTGGGGGGCTGACCCACTGGCAGCTCAGTCTATCTCACCAAAGTTTACCAACCTCGAGGGAGCTGACCGTCTGGCAGCTCCCTTTTAGCAGCATTTCGGGAGCTGACCCACTGGCAGCTCAGAAGAACTCACCAACCTGTTTACTAACCTTTGGGGGAGCTGACCCACGGGCAGCTCAGTCTATCTCACCAACGTTTACCAACCTCGAGGGAGCTGACCATCTGGCAGCTCCCTTTTACCAGCATTTTGGGAGCTGACCCACTGGCAGCTCGGTCCAACCAACCAAAATTTACCAACCGTGAGGGAGCTGACCATCTGGCAGCTCCCTTTCTCCAGCTTCTGCGGGGCTGACCCACTGGCAGCTCAGTCTATCTCACCAAAGTTTACCAACCTCGAGGGAGCTGACCGTCTGGCAGCTCCCTTTTAGCAGCATTTTGGGAGCTGACCCACTGGCAGCTCAGTCCAACCAACCAAAATTTACCAACCGTGAGGGAGCTGACCATCTGGCAGCTCCCTTTTTCCAGCGTTTGGGGGGCTGACCCACTGGCAGCTCAGTCTATCTCACCAAAGTTTACCAACCTCGAGGGAGCTGACCGTCTGGCAGCTCCCTTTTAGCAGCATTTTGGGAGCTGACCCACTGGCAGCTCAGTCCAACCAACCAAAATTTACCAACCGTGAGGGAGCTGACCATCTGGCAGCTCCCTTTTTCCAGCGTTTCGGGAGCTGACCCACTGGCAGCTCAGTCGGACTCACCAAAATTTACCAATCTCGAGGGAGCTGACCATCTGGCAGCTCCCTTTTACCAGCATTTACCAGCAACTCACCAACCTGTTTACTAACCTTTGGGGGAGCTGACCCACTGGCAGCTCAGTCTATCTCACCAACGTTTACCAACCTCGAGGGAGCTGACCATCTGGCAGCTCCCTTTTACCAGCATTTTGGGAGCTGACCCACTGGCAGCTCGGTCCAACCAACCAAAATTTACCAACCGTGAGGGAGCTGACCATCTGGCAGCTCCCTTTCTTCAGCTTCTGGGGGGCTGACCCACTGGAAGCTCAGTCTATCTCACCAACCTTTACCAACCTCGAGGGAGCTGACTGTCTGGCAGCTCCCTTTTAGCAGCATTTCGGGAGCTGACCCACTGGCAGCTCATTCCAACCAACCAAAATTTACCAACCGTGAGGGAGCTGACCATCTGGCAGCTCCCTTTTTCCAGCTTTTGGGGGGATGACCCACTGGCAGCTCAGAAGAAATCTCACCAACGTTTACCAACCTCGAGGGAGCTGACCATCCGGCAGCTCCCTTTTACCAGCATTTCGGGAGCTGACCCACTGGCAGCTCATTCCAACCAACCGAAATTTACCAACTGTGAGGGAGCTGACCATCTGGCAGCTCCCTTTCTCCAGCTTTTGGGGGGCTGACCCACTGGCAGCTCAGTCTATCTCACCAAAGTTTATGAACCTCGAGGGAGCTGACTGTCTGGCAGCTCCCTTTTAGCAGCATTTCGGGAGCTGACCCACTGGCAGCTCAGTCCAACCAACCAAAATTTACCAACCGTGAGGGAGCTGACCATCTGGCAGCTCCCTTTCTCCAGCTTTTGGGGGGCTGACCCACTGGCAGCTCAATCTATCTCACCAAAGTTTACCAACCTTGAGGGAGCTGACTGTCTGGCAACTCCCTTTTAGCAGCATTTCAGGAGCTGACCCACTGGCAGCTCATTCCAACTAACCAAAATTTACCAACCATGAGGGAGCTGACCATCTGGCAGCTCCCTTTTTCCAGCCTTTCTGGAGCTGACCCACTGGCAGCTCAGTCGGACTCACCAAAATTTACCAATCTCGAGGGAGCTGACCATCTGGCAGCTCCCTTTTACCAGCATTTACCAGCAACTCACCAACCTGTTTACTAACCTTTGGGGGAGCTGACCCACTGGCAGCTCAATCTATCTCACCAACGTTTACCAACCTCGAGGGAGCTGACCATCTGGCAGCTCCCTTTTACCAAGATACAAAGGGAAAACTCCCAGGAACCCCTCAACTGTATACTATATATATCAAAATTTAATTACACTATCATGATCCAAATGCAAAGATATACACAATTTCATACAGTGTTACAATATTACAATAACTCATTCCATAAATACAGTCATATGTTATACCAGCATTTTGGGAGCTGACCCACTGGCAGCTCGGTCCAACCAACCAAAATTTACCAACCGTGAGGGAGCTGACCATCTGGCAGCTCCCTTTCTCCAGCTTCTGGGGGGCTGACCCACTGGCAGCTCAGTCTATCTCACCAAAGTTTACCAACCTCGAGGGAGCTGACCGTCTGGCAGCTCCCTTTTAGCAGCATTTCGGGAGCTGATCCCCTGGCAGCTCATTCCAACCAACCAAAATTTACCAACCGTGAGGGAGCTGACCATCTGGCAGCTCCCTTTCTCCAGCTTCTGGGGGGCTGACCCACTGGCAGCTCAGTCTATCTCACCAAAGTTTACCAACCTCGAGGGAGCTGACCGTCTGGCAGCTCCCTTTTAGCAGCATTTCGGGAGCTGACCCACTGGCAGCTCATTCCAACCAACCAAAATTTACCAACCGTGAGGGAGCTGACCATCTGGCAGCTCCCTTTCTCCAGCTTTTGGGGGGCTGACCCACTGGCAGCTCAGTCTATCTCACCAAAGTTTACCAACCTTGAGGGAGCTGACCATCTGGCAGCTCCCTTCTTCCAGCGTTTGGGGGGCTGACCCACTGGCAGCTCAATCCAACAAAACAACTTTCACAATGCTAATTTGATTTATTCTGCAATTCTACTTTCAGGAATCAAAAGCCCCCCCTCAGGGTAATTAAACTTCAAGAGGAATTGTAAAAGCAGGGGAAAGGACAAGAGTGGAGAGATGTCAACTATGACTGTATCCTTTTGGCAGCTCCCTTTTACCAGAGTTTGTGGGGCTGACCCATTGGCAGCTCAGTCCAACCAACCAAAATTTACCAACCGTGAGGGAGCTGACCATCTGGCAGCTCCCTTTTTCCAGCTTTTGGGGGGCTGACCCACTGGCAGCTCAGTCCAACTCACCAAAGTTTACCAACCTTGAGGGAGCTGACCAACTGGCAGCTCCCTTTTACCAGCATTTGGGGGGGCTGACCCACTGGCAGCTCAGTCCAACTGACCATCCTTTACCAACCTCGATGGAGTTGACCATCTGGCAGCTCCCTTTTACCAGCATTTCGGGAGCTGACCCACTGGCAGCTCAGTCTAACTAACCAAAATTTACCAACCTTGAGGGAGCTGACCATCTGGCAGCTCCCTTGCCCACGATTTCAGGAGCTGACCCACTGGCAGCTCAGTCCAACTGACCAAAGTTTACCAACCTCGAGGGAGCTGACCGTCTGGCAGCTCCCTTTTAGCAGCATTTCGGGAGCTGACCCACTGGCAGCTCAGTCCAACTAACCAAAATTTACCAACCGTGAGGGAGCTGACCATCTGGCAGCTCCCTTTCTCCAGCTTTTGGGGGGCTGACCCACTGGCAGCTCAGTCTATCTCACCAAAGTTTACCAACCTCGAGGGAGCTGACCGTCTGGCAGCTCCCTTTTAGCAGCATTTCGGGAGCTGACCCACTGGCAGCTCAGAAGAACTCACCAACCTGTTTACTAACCTTTGGGGGAGCTGACCCACGGGCAGCTCAGTCTATCTCACCAACGTTTACCAACCTCGAGGGAGCTGACCATGTGGCAGCTCCCTTTTACCAGCATTTTGGGAGCTGACCCACTGGCAGCTCGGTCCAACCAACCAAAATTTACCAACCGTGAGGGAGCTGACCATCTGGCAGCTCCCTTTTTCCAGCTTCTGGGGGGCTGACCCACTGGCAGCTCAGTCTGTCTCACCAAAGTTTACCAACCTCGAGGGAGCTGACCGTCTGGCAGCTCCCTTTTAGCAGCATTTTGGGAGCTGACCCACTGGCAGCTCAGTCCAACCAACCAAAATTTACCAACCGTGAGGGAGCTGACCATCTGGCAGCTCCCTTTTTCCAGCGTTTCGGGAGCTGACCCACTGGCAGCTCAGTCGGACTCACCAAAATTTACCAATCTCGAGGGAGCTGACCATCTGGCAGCTCCCTTTTACCAGCATTTACCAGCAACTCACCAACCTGTTTACTAACCTTTGGGGGAGCTGACCCACTGGCAGCTCAGTCTATCTCACCAACGTTTACCAACCTCGAGGGAGCTGACCATCTGGCAGCTCCCTTTTACCAGCATTTTGGGAGCTGACCCACTGGCAGCTCGGTCCAACCAACCAAAATTTACCAACCGTGAGGGAGCTGACCATCTGGCAGCTCCCTTTCTCCAGCTTCTGGGGGGCTGACCCACTGGAAGCTCAGTCTATCTCACCAACCTTTACCAACCTCGAGGGAGCTGACTGTCTGGCAGCTCCCTTTTAGCAGCATTTCGGGAGCTGACCCACTGGCAGCTCATTCCAACCAACCAAAATTTACCAACCGTGAGGGAGCTGACCATCTGGCAGCTCCCTTTTTCCAGCTTTTGGGGGGATGACCCACTGGCAGCTCAGTCTATCTCACCAAAGTTTATGAACCTCGAGGGAGCTGACTGTCTGGCAGCTCCCTTTTAGCAGCATTTCGGGAGCTGACCCACTGGCAGCTCAGTCCAACCAACCAAAATTTACCAACCGTGAGGGAGCTGACCATCTGGCAGCTCCCTTTCTCCAGCTTTTGGGGGGCTGACCCACTGGCAGCTCAATCTATCTCACCAAAGTTTACCAACCTTGAGGGAGCTGACTGTCTGGCAACTCCCTTTTAGCAGCATTTCAGGAGCTGACCCACTGGCAGCTCATTCCAACTAACCAAAATTTACCAACCATGAGGGAGCTGACCATCTGGCAGCTCCCTTTTTCCAGCCTTTCTGGAGCTGACCCACTGGCAGCTCAGTCGGACTCACTAAAATTTACCAATCTCGAGGGAGCTGACCATCTGGCAGCTCCCTTTTACCAGCATTTACCAGCAACTCACCAACCTGTTTACTAACCTTTGGGGGAGCTGACCCACTGGCAGCTCAATCTATCTCACCAACGTTTACCAACCTCGAGGGAGCTGACCATCTGGCAGCTCCCTTTTACCAAGATACAAAGGGAAAACTCCCAGGAACCCCTCAACTGTATACTATATATATCAAAATTTAATTACACTATCATGATCCAAATGCAAAGATATACACAATTTCATACAGTGTTACAATATTACAATAACTCATTCCATAAATACAGTCATATGTTATACCAGCATTTTGGGAGCTGACCCACTGGCAGCTCGGTCCAACCAACCAAAATTTACCAACCGTGAGGGAGCTGACCATCTGGCAGCTCCCTTTCTCCAGCTTCTGGGGGGCTGACCCACTGGCAGCTCAGTCTATCTCACCAAAGTTTACCAACCTCGAGGGAGCTGACCGTCTGGCAGCTCCCTTTTAGCAGCATTTCGGGAGCTGACCCCCTGGCAGCTCATTCCAACCAACCAAAATTTACCAACCGTGAGGGAGCTGACCATCTGGCAGCTCCCTTTCTCCAGCTTCTGGGGGGCTGACCCACTGGCAGCTCAGTCTATCTCACCAAAGTTTACCAACCTTGAGGGAGCTGACCATCTGGCAGCTCCCTTCTTCCAGCGTTTGGGGGGCTGACCCACTGGCAGCTCAATCCAACAAAACAACTTTCACAATGCTAATTTGATTTATTCTGCAATTCTACTTTCAGGAATCAAAAGCCCCCCCTCAGGGTAATTAAACTTCAAGAGGAATTGTAAAAGCAGGGGAAAGGACAAGAGTGGAGAGATGTCAACTATGACTGTATCCATTTGGCAGCTCCCTTTTACCAGAGTTTGTGGGGCTGACCCATTGGCAGCTCAGTCCAACCAACCAAAATTTACCAACCGTGAGGGAGCTGATCATCTGGCAGCTCCCTTTTTCCAGCTTTTGGGGGGCTGACCCACTGGCAGCTCAGTCCAACTCACCAAAGTTTACCAACCTTGAGGGAGCTGACCAACTGGCAGCTCCCTTTTACCAGCATTTGGGGGGGCTGACCCACTGGCAGCTCAGTCCAACTGACCATCCTTTACCAACCTCGATGGAGTTGACCATCTGGCAGCTCCCTTTTACCAGCATTTCGGGAGCTGACCCACTGGCAGCTCAGTCTAACTAACCAAAATTTACCAACCTTGAGGGAGCTGACCATCTGGCAGCTCCCTTGCCCACGATTTCAGGAGCTGACCCACTGGCAGCTCAGTCCAACTGACCAAAGTTTACCAACCTCGAGGGAGCTGACCGTCTGGCAGCTCCCTTTTAGCAGCATTTCGGGAGCTGACCCACTGGCAGCTCAGTCCAACTAACCAAAATTTACCAACCGTGAGGGAGCTGACCATCTGGCAGCTCCCTTTCTCCAGCTTTTGGGGGGCTGACCCACTGGCAGCTCAGTCTATCTCACCAAAGTTTACCAACCTCGAGGGAGCTGACCGTCTGGCAGCTCCCTTTTAGCAGCATTTCGGGAGCTGACCCACTGGCAGCTCAGAAGAACTCACCAACCTGTTTACTAACCTTTGGGGGAGCTGACCCACGGGCAGCTCAGTCTATCTCACCAACGTTTACCAACCTCGAGGGAGCTGACCATGTGGCAGCTCCCTTTTACCAGCATTTTGGGAGCTGACCCACTGGCAGCTCGGTCCAACCAACCAAAATTTACCAACCGTGAGGGAGCTGACCATCTGGCAGCTCCCTTTTTCCAGCTTCTGGGGGGCTGACCCACTGGCAGCTCAGTCTGTCTCACCAAAGTTTACCAACCTCGAGGGAGCTGACCGTCTGGCAGCTCCCTTTTAGCAGCATTTTGGGAGCTGACCCACTGGCAGCTCAGTCCAACCAACCAAAATTTACCAACCGTGAGGGAGCTGACCATCTGGCAGCTCCCTTTTTCCAGCGTTTCGGGAGCTGACCCACTGGCAGCTCAGTCGGACTCACCAAAATTTACCAATCTCGAGGGAGCTGACCATCTGGCAGCTCCCTTTTACCAGCATTTACCAGCAACTCACCAACCTGTTTACTAACCTTTGGGGGAGCTGACCCACTGGCAGCTCAGTCTATCTCACCAACGTTTACCAACCTCGAGGGAGCTGACCATCTGGCAGCTCCCTTTTACCAGCATTTTGGGAGCTGACCCACTGGCAGCTCGGTCCAACCAACCAAAATTTACCAACCGTGAGGGAGCTGACCATCTGGCAGCTCCCTTTCTCCAGCTTCTGGGGGGCTGACCCACTGGAAGCTCAGTCTATCTCACCAACCTTTACCAACCTCGAGGGAGCTGACTGTCTGGCAGCTCCCTTTTAGCAGCATTTCGGGAGCTGACCCACTGGCAGCTCATTCCAACCAACCAAAATTTACCAACCGTGAGGGAGCTGACCATCTGGCAGCTCCCTTTTTCCAGCTTTTGGGGGGATGACCCACTGGCAGCTCAGTCTATCTCACCAAAGTTTATGAACCTCGAGGGAGCTGACTGTCTGGCAGCTCCCTTTTAGCAGCATTTCGGGAGCTGACCCACTGGCAGCTCAGTCCAACCAACCAAAATTTACCAACCGTGAGGGAGCTGACCATCTGGCAGCTCCCTTTCTCCAGCTTTTGGGGGGCTGACCCACTGGCAGCTCAATCTATCTCACCAAAGTTTACCAACCTTGAGGGAGCTGACTGTCTGGCAACTCCCTTTTAGCAGCATTTCAGGAGCTGACCCACTGGCAGCTCATTCCAACTAACCAAAATTTACCAACCATGAGGGAGCTGACCATCTGGCAGCTCCCTTTTTCCAGCCTTTCTGGAGCTGACCCACTGGCAGCTCAGTCGGACTCACTAAAATTTACCAATCTCGAGGGAGCTGACCATCTGGCAGCTCCCTTTTACCAGCATTTACCAGCAACTCACCAACCTGTTTACTAACCTTTGGGGGAGCTGACCCACTGGCAGCTCAATCTATCTCACCAACGTTTACCAACCTCGAGGGAGCTGACCATCTGGCAGCTCCCTTTTACCAAGATACAAAGGGAAAACTCCCAGGAACCCCTCAACTGTATACTATATATATCAAAATTTAATTACACTATCATGATCCAAATGCAAAGATATACACAATTTCATACAGTGTTACAATATTACAATAACTCATTCCATAAATACAGTCATATGTTATACCAGCATTTTGGGAGCTGACCCACTGGCAGCTCGGTCCAACCAACCAAAATTTACCAACCGTGAGGGAGCTGACCATCTGGCAGCTCCCTTTCTCCAGCTTCTGGGGGGCTGACCCACTGGCAGCTCAGTCTATCTCACCAAAGTTTACCAACCTCGAGGGAGCTGACCGTCTGGCAGCTCCCTTTTAGCAGCATTTCGGGAGCTGACCCCCTGGCAGCTCATTCCAACCAACCAAAATTTACCAACCGTGAGGGAGCTGACCATCTGGCAGCTCCCTTTCTCCAGCTTCTGGGGGGCTGACCCACTGGCAGCTCAGTCTATCTCACCAAAGTTTACCAACCTTGAGGGAGCTGACCATCTGGCAGCTCCCTTCTTCCAGCGTTTGGGGGGCTGACCCACTGGCAGCTCAATCCAACAAAACAACTTTCACAATGCTAATTTGATTTATTCTGCAATTCTACTTTCAGGAATCAAAAGCCCCCCCTCAGGGTAATTAAACTTCAAGAGGAATTGTAAAAGCAGGGGAAAGGACAAGAGTGGAGAGATGTCAACTATGACTGTATCCATTTGGCAGCTCCCTTTTACCAGAGTTTGTGGGGCTGACCCATTGGCAGCTCAGTCCAACCAACCAAAATTTACCAACCGTGAGGGAGCTGATCATCTGGCAGCTCCCTTTTTCCAGCTTTTGGGGGGCTGACCCACTGGCAGCTCAGTCCAACTCACCAAAGTTTACCAACCTTGAGGGAGCTGACCAACTGGCAGCTCCCTTTTACCAGCATTTGGGGGGGCTGACCCACTGGCAGCTCAGTCCAACTGACCATCCTTTACCAACCTCGATGGAGTTGACCATCTGGCAGCTCCCTTTTACCAGCATTTCGGGAGCTGACCCACTGGCAGCTCAGTCTAACTAACCAAAATTTACCAACCTTGAGGGAGCTGACCATCTGGCAGCTCCCTTGCCCACGATTTCAGGAGCTGACCCACTGGCAGCTCAGTCCAACTGACCAAAGTTTACCAACCTCGAGGGAGCTGACCGTCTGGCAGCTCCCTTTTAGCAGCATTTCGGGAGCTGACCCACTGGCAGCTCAGTCCAACCAACCAAAATTTACCAACCGTGAGGGAGCTGACCATCTGGCAGCTCCCTTTTTCCAGCGTTTCGGGAGCTGACCCACTGGCAGCTCAGTCGGACTCACCAAAATTTACCAATCTCGAGGGAGCTGACCATCTGGCAGCTCCCTTTTACCAGCATTTACCAGCAACTCACCAACCTGTTTACTAACCTTTGGGGGAGCTGACCCACTGGCAGCTCAGTCTATCTCACCAACGTTTACCAACCTCGAGGGAGCTGACCATCTGGCAGCTCCCTTTTACCAGCATTTTGGGAGCTGACCCACTGGCAGCTCGGTCCAACCAACCAAAATTTACCAACCGTGAGGGAGCTGACCATCTGGCAGCTCCCTTTCTCCAGCTTCTGGGGGGCTGACCCACTGGAAGCTCAGTCTATCTCACCAACCTTTACCAACCTCGAGGGAGCTGACTGTCTGGCAGCTCCCTTTTAGCAGCATTTCGGGAGCTGACCCACTGGCAGCTCATTCCAACCAACCAAAATTTACCAACCGTGAGGGAGCTGACCATCTGGCAGCTCCCTTTTTCCAGCTTTTGGGGGGATGACCCACTGGCAGCTCAGTCTATCTCACCAAAGTTTATGAACCTCGAGGGAGCTGACTGTCTGGCAGCTCCCTTTTAGCAGCATTTCGGGAGCTGACCCACTGGCAGCTCAGTCCAACCAACCAAAATTTACCAACCGTGAGGGAGCTGACCATCTGGCAGCTCCCTTTCTCCAGCTTTTGGGGGGCTGACCCACTGGCAGCTCAATCTATCTCACCAAAGTTTACCAACCTTGAGGGAGCTGACTGTCTGGCAACTCCCTTTTAGCAGCATTTCAGGAGCTGACCCACTGGCAGCTCATTCCAACTAACCAAAATTTACCAACCATGAGGGAGCTGACCATCTGGCAGCTCCCTTTTTCCAGCCTTTCTGGAGCTGACCCACTGGCAGCTCAGTCGGACTCACTAAAATTTACCAATCTCGAGGGAGCTGACCATCTGGCAGCTCCCTTTTACCAGCATTTACCAGCAACTCACCAACCTGTTTACTAACCTTTGGGGGAGCTGACCCACTGGCAGCTCAATCTATCTCACCAACGTTTACCAACCTCGAGGGAGCTGACCATCTGGCAGCTCCCTTTTACCAAGATACAAAGGGAAAACTCCCAGGAACCCCTCAACTGTATACTATATATATCAAAATTTAATTACACTATCATGATCCAAATGCAAAGATATACACAATTTCATACAGTGTTACAATATTACAATAACTCATTCCATAAATACAGTCATATGTTATACCAGCATTTTGGGAGCTGACCCACTGGCAGCTCGGTCCAACCAACCAAAATTTACCAACCGTGAGGGAGCTGACCATCTGGCAGCTCCCTTTCTCCAGCTTCTGGGGGGCTGACCCACTGGCAGCTCAGTCTATCTCACCAAAGTTTACCAACCTCGAGGGAGCTGACCGTCTGGCAGCTCCCTTTTAGCAGCATTTCGGGAGCTGACCCCCTGGCAGCTCATTCCAACCAACCAAAATTTACCAACCGTGAGGGAGCTGACCATCTGGCAGCTCCCTTTCTCCAGCTTCTGGGGGGCTGACCCACTGGCAGCTCAGTCTATCTCACCAAAGTTTACCAACCTCGAGGGAGCTGACCGTCTGGCAGCTCCCTTTTAGCAGCATTTCGGGAGCTGACCCACTGGCAGCTCATTCCAACCAACCAAAATTTACCAACCGTGAGGGAGCTGACCATCTGGCAGCTCCCTTTCTCCAGCTTTTGGGGGGCTGACCCACTGGCAGCTCAGTCTATCTCACCAAAGTTTACCAACCTTGAGGGAGCTGACCATCTGGCAGCTCCCTTCTTCCAGCGTTTGGGGGGCTGACCCACTGGCAGCTCAATCCAACAAAACAACTTTCACAATGCTAATTTGATTTATTCTGCAATTCTACTTTCAGGAATCAAAAGCCCCCCCTCAGGGTAATTAAACTTCAAGAGGAATTGTAAAAGCAGGGGAAAGGACAAGAGTGGAGAGATGTCAACTATGACTGTATCCATTTGGCAGCTCCCTTTTACCAGAGTTTGTGGGGCTGACCCATTGGCAGCTCAGTCCAACCAACCAAAATTTACCAACCGTGAGGGAGCTGATCATCTGGCAGCTCCCTTTTTCCAGCTTTTGGGGGGCTGACCCACTGGCAGCTCAGTCCAACTCACCAAAGTTTACCAACCTTGAGGGAGCTGACCAACTGGCAGCTCCCTTTTACCAGCATTTGGGGGGGCTGACCCACTGGCAGCTCAGTCCAACTGACCATCCTTTACCAACCTCGATGGAGTTGACCATCTGGCAGCTCCCTTTTACCAGCATTTCGGGAGCTGACCCACTGGCAGCTCAGTCTAACTAACCAAAATTTACCAACCTTGAGGGAGCTGACCATCTGGCAGCTCCCTTGCCCACGATTTCAGGAGCTGACCCACTGGCAGCTCAGTCCAACTGACCAAAGTTTACCAACCTCGAGGGAGCTGACCGTCTGGCAGCTCCCTTTTAGCAGCATTTCGGGAGCTGACCCACTGGCAGCTCAGTCCAACTAACCAAAATTTACCAACCGTGAGGGAGCTGACCATCTGGCAGCTCCCTGTTACTAGCGTTTGAGGGGCTGACCCACTGGCAGCTCAGTCCAACTGACCAAAGTTTACCAACCTCGAGGGAGCTGACCGTCTGGCAGCTCCCTTTTTCCAGCGTTTTGTGAGCTGACCCACTGGCAGCTCATTCCAACCAACCAAACTTAACCAACCTTGAGGGAGCTGACCATCTGGCAGCTCCCTTTTTCCAGCGTTTGGGGGGCTGACCCACTGGCAGCTCAGCCCAACAAAACAACTTTCACAATGCTAATTTGATTTATTCTGCATTTCTACTTTCAGGAATCAAAAGCCCCCCTCAGGGTAAGTAAACTTCAAGAGGAATTGTAAAAGCAGGGGAAAGGACAAGAGTGGAGAGATGTCAACTATGACTGTATCCTTTAGGCAGCTCCCTTTTACCAGAGTTTGGGGGGCTGACCCACTGGCAGCTCAGTCCAACTAACCAAAATTTACCAACCTTCAGGGAGCTGATCATCTGGCAGCTCCCTTTTTCCAGCTTTTTGGGGGCTGACCCACTGGCAGCTCAGTCCAACTCACCAAAGTTTACCAACCTTCAGGGAGCTGACCAACTGGCAGCTCCCTTTTACCAGCATTTGGGGGGGGGGCTGACCCACTGGCAGCTCAGTCCAACTGACCATCCTTTACCAACCTCTATGGAGCTGACCATCTGGCAGCTCCCTTTTACCAGCATTTCGGGAGCTGACCCACTGGCAGCTCAGTCCAACTAACCAAAATTTACCAACCTTGAGGGAGCTGACCATCTGGCAGCTCCCTTTTTTCAGCTTTTGGGGGTTGACCCACTGACAGCTCAGTCCAACTCACCAACGTTTACCAACCTTGAGGAAGCTGACCATCTGGCAGCTCCCTGTTACCAGCGTTTGAGGGGCTGACCCACTGGCAGCTTAGTCCAACTGACCAAACTTTTACTAACCTTTGGGGATCTGATCCACTGGCAGGTCAGAGGAACTTATCATTCTTTTTACCCACCTTTGGGGAGTTGACCCACTGGTTGCTCAGTACTGACTTACTTGTTTTCCAGCCTTTCGGGAGCTGTCTGTCTTGCAGCTTAGTAGAACTTACCAACAAATTTACTATCCTTTTTGGAGGTGACCAACTGACAGTTGAGAAAAACTGACCAACCTGTTTTCCAGCCTTTCGGGAGCTGACTCATTGGCAGCTGAGAAGAACTGACCAGCCATTTAACCAGCCTTTGGATATCTGACCCAGTAGCAGCTCGGGAGAATTGTTCAACCTATTTAACAGCCTTTGGGGGTACTCATCTGCTGACAGCTCAATCCAACTTATAGAACTTTTTTCAGCCTGTGGGGAGCTGTCACTCTGTCAGCTCAGGAGTCCAGACTTACTTGTTTACCAGCTTTTGGGGAGATCATCCATTGGCAGCTGAAACAAACTGTCCAGCCATTCTTCTTAGCTGCCAAGTGGCTGCTGTGGCCTGCTAACTCATATGCCTTGGATCTGTCCCAGTCTCCTGACTATCTTCCTTAATATCAGATTTTCATCACCAGTTTAGCCATTTTTGCTTTTTAGCTTCATTTCGGGTAATCAGGATTGCTCTGGGCAAATGCTGGTTGCTGTTTCCCAGGGCCGGGAAGGAATTTTTTCCCTTTCGGGGCTGATTGGCTGTTGTCCTATGAGGGTTTTTCGCCTTCCTCAGAGCAATTCTATTCATCCTAGGCCCTTATTAATAACTCACCCAACATCACAAGAGAATAGCATTGTCTTTATTGGCCCTTATCAATTGATAGATTTCAGAAGAAATCTGTGTTCATGTTGAAAGAAAAAACTGGTGTTTTATAATAGTAATTTCAACATTTCTCTCTTGAAACCTAATTGATGAGAGTTTTAATGAAATTTTTTTTGGAGTTTCCCCCCTGCAAATAAATGATAAAAAGTAAAAAATGTGGAAAGATGGTTAAAATATGTGAACAAAATCATTCCTTCTTTTATTCTCAAATGAGTTACAGTGATGAAAACAGTAACATTATAAAATAAAAACCTTTAAGACCCTATATTCTGTGTTTTTGTGGCTTCTTTCAGCTATGCGAACAATATTGGGCTTTTTTACATGTTCATTTTTTTAAAAAGGTTTTTTTGGGGGGGTATTCAGCCCGCAAGGATCAGATCTGCTTCAGGCTTCTATAATTCCATGCTTGAGGACAACAAAACCAAAATGGAGTCTGTTTGGTGTCTTTTTTCCCCCTTTAAAAAATGCGCTGTTTCTGTTGCGGTCTTCCTGAGGGAAGTTTTGTTACTGTAGTTTCCCCCCCCTTTGGATTACAACTTTGTAAGGTTGGGATGTTAGAAGGGGTTGTGGTTAACCTCTACTTTACCCTGTAGCTCTCTGTCAGTGATTGGATAGTGGTATTTTGCTCCAAATTTAACACATTTTCTATGTGTTAATTGTTGCAGTGTTGTTTAATTTTTAAAAAGAAATTCAGGGGAAGAACTAGACAAAAAAGTACAAGAAACCCACACTCCTGTACAAAATGTCAACCTAAACAGCTTGTTTTGAGAATACAATGTACTTCATACTGCCGAAGTTAATGTGCGTAAACAACATATAACACACAATGATGAATTTTGTTTTAAAGGTGAGGGCTGAGGGCGGTGGGGGAAGGAAGAGGGTTTGGGTCCATCTCACCCTTCAACCAATCTGGACTTAGTGGGGTAAATGGGAAGGTGAAAGTCAGGGCTTATACTGAATCAAATATTCTTCAAAGAAGCCTTCTTTTAGCATCCTGTAAAAAAATCAGGGTATGTGCACAGGGGAAAATTCCCATAGAAATCCTGGGGGGGGAAAGATTCTGCAATCCATATGGGAAGCGATTTGAAGGCTGAACTGAGGTATTTTGACCATGTTTGTGGAACTTGCAGGGGGTGGGGGAACAGCAACTGTATGGGGCCAGAGCCGATGAAAAAGCCCTGTAAGTAAAAGCCCATCATCTTAACGGGAGTCCTCTGTGAAATGTGGAAACAGCGGCTGAAAATACAAAGGGTTCACACTTTCTGAGCGTGATCCCCATTGCTTCCAGTGGGACAGTTCCTTCAGTTATTCCTGTTGAAATGATTGGCTCTTAAATTAGTAAATCTTGTTTTTGGATTTTAGAAAGCATCGCCTTACATCAGCAGGGAGCATCATTGAAAAAGAGCTCTAGTTTGGCTTGGCAACACTCAGCATCTTGCAACTGGCCCCTTCCAGTTGGCAACCCTGAATGGTGATGATGTCATTTCTGGAAGTGACATTGATGCATCCTGCAACATCGTCTCCCCCTATTTTCCCCTCCACTCCACTCAATCAGTAGGGTGAGGATGAGTCTCCTCAAGTTGCCCACTCATATATGTTAAGTGGCAACCTTACTTGAGTCTGGTCTGGATCAGGATTGGAAGCAGGTTTGCCAGCTCCAGGTTGAGAAATTCCTGGAGATTTGGGGGTGGGGCTGAGGAACGCAGCATGTGGGCAGGGGAAGGACTTCATCCAGGGATAAATGCCTATAGAGTTCACTCTCCAAAGGAGCCATTTTCTCCAAGGGACGTGATCTCTGTCTTCTGGAGATAGTTGTAATTCTGGAAGATTGCTGGGCTCCACATGGAAGCTGGAAACCCTAGTTGGAAGAAACCATTCCTAGGTGGTGTGTACAGAACTTTTTCGAAAGATCTCCCCTGCAGTTTTTAGCTGACACCTTATTTAGGTTTGCCAGCCAATGATTGGATAGATGGAAACCCGAAGATTCCACGCCCAAACTGGGGCCGGCTATCAGCAACACAGACCTCATCCCACGGACTTCCTCAGGGGCATACCAACAGTCCATGTTTTCAAGTGCAATGCATTCCCAAATCTTTGGGTTTCCATCCATCGAGTCACCTGGATTAAGATAAACAGAGCACATTAATGAAGGATTTATAAAATTGTTTTCTTTGGAAATTTACTCCAAGATCCTTCCCGGAGTCACCTCCTTGGCGTTTTCTTTGGATATTTATTGAACGCATGGGGAGTGTGTTGTTATTTATAATAATATTGTATGAATTAAGATGTATTGTTTTGTGTGAAATGCGATGAATTATACCATGACCAATTAATATTTGAGCACTTGGGCACTTTAAACTATATAAATTGCTCTCATTGTGATGTTCTCTCTCCCGAGTGTGATTTTCCTTCACTGTGATTGGCGGCTTCATATCGGGAGTGCCTCTGTTTGAGTTGAGCTAATGATTGGCACCTGGCAGGAGATGGGGGCAGGAACATGGAGGGTATTGGCATTAAGCATGGCATGATGTCACTTCTGGGGGGATCTGGTCATGTAGACTTCACTTCCATACTTCAGTGGCCATTTTATAAACATTTCTCCCACCACCCAAAGGAGAGGGGGCAAAAAGAGAGGGTTGCCAGAGGTAGGTCCTCTGCCATAGAAGGACACCTCACAGCCCCTCTCCTTACAATATAATGATGGACAGAAGTCCCAGAATGAAAGGTTAGACTTTTAAGATGTCACAAAAAAAGAACCAGAGGAGTTAGCCTTGTTAGTCTGTAGTTAGGCAAAATAGTAAAGAGGTGGAGTGCGCAATCCAGGCTGGGTTTGACCCCTTCTCTCCGTTGCTGAAGGGGTCACACCCAGCCTGGAACAGCAGGGGTCACAACCGGCCTGGATTGCACACTCCACCTCTTCCATGACTTTTGTGACTGATTTGCATTTATATGGCCCTCACCTCCAGCACCCGCTCCTCCTTTCCCTCACCACCTATATATCTCTGGCCAGTTTTTTCATACCCTCCATGCATCTGAAGAAGAGAGCTGTGGTTCTCAAAAGCTGATGCTACAATAAAGTTGGTTAGTCTTTAAGGTGCTACCAGACTCTTTACAAAAAAAGAAAATACTCTAAGATCCATCTGCTCAGCTTTTAATACAACACATAGCAGTCAGAGCTGAGCTTTTATCAATGTTTAATTTTTAGAGGTGGGAGACAAACGTTCTAGCTCAACTATAGGAGACATTCACCATTTGCTAATTCATGGCTAGTGATCTCACTTATTCGTGGTCTGTGGCTCAAAAACATGATTCAGCTATCCTGGAGTGCACTAACTCTCCACAAGTTAGGAGCATAAGTTAGATAGCATAAGTGGGCTATCCCTACTCCCCTGCTCCACATGATTGCCAGATCTTCAAGACTATCAACGTGCCTCCTCAGCACTGTGCCTATATATGAAGGAAGCCATATTGAGTAAGTTGCACAGTGGCCACTATGGTGTGGGAGAAGTATGCAGGCCACATTGGACATTAGACCTCTCTCTGACTACAAAATGGTGAGAATGCAAAGACCTTGATCTTCTTGGCACACCATGAAATGCACACTCCAAGTTGAAACCCACCCACCCCACTCAAAAAACAATAGCCCAGCCAGCACACTTTTGGACCTTGGCACAAATCTGTGCAGAAAATTAAGAAAAGCAGCCCCAGAAATGTTGTTCTCTTGCCACTGGAGAACCACTTGCCATATTTTTTAAATATTATCTACTGCCTGGATACCCCTACACATAGGGTTGCCAGCTCCAAGTTGGGAAATTCCTGGAGATCTGGGGTGGTGGTGGTTAAAACCCGGAGAAACCTGGAGAAAGTGAGGTTTGAGGAGGGAAAGGACCTTGGCATGGCATAATTCCATAGAGTCCACCTCCAAAAGTAGCTATTTTCTCCAGGTGAACTGATCTCTGTGGCCTGGAGACGAGTTGTAATTCCAGGGGATCTCCAGCCACTACCTGGAGGCTGGCAATACTACCTACACACCTAGGTATGTGTGTAGGGATAGAATTAAAAATATCTTCTTTACCTGTCACACTTGTTACTCTTCAAAGCTAAACTGCATGTTAGCAGAAAACTGGCCTAAAACTAACAAAATGAATTTATATGGAGAAGAAAGTAAAGTTCTGCATTTAGGTAGGAACAAATTTAAATGTTTAATTACAGGAAAGGTGAGTCTTGTTAGTAGTACATGTGAAAAGGATCTAGAGGCTATAGTAGACCGTGCACTGAATACGAGTAAGCAGTGCGATGCATCAGCTAAAAAGGGAAATGCAATGGGTCTCCCAGGTTCTAGTACAACGCTCTTAAACATTTCACCGGCTTGTGAGTTCTATGCCTGGACATTAATTCCCTGGCGTGGGTGGGCCTGATTCACATTAGGACTTCATCATGGAGGTTATGTCTTCACATATCTGTATAAGATGAAGCTGAAGTTGGTTCCCAGTTCCCAGTTCCTTATTTGCAGTTCCTAGTTCCTTACTCGCAAAGCCAAAGAAAAATACTGTAGGGAAATTGAAAAGCTCTGAACCCCAAAATGAAGTTTGGAGGGGCACATATTACCTCCAGATTCAGCAGACTCGGCCCTCTATGTGGACCTATACTGGGTCATCCTACAAAACCCAGATCTTGAGTTAACACCTTCAAAATAGGGTTCCCCGAGAACAATTCAATAAGAAGAAAGGGGCGGCAGTTGCAGCAGAAAAAGCTTTGGATCACCCCAAATCACACAGCCTTGAACTCCAGAGACTGTCCCCTAGAAGAGGACATGTGCTAGTTCTGATCCAGTCTCTATTTCTGGAGCTGAGGACTACTATTTCACCTTTCTCCCAGAACCTTGCATTAGACATTGCTGCAAATAAGGAACTGGGAAACATAAGAGGCCTCTGCACCCCCAAATAATCTTTGGATCACCCTAAATCACACAGCCCTGAGCTCCAGAGACTGTCCCCTACAAGAGGACATGTGCTGGTTCTGATCCAGTCTCTACTTCTGTAGCTGAGGCCTACTATTTCACCTTTCTCCCAGAACCTTGTATTAGACTTTGCTGTGAATAAGGAACTGGGAAACTAAGAGGCCTCTACACCCCCAAATAATGTTTGGATCACCCCAAATCACACAGCCCTGAACTCCAGAGACGGTCCCCTACAAGAGGACATGTGCTGGTTCTGATCCAGTCTCTACTTCTGTAGCTGAGGCCTACTATTTCACCTTTCTCCCAGAACCTTGTATTAGACTTTGCTGTGAATAAGGAACTAGGAAACTAAGAGGCCTCTACACCCCCAAATAATGTTTGGATCACCCTAAATCACAAAGCCCTGAACTGCAAGAGGATGTGTGCTGGTGCTGATCCAGTCTCTGGTTCTGGAGCTGAGGCCTCCTATTTGGCCTGCCTCCCAGAACCTTCTATCAGACATTCCCATGAATAAGGAACTGGGGGAATTTGGGCCCTCTGTGACCAAAAACAATCTTTGGATCACCCCAAATCACACAGCTCCGCACTCCAGAGGCGTGCGGAAGCCCTACAAGATGGCATGTGGTGTTGCTGATCTAAACATTGGTTCTGGGCTGCCTCCCTGTAGCTTGTTTTGGGAACAGCTTCTGTCTCAAAACAGTCCTAGTCTTGGAACTCCTAGATTGGAGCCTGGACTAGAGTGTTAACTTATCCATTTGAGTGCCTGATTATAAGTGGTCACATTTGCCCTCATGATGTTAAGAAGGTGTACTGTGAATAACATAAATAAAATACATTTTCAAAAATGTCCTGATCACATGAAGAAAAGGTATCACTTTAGTAGATGGGGAGGAGTTGTATTCTGTTGTCCCAGAGGATTGGACCAGAACCAACAAGTTAAAATTAAACAAAAAGTCGTTTGGGCTAAACAGTAGGAAGAACCTCCTAATGGTTAGAGTGGTTCCTCAGTGGAACAGCCTTCCTCAGGAGGTGGTGGGTTTCCTTTGGAAGTTTTTAAGAGAGGCTAGATGGCCATCTGCCAGCCAAGCTTTTTCTATGGCTCTGTATGAACTTAGGAAGATTGTGAGAGGGAGGGCAGAAAGGGATGAGCCAGTGTTTGGCTCTTGTGTGACCCTTTCTTCTGTGCCCCACGTAACGCCAATCACCACTTTGGCATCAAGAAGAAAGTTTCCTGCAGGAGTCCTGGAGGCTTTTTGCCTTTCTCTGGCTATTGAGCACGGGTCACTGAGAGAGTGGGGGATGTAGCTGTGAATTTCCTGCATTGGCAGGTTAGACTAGATGACCCTTGGGGTTCGTTCCAACTCTGTGATTCTAAGGTCCACAGATCCTCACTGCAATGAGCATCTTGGCCTTCAGGCATTCAGGGTATAAAGAAGCCTTGCCAGAGACTCTGGAATGCTGCAGTCTACATGATCAGATAACACTGGACTGGCAAGCTGGACCAGCAGGCTAAGATCAGGTAGGTCCTTTTATCATTGTGGGACCCTCAGTCATGTTGCATAGGATGTCCTGCTAATATCCATTTCCTTGGAAGGACTGATTACATATTTTTGTAATAAAGGTAAAGGTAGTCCCCCTGTGCAAGCACCGAGTCATTACTGACCCATGGGGGGATGTCGCATCACAATGTTTTCTTGGCAGACTTTTTGTTACAGGGTGGTTTGCCATTGCCTTCCCCAGTCATCCACACTTCACCCCCAGGAACGTTGGTAAAATGAGTACCCAGGTTGAGTCAACCGTGAGCCGGCTACTTGAACCCAGCTCCCGCCAGGATCGAACTCAGCAGAGCTTGGGCTGCAGTACTGCAGCTTACCATTCTGCACCACGGGGCTCATCTTTTTGGTAATATCTATCTATTTATTTAAAATATTTCTATATTACCTTTCTGCCCAAATAGGATCCTCAAGGCAGTGAATATCAAACATGAAAACATTTCAGTGTTAAAAACATTTAAAATAAAGCGTGTGAATGTGTGTGTATAGTAATCCAATAAAACCATATAAACACCCAAAGCACCCAAAACCAGTGAGGAGGCCAGTTGGCAATATTATTATTATTATTATTCGATTTATAAACTGCCCATCCTCAGGGGCTCTGGGCGGTGAACAAGTTAAAATCAATAAAAACAAGAATAATTCTAAAATCAACATACAATAAACAATAATAAAATAAATTAACCAAATACATTAAGGTGCAGTGGTGGGGAGAACCCCACCCCCACCCCAAAGGTGGGAGGCCGACATGGCAAAGCCCCCTTCAATCACCGAATGCCTGGCGGAACAGCTCTGTCTTACAGGCCTGGCGGAACGATAATATGTCCCGCTGGGCCCGGGTCTCCATTGACAGAGCGTTCCACCAGGCTGGGGCCAGGACTGAAAAGACCCTGGCCCTGGTTGAAGCGAGGCGGGCTTCCTTAGGGCTGGGAACCACCAGTAAACATTTATCCTCTGATCGAAGCGGTCTCTGGGGAACATACAAGGAGAGGCGGTCCCGAAGATATGCAGGTCCTAACCTGCTCAGGGCTTTAAAGGTAAGAATCAACACCTTGAACCTGATCCGGAACTCAACCGAAAGCCAGTGCAGCTGGCGCAGGACAGGTGTGCTATGTGACTGGTAGGATATACCAGTCAGGACCTGCGCCGCTGCATTCTGGACCAGTTATAGTTTCCGGATCAGGCCCAGGGGTAGCCCAGCGTAGAGTGAGTTACAGTAATCTAGCCTGGAGGTGACTGTTGCATGGGTCACTGTAGCCAGGTCCTGGGGTGTCAGGTAAGGGGCAAGTTGCCTGATCTGATGGAGATACCACAAATTATGCAGTCTAGTTTCCCGCATTTAGGGAAATCGCAGGGGTCAGCACACCCGGAGTGTCAGTAACAGTCAGATTTAATATGAGGAAGCAAGCAGGCACACAGTGCTAACTTTACAGCAGCATCTGTTTATTTAGTTCTTCCCCATATCATCCCCACAACAACCCTGCGAGGTAGGTTAGGTAAAGGTGACTGGCCCAAGGTCACCCAGCCAGTTGTACAGCAGGCTGGGTATTTCAGCTCAGGTCTCCCAGATTTTTTTCTGGCATTCTAATCTCTGCACCAATCATTCTCACCCTCCTAAAAACAAGTTCTTGGATTCCCACCCTGCCCCAAGCTCCCTTTTGCTGCCAGCCACAGAACTTGAACCCAAGAAGCTTCCTCTTACAGAGTCAGACCATTGGTCTTTTTAGGCCAGCCGTGTCAACTCTGACCATCAGCAGCTCTCCAAGGTCTCAGGCAGAGATCTTTGTTATCTCCTCCTACATGGTCCTTTTAACTGGAGGTGTCTCTGAACTTTTGCATGCCAAACAGATGCTCTACCACTGAGCAACGCCCCTCCTGAAGCCACAGCCCCTTAGACACATCTCTCCTTCATAGGCTCCACTTATACTGCCAAACTCTTTTTCTTCACTCCTACCCAAGTAGTGTGTGTATGGTTACTAGCTAGTAGCCACTGGCCATCAGTGCTCATTCAATAAAGTATATTCTAGCTTTCAATGCTCATCCAAGAGATGCCTTTAGATATTTGCAATTTTAAAAGTTAGCAGAAAGGAAACCGAAAAGAAAAGGACTTTGCTTAATAAGGGCTTCTGATGATTTATCTACTGTGTGCTAAAATTAAAAAGGAGAGGTGGCTTGCTGGTAGTGAAGAAAGGCAGGTTTGGAGTCTTTGTTTGGTTTGATTTAGAGAAGGAAAACCGATCACTAGTTTGCCCTTAGCTCATGTTTGGCATCATTTAGGAAGCCTGAGCAAAATTGGGGCCATTGATTTTTTTTGTTTTGTGCAATTGCAGCCTGGGGGCTCCGTATTTTCATTAGCTGTGCCCTATGGAATCTCTGACCTCACATTACTGACTTCACAGAGGAGACTGGTGCTGAGCATTAGGTCTCCATGTCGTGAATGCATCTGCTAGTGACTCCCCAAAAGGGAATGACACAGTGCATGATCTCAGATCAGCACGCTGAAAACTTCTGGTGGTTGATGGAGCAAAGCTTTTTGTGAGCTATGTTAGAAATCACAAATTAAAGGAGACCCTGCACTCATTCCCTGCCTTTCATTTGTCACGGAGCCAAGCTAGTGAACATGGAGCGCCAGTGAACAGGGAGGAATACATGTGAGTCTGTTCACTTGCCGTTCAAGTGTCATTCATCACTTGTAGCTTGGCCCATGGAATAAGAGGAGGCAAGCTTAGGGGTCCCAGCACCTTTCATGGCCAGATCTGTACCTGCTTGGCTTCACCAAAGCTTTGTAATCTTCTGATGGGCCTCTTCTAGTCTACATTTGAAAAGAATCATTGGCACAGATGGCATTATATTTACAACTGTAAAATGGCAAAGGCACCAGAGCTGCATTCTAAGAGAAGAAATAAAGCAGAAAGAGCGGATGTGACAGCAGTGTGTAAAATTATGGGAGGACAAATAGAGATTATTTATTTACTTACTTATTTACAATATTTTCTGAAACTACTAAATGAAACTGGCAGACATGAAATTCACTATTAAGAGAAGATCTTTATGCAATGCATAATTTACAGGCTTCATTGTTACAAGTGGTTGTAATATTCATTCGTTTAGAGATGAATGGGAATTTGGATGAATGCAAATTTAGGATTTCAATCTCATCATAATTGTGATCAGGAGGGAAGGTTCAATATAGCCCGATCTCATCAGATTTTGGAAACTAAGCAGGGTTAGTACTGGTTAGGAGACCTCCAAAGAAGACTCTGTAGAGGAAGGCAATGGCAAACCACCTCTGCTTTCTGCTTGCCTCGAAAGCTTCTTGCCGGGCTCACCATAAATCAGTTGTGAGTTGATGGCGCATACATATAACTGTGGTCATTTTAACAACTCCTGTAACTTCTTATCCATTATAGTTATTACCCCCATACATTTCACCTTCCTGCCATTCAAGATCCCTTGAACCCTACTGGTCCCCCCTGCCCCCTTACAAAATTTCCTATATAAATTGACTACATAGCGAGGATCTGTTGGAAGAAGTGGGTTTGAGTCCACAAAAGCATATGCCGAAATAAAATGCTCCTAGTCTTTAAGGTAGCAGAAAAGTCCTGCTTATTTTTGCTGCCACAAACTAACACAACCACACCTTTGGGATTCTTTGCCCAGCTGCCCTCAAAATTGTTGGCAGAGTGCCAAACACAGCGATAGCCACCCGGTACTGTTTAAAGAGTAACATACTTGATAGTAAAGAGGAGAGATAGAGACAGGCATCTAGCGATCGAGCTGGCTAAGAGAGAGAGTCCGGAGAAGCAGCGGGATATTGCCTGAGAGTACCAAGCTGGAGACAGGTCAAGAAAATGACCCTCAATAGAAAAAAGAGATGCTGTCCTCACATCCCTATCTGGCGAATCCTTGCTGCCTCCTGTAGGGTAGGATCTTCTTCTCCTTGTCTTTGTACACCAGACATTGCTACGCCCAGCAAAAAAGCCCAGTCGGATCTCTCCTTGTTGGCCTTTGGGAGAATGGTGATGTCTGCATTGAGTCCCAGGAGGGGCCTGCTCTGAAAGATGCATTGCTTAGCCTGGGCCAACTGTCCAGGTTATTTTTACAGTTGCTTTTTTTTACGTTGTATGTTTTTAACTTGGTGGGGGTGAGACTGCTGTACATTTAAGTGCCGGGATTGCATTTTTGCATTGATTCTTGGATTGTGTATCTTAGTGGGGCTTTATAGTATCACTGATGTTTCTCCTATAGTTGGGAATATTTTACATTTAGCCTCTTGTGTTTTCACAGTACTTAATAATGGAACCTTTGAAATTCAAATCAAATACCTTTAATGGCATACAAGGATCTAAGACAACAAACAAGTCACTATAAAATTACATAAAATATCAGAAGGCAATATATTTATACAAAGCTTGTATGAATCTTAAGCATACCCACTAAAAACTCCTTAACCATTCTAGAAATCACTGTATCATTATCCTTCACCAGAAAATGATAAAAAGATAGATTGTTCTGGTGTTCAATATGTATTGGCAGCCTCTCAAACAGCATTCTTTGCAACTTATCATATAAATGGCATTCCAACATTATATGGTGGATGGTATCTGGGCAGTTGGATCCACACAATGTCTTCCTGAAAAGGGGACTCACTGGTATCTCCCCTGAAGGACACTGGAGGGAAAGGCATTTAGCCTGGCCAACGTAAAGGCCCTATGACAGCCGGGGGTCTCAAGATCATAAAAGTACTGCGGAATTCTGTCAACATACGTAGTCACTCCTAACGCATCTGAGGAGCAAACAAAAGGTTGGGCTGGAAATAATTTCTGTTGCTCCCCATCTAGTAAATGCTGCTTAACACAATTAAGGATATAGGCCTCATCAGACATAAATAAGGCATCCACTGTCAGTCTCATATGCTTAAATTTACTCAGTATGCCCGCTGACCACGCCCAGGAATATTGATCCCTTTTCAAATGGGTTCATAGACTAGAAGGCGCGGCTCTAAAATTTTGAGCCAAAATTTAAAGGTAGTAATCCATGCCCTTGTCTCAATCAAAGATTGACCCAATTCAGCACACAAAGCTAAATAAGAAACACAAAATTTGGGACACCCAAAATTTGCCTAAAGAAAACTTTGAAATCATAGAAGGATATCTTGGACTTACCGGTTGCCTGAGACAAACAATAGAGATAGGGTTGCCAATGCCTGGTTTGGAAATTCCTGGAGATTCAGAGGTGGAGGATTTTGGGAAGATGAGGGAGCCCCATGCGGATGAGATGACATGTTTCTGTGTTCCAAAATTGTCATTTTCTCCCAGGGAACTGATGTGATCTCTGTAGTCCGGAGATAAGTTTTAATTCCTCTAGGCTGGCAACCTAAGTAGAGGACAACCATTACTTACATCATGCCCTGCTTGAGAATACACCAAGAAACATCTACGGTACAGAGTGTCTCCCTTGAATTTCATGGCCTTTCCCCCCTCTATATAGTCCAAATGTCTTTCAGCTGAAGATACACCATGCTTATAATTTTTTGCATGTAAATAAATTTGTGTGTTTTATTTCTGCTGGTTAATATAGAGGTTTTGACTATTGGTTACTGTGGTTTTAAATGCAGTTCTCTGAAGTAAGAAGGAAGGGCGCTTGATAGGTGAATGGAGTGTGCTGTGACTAGATGGTGGCTGTGCCCTCTGGGGCAGAGGGAGGTGCAGTTTTTAGTCAGAGTGCTGAGAGAAAAGTGTTTATTCTGTCAAGTTCAGTGTATCTGTGTGGAGTTCTGAGAAATTCTGTCTAGGTTTCACACACAGGGCAAACTCCGTGCGAGCCTGAGTCAGTCTGTGTCCATTTATTTATTTAATTCAGGCAAGCTGTGTGAATCTATGTCGGAGAGGAGTGTTTGTTCTGTTAGTGAAGATCTGTGTGGAGAAATTAGTCTTTCTGACTGGGCCTGTGAATATACCTTTAAGATTATATGGCTATTTTGAAACCATCAAGCTTATAAACCTATTCAAAAATCAGTACTCAGCAATCATCATGCTTATGTACTTAAGTAAATTCTATTTTTAATTAAACAAAAAAGTATCCTTTTTTTTTTACTTCACAGCCACCCCCCATGTACTAACCCTTCTGTCACACCACTGTCTATAACAAGCTTTCCTAAAATACCAGTTAAACAGAAGAGATCTAAAGCAAAAAACTTTAATGGCAGCAAAATCCTTTTTGGGAAGCAGCAATATATAGGTCACATAAACATGGCCAAACATGGTATTAGCAATGGGATTCAAACGCCAAAGAGAAGGTGTTCCAGGCATCCTGGGTAAAGCAGGGAACACCTGAAGCTCTCTCTGTGTGTAGAAAGACAGGAGTGTTGGTTGTGTGACCAGAGCCCTCCTGAGGTAAAAGTTTAAGGTAATGTAAGGAGCTGTAATTATGGTCCAAAGGCAAGGCAGGTTTAAAAACAACAACAAAATAATTACAGTTCCTATGATATAATGGGATCGATAATACTGTTTCAGATATTCAACTGTTGTTAGAGTAGTCTGGGGACAGGCCATGCGCCGATATCTCTGCCTTGAAGGTTGGCACGGAATGTCTGAATGGAAAAGCGCTGCGTTTGAAATGATGGAAGGGATATTGACATTTGTTCCTGGAAGGCGAATGCATTCACACAGGCAAGCTGCACCTCCATGCTGCTGCAGTCATCAGGTGTTGTCTGTCACACAAGTGTGAACTGGCTAGTCTGGATGTCTCTTGAAGTCTGAAGTGGAGGGCATTTGGGATGGAGCCTGCAAGGAGATCCCATCTTGACCTGCCTCCCAATCATTTAGAGTCTTCTTTGAGAATGAAAATAATGGCTCCAGATGACTGGAATTAATCCCTGGAATAAATATCTAGATTATTAGGACTGAGGTTGTTTCAAATGCAGGATGCATTTTATGTCCAGTGGGGAGTCAGTCCATGGTATCACGCAGCGGTTTTCCCTTTGCACACCCACTCACATAATTTAGAGCAACCCTTATAGAGCAGCCGGCAGGGTGCATTATCTACAGCAGAAGCTGCTAAAAGCTGGGCTGCAGCCAGCCACAAACTTCCCCAGGCAGAGGCAGCTGCAACAGGCAAATGGAGAGGCCGAACTTTGGAAGGCAGGCTGCTCTGGGACCTTCCACTCCCCTTCTCCTGGCCCTGCCAGTAGTGGCTGCATTCGAGGGCTCTGTGATGCTGGAGTCTCTTGAGGATATTGACCTGGAGCAAAGCCAGGGGAATGACTCTGCAGCCCACCCGGTCTTCTTCTCCCTGGACTACCAGCATGTCCAGGTGCCATTCGAAATAACCTTGTGGATCATGCTGGCATCTCTGGCTAAAATAGGTATGCTCCAATCTTTGCTGCTCCAGAGACAGGGACTCCAGTGGATGGTGCAATTTCTAAAGGGTGGCTTGGGGCAATATACATTTCATGGATGATGAGTCCACATCAGCTACTTTGTATAGTTTCTCTTTTTATTCTATAGCTTTTACAGTTGTTGACAGCTGTGTTTTAATTTTTATATCTTGTTTGGAAGATTGGGAGCCACAACCACATTGGGCATTTTTTCATGGAGGGTTGGCCAATAAATATTTTCAATAGATAAGGGTTTTCAAATCAATAATAGTTTTCATTGTAACCATTATTATTTCTAGATCACTTGGAAAGCAAACTGTACCATCAGTGGAGTTAGCCGTGTTAGTCTGTAGTTGCAAAATGGTAAAGA